>NC_056738.1:94707829-95007829 GCF_019279795.1 Protopterus annectens | reverse complement strand
CACAAAAGTTGCCACTGATCTAGTGGAATGAGCCTTGAGGTTTGGTGGGACAGATTTATTTTCTAGATTATAAATGAAAGTTATACAGTCTCTGAGCCATTTGGATAGAGTCACTTTACAGATTGACTTTCCAGTTTTTGGACCAGAAAAGGAAATAAATAATTGGTCTGATTTCCTGATAGCTTTTGTTCTGTCTAGGTAAAACCTCAATTGTCTGTGAACATCCAGTAAATCTAAACAATACTCTCCCTTGTTGGAAAAATTAGGAAAAAACACAGGCAAATCAATTGTCTGACTAATGGAGAGCTCAGAAATTATTTTGGGCAGGAAGGAAGGACTGGTCCATAGTGACAATCTGTCCTTATGAAAAATCAAATAAGGATGCTTGGCACAAAAAGCTTGGAGCTCGGAAATGCGTTTGGCCGAAGTAATAACCACCAGAAAGAGGGATTTCCAGGACAGAAACTTGATGTCACGTGGCTGCTGGCTCGAAGGGAGACCGTGTCAAAGACTGCAAGACAAGAGTGAGACTCCAGGGTTCTGTGGGCTGCTTAACTAGAGGTCTTAAATGATAGAGATTCCTTTCAAAAAGGTTTTGCTCAGGTGGTGAGAGAGGCGTTACCCAAACCATTATGAAAATTCGAAATGGCAGCTAAATGGACACAAATAGTTGAAGGTGTGGCGCCCTCCTCAAAGAAATTAGATAGGTACTGGAGTACAGCAGAGACGTGTGCAGAAAAAGGATCTAATTCTCTCTGTCTAGACCAAATCAAAAATCTTTTCCATTTGTCAGCATAAAGTTTTCTGGTGGATGGTTTATGCAAAGCCAGAATAATGTTAAGAACTGGAGAGGAAAAATTACAATGCCTGGCAATCACTGGAAGTGGAGAAGCCAAGCTGTGAGCTTGAGGCTGAAAAGATTCAGGTGGGCTCAGCCCTTGAGGGTGAGATGTCAAATCTGGAGTTGGATCCAAGATCCACGGCCTGCAAAGAAAATGAGGCCAGAGAAAGGGGAACCATACCTGTTGAGGCCAAAAGGGCGGTATGAGGATCCTTTTGCTTTTCAACTGAAGAGCTTACTTCAGAACTAGAGGAATCAGAGGAATGGGAAGATAAGCATACAGAAGTCCCGTGGGTCAATCGTGGATAAGCAAGTCCCTCGGGGACTCCCCCTGCAGGGGGATTGGGGCAAAATAGTTGCTGCACTTGTAGTTGGACAGAGAGGTGAATAGATCGCAGCAAGGCTGGCCCCAATGGCTGAAGATCTTTGCTGCTAAGTTGGGGTCAAGGGACCACTTGTGAGGCAGGAGAATGCACCTACTCAGTTTGTCTGCTATCATGTTGGAAATCCCCGGGATATGCGTTGCTATCAGAAAGCGATTGGAAGCTATTACCCATTGCCATTGTCATGGCTTCTCGACACAGGGGATAGGACTTGGTTCCTCCTTGTTTGTTGATGTACCAAACTACTGACATGTTGTCCGATTGGATAGCAACTTTTCCTGAAGGAAGTGCAGTCTGAAATGCTTGCAACGCTAAAAGCACTGTCCTCAGTTCTAGAATATTGATATGCAGATTAGCCTCCAGATAGGACCATGTGCCTTGGACAGTCATTCCCTGATAATGGCCCCCCACCCTATCAGATATGCGTCCGTAGTCACAATGGCGCTGGGCTGAGGGGGATGGAAAGGTCGGCTCCAAAGTGCTGTGTCTGGCTTCATCTACCAAGAAAGATCCAGTTTACACCGATTTGTAATACGAATCTGGGAAGACAACAGTTAATGATTCGGATATCATTGGGTGAACAGAAGCCACTGTAAGAGTCTCATGTGAAATCTTGCTAGGGGTACTATAGACATAGATAGCACCATTGACCCCAGCAACTGCAGAACCTGTTGAGCCAGGACCAAGTTGTGACAGAGTATCACTCAGAGCTGTATCCTTAATCTTTGAAGCCTGTGATCCGGGAGAGAGATCAAGCAAGAGCGGGGACTGAACGTTACCCCTATAAACTCCAGGGTCTGGGTAGGAGTTAGACTGGACTTTTCATAGATTACGGATATTCCCAGGTGATGCGCCAGAGAGATGATGTAATGCAAGGCTGATACCAGTAAAAGCTTGGTGGGAGCGGTGAGGAGCCAATCGTCCAGATATGGAAACACCCGGAATCCTTGCAGTCTCAAGTGAGCTGTCACTGCTGCCATGCATTTGCTGAACACTCTGGGGCTGTAGAGAGTCCAAAGGGCAGGGCAAGGAAATGGTAATGATTGACTCCCAGCTGGAAGCGAAGAAACCTTCTGGAACGTTTATCCATCTTGATGTGGTAATTCACATCCCGAAGTTCTATCGAGCACATCTAATCACCTTCCTCCAGAAAGGGGAGAATGAACTGAACTTTGACCATCTGGAATTTTGTCTGGCTGACAACCTTGTTTAAATAGCTGAGGTCCAAAATTGGCTCCAGTCCCCTGTTTTTTTTCTGGCACCAAAAAGAATCTTGAGTAAAACCCGGATCCTATCTGGTCTGGTGGGACTTTCTGGATGACTCTTAAGTACAGCTGTTCTATTTGTAGACCTGCTTCTTCCCTTAGACTGGGTGGAACATCTGGGATTCGCTTTGGAGGTTTTGGGTAGGAGTCGAATGGGATTTGGTAACCTCTGGATATTATCTTCTGTACCCAAGAGTCGGTGGTAATAGACAGCCAGACATTGGGGTGCAGAGAAAGGCATCCCCTGACTGCTTCCAGAGGAAAGCAATTGGGCCGCTCTTCAACAGCACTGATCGAGCTGTCCAGAGAAGGAGTCTCTGGAACCCTGACTACGCCGACCCCCTCTGCCTCTGTAGGGGTATATTCCGGAAGAATTGTCCCCACTGCCTCTGGGGGTGAACTCGCCACGTGTGTTATGAAAAGGACCCTGAGACTTTTTGTGCCATAATTTCCCACTTCTCTAGTTCCTGGAAAAAGGACATTGAGGAGTGGAGAAACATACACCAACCGCAGACAGGTTCTTACCATCCTGCTCACACCTGGCCAATGTGTTCTTCACTTTGGGGCCAAACAGGAAAGACGGTTCCACTGGAGCATTAAGGAAGGAAGACTTAAATGGATCCACGAAGTCACACAGGTGCATCCAGGTGTGACGTCTCATAACTATGCCTGAACCCGCAGCTTTACCCGCTCCTTCGGCTGCATGTGAAATCAACCTCATGGATGAATTAGAAATAGATTCCAGGGTCACTAGCTGCGAGGCTACCTCGTCAGACACTTTTCCCGAGTACCAGAGAGCTCGGAGATGAGGTCTCTCTGGAGTCTGGTGAAATGTGCCAGGTAGTTCAAAGACCAAATAGCAAAGGTCGATGAAGCAAAAACTCACTTTCCCAATCTGTTCACCGTTCGGGACTCCCTGTTAGGTGGATGAACAGTGTGGCTCTCCTCAGCAAGCTCTTTCTTGGTGGCTGCCGCCACCAACATGGCATCTACCAGTAGACCTTTTGATCTATGAGGATGTTCTTCAGGGTAACGCACTGTCTAAGAACACACTAAACTATTCAGAGATTTCAGCAATACCAAAATAGTTCCAAAATATCAAGGACTTAGCTGAAAGCTGGCTTGAACACGGCTTTACGGCAATGTGGCAAATGAGATCTGAGGTAACAGGGAGAAGGGGGTTATGGGTAAAATCTTAGCTCAAGAGTTTTTGGCTGGTGCGAGCTTTGGTATAAGGCCAACTTGCTTCCGAGGGTTCGGAACCAAACCCATCAGTGATGAATGGAATGAAGATTAACAACATCAGATCACAATCTTCTGACAAGTCACAAGCTGATGACCCACATACTCAGACTCTTGCCTTCTATGCCTAGTTAACTTGGGCAGTAGTGGCTCAAGTCTTGTGGGGGGGGGGGGGTAAAAAAAAAAGAAGAAATGCAAAACTAAAATAAAGCTATCAAACCTCAGCACCTTCCTCAGATGTAAAAGCCTATAGGAATTCCCTAATGAGTACGACAGTTTGCAGATCCAGGACCTTCATGCATGTTACCTATTCTCTTACCTTGATAAAATGGGCAATAAACAACTCAACCAATAAAACTAACTTCTAAATATGTCAACACTAACTTAAAATGAGCACATTTTCAGTGATACATCACACCTCCTACTATCAAACCTATTTCACAACCACTCCCATCAAGCAGGTTAAACTACATACATGGTACTTGGCCACTATTTTAAAATAATTAAACAAACAGAGATATATTTGGAGTCAAGACAGCTTCAGACATCTTTCAAGTCCTTATAGGGGAATCCCAATATTCAGATACACAGTAAACAAAGTGCAGATGACCTGGCAAAAAATGTAAGAAAGTCCAAGGTATTGTATGTAATGGGAAAATAAGTATGTGTTCAGTGTATCAGTTTATCTAAGAGGAACCCACAACTAGTGTCCTGCATCTTTGTAGATCTCTCCAAAGCCTTTGACACTGCCTCTCACCCTATCCCTCCTCTCCAAACGCTCTCAACTCAACCTCTCCTCAGCAACTATCTCCTGGTTCAACAGCTACCTCACAGACAGATTGCAATCTGTAAAATGACTCTGCTCTTTCTCTTTTTCTCCCCATCAAAATGGGTGTCCCTCAAGGCTCTATTTTAGGCCCCCTCCTTTTTAACATTTTTACTAACCAACTTCACACATCCTGTCCTCAGTTTTCCCACATACAGTACTCAGATGACTCCACCATAATCTCTAACGCTGACAGTCCCACTGACCAACTAACCATGACACAAACATCTTTCAACCTCACTGAAACATGGCTTACTAACAACCAACTCATACTAAACCCTAAAAAGACAAAACTTTTTCTCTTCTTCCCAAAATCCCTTTACCATTTTAAATTCTCATTCACCATCTCTTCCCTCAACAACACTATGATCATAGCCGAATCACACACTAAACTGCTTGGAGTAATAATGGACGATCAACTAAAATTTGACCTTCATGTACTTAACTGCATCAAGAAAACCACCAAAAGCTTGGTTTACTGCATAGAAACAAAATGTTCGTCACACCCAACTCCAGGATCTCACTAGACCAAGCTTACTTTCTCCACAACCACTTTTATAGCTCTCAAATTTTAATCAACTTATAGTCTTCACTACTTTCCAAACTTGAAACCACCTACAACAAAGTTGCTAAATCTGCAGCCAATCTGCCCTCAAGATCACGCCACTGTCATGCTCTCCAGACACTCAGCTGGCAAGAGTTTATTAACCAACCCTTATTTACCCAACTTCTCATCATCCATACTATTTTGAATAAGCCCTCCTCTTGCCCTAGTATTTCCTCACTTGTCTCCCTCTATAAGCCTCAGAAGCTCTGACCAATGTCTCTTACAAATTCACAAACCTAAAAAATCTATTGGACAGAACATCTATAGCTACTTCCCTGCTCTTGCATGGAACAAGCTCCCCATGAACCTTAAGAAACATTTCCTACATCCACAAATTCAAGGACACTCTCAAAAGGTAACTTAACAGCACATGGATTTGCCTCTGTAATCATACCACATGAACCCGCCCCTTTCTCACTTTCCTCGCTATTCCTCCCTTATCTACCATAACTCAATTAACTGCTCTGTATGGTACAATTACCCTCTGAAGATAACCCAGTGTGTTTTTGCTCAGATGGACTATCCTGGTTAACAAATGTCAAATAAATAAATACTATTTATTACAAGACAAGTAAGTCTACAGAACTCACCAACTCTCACCCTCATGACATTCCTCCCTGCTCTAGGAGGGCAAAACAGGTTAGGTCAAGAATGAATTTGCAGGTGTCCATCCAATCATCAAGGTCCATCATGAAGGATGTGAGGATGTTACTTTATTTTATAAGTTAAGGGTATGTTTCTTCCAGAGTAGACTAAACACTGGAATCTATATCTAGGTCTTCATCATGTATTACCTATAAGCAGGTGGAAATTTAAACCCTTGACCTTAGTGTTTCAGAATATATTTGTCTTATGGAGGGTACAACAGATCGAGGAGAGTTGGATCCTTAACGGCACAAAATGCATGATGTAGGCCACCACACAGTAAGAGACAGAGTACAGGGACAGGGCTTCAAAACTGTCTTGGAAGCCAAGGACATTTATGCCAGTAGTTTTTAGGTTAGGGACCTCTATGGCCTTTCTCTCCGAATTATATTCCCAGACAAGTACTTGCCAAAGGATGGGTTATATTCTATGGCTGGTCTAGTAAGAGCAAAATATAAGGGAATAACAGCATATTTCAATCCAGATGACATGCTCTTAGATATTACTTAGGCCACACAAAGATTCTTTAACCACTAATGCTACAGGGTAGTAAAAGCAAGGGAATAGTCAACTAAAATGCCAGGATCCCTGACAAATGTGTCAAACAAGTTTAAAGGACAAGATAGATATTAGAGATTTGCTCTTTCCTGGGCTTGGAGGGGCTTTTTTTTTTTTTTAGATTGTCGGCACTTGGCATTTTGAGTGCCAACATTTCAATATGGAGCCCTTGGCAACCTATCCAGGAAGGAAACAACATCCAAGGCATTTTACACAATTGGAAAAAAAACAGCTACTGTATGTAGTCAGCCTCAACAAGATTCTGGGAAGTCCTTCTAAAGAGGTTTACCCTTGAATAAGGAATCCTAGATGCTAGACAGGGGTCCAGGGAAGCTGACCACCTTAAAAAACTCCAGCTATACTCTGTTGCATATTGTCTACTCCGAGGCGATCTCTGCTTAACATACAAGGCCATGTCCCAGAGCTGTTGGACAAGCTACACTTAAAGAAATCCCAATTTCTCAGATTCACATGCTCCAGGGATCTAAACCTTGTCATCAAAATAAACAAAACATGCTGGAGGGATAGGTTCCTGACCCAGAGACTCCCCAGACTCTGGAATAGACTGCCCATACATGTCAAGCAAAGCACCTCTTTGGCCCTCTTCAAAAGGAACCTCGATGACTGGATGGGAAAAGGAAATTCACCCCAGGGATCACGTCAGTCACCCTGCTAGACAGGGGTCCAGGGAAGTAAATAGTGTGGGAAGAAATAGCCAGGGAATTGTTACAGCTAGGCTTGTATAGGGCCCTAGGGCCGACAGCCTAGTACCAACCTATGAACCTTGCTTGCATTTATACTGAAAGAAGAAAAGTTTATGACACACCATCCAATACAGGAACGTTTAAGAGGCAACTGCCATTACCACAGTATCAACACAGTCACAATTATAATGTACTAGATGAAAGCCCACTAAAGAGATTCAGGTAAGGATCTTAACATCTTTTTTTTAAGGCCCAAGTAATATCTATTTTTTTAAGACCTTCATTAAATTATCACTTAAAACATAGGCACGTACACACATTAATAGAAAAGAAAAGAAAATAAAACAAATCATATTAACAGTTGACATATTTATGCATTCAACATTGCATACATGTTTTCTTTCTCTAACTATTCACTCCATCTTTACAAATTGCTCAATTCCTGCCATCACTTAAACCTCAGTCCTCCTCCTGAACATTATTATGCGTGTTTTTTTATATAATTTGCTCCTTCCTTTTTAAAAAATCCTAACTCTAGTTCATCTGCTTTAAAATATTCAGTACTTTAATTACAGCTGGTTTAAATTTTGATTTCCATTTTTCTGGAAGTACTTTTTTGGCAGCCAATAGCATTAAACTTAGTAAAGCCTTAATATGTCTAAGTAATTCAAATCCTGTGTCCCAGCTCAAAAGAATGGGACACAGGATCTGAATTACCTAGAGCTATTAAGGCCCCCAACATTTCTGATAGAGTACTCTGTAGGGAATTTTTAATATCTGCCAACTTGTTACACTCCCAAACATATTCTCAATTACCTCTCTTCTTTCAATCAGACCTCCAGCATTTGCATTTACCCAAGGAAAATTTCTCTGAAGTCCACTTGGAACATAAAAATACCTATGCAAGTTGACAGTGTACATGTCTTGTAATCCACTTTCCTTGCCACTAGGCCCATACTGCCACAAGTCTACCAGTATAGTCATTTTTTCCTCATCTATTATTATGAGAGCCCCTCTATCAGTCGGTATTATTACACCCCCCTTTCCCTTGTTCCAGACATTCTTCTAAATGTCCATTCTGAAATATTTTCCTTGTCAAATTCACATGCTCATTTCAGTCCAAATGGGTCTCCTGCAGCACTGACATTTATACCCTACATTTCTTAACATAAATATTCTTTGCTATACCCTACTTGATCTTTTAGGCAGTTGTTTCTTCTCCTCTCCATCTGAACACGTGTTACATTTTTCATGACTTTTTCCTTCAATGAATATACTCGAACATAAAACTGAATACACTTTCAGTATCTCATCCCCCATTTACTTGGGACAAAAAGACAAAACTATGTACATTTTCAGCAAATTAAGTTTACCCCCCCTCCAAACAGGAGCCATAAATTGATGACTCCACACACAAGCAACCTAATTGAAAATTAAGGTTACCCATGTTAAAAGGGATGTCACAGCCTCTGTTCCCACTAACACTGATTACCTGTTCATTTATCACTTATTCCCCTCCCATATGTGAAAATAGTTTGCATGCTTTCAGCAAACATTTACTTTTCTAGGGCAATTAGTTAATACTTCTAAATAAAACTAAACTGTGCACTGTTCTATTAAATGCACTGACTGCTAGGGGGGGGGCTACTAGTTTTCATTAATTTTCCAATGTTTCACACCTTACTTTTCAATGAACTGTTTAACACATTTAAATGTCACATTTATCTCTCCAATGAATGCTCAGAGCTCTCAAGTTTAATTGCTTGCACCTACAGACAGTTTGTCACCAAGTAAAAACAGTCATCAATGAGAAAACAAACAAAAAAGCTAATACCTTTTCAGATGCACGAAATAATCTACAAACCTCATTCAGAACACAAAGTACAAACTCTGCCTGCACTTGCAGGCCTTCTAGTCTTCCACTGAGAGTACTTGTTAATTGAAAAAAAAAAAGCTAACTTTGAAGATGTAAGGAATTAGTATGACAAAAACTGTTCACATCATCAGCAAAAACACCCTCGGGAACAAAAAATGCAGGGACGAAATTCAATCCTTTATTGAGTAAGTCAATTTGGATAGGAGTTAAAACATATGAAGAGATGTTAAGAACATTGTTATATTCAATTACATGTTGGTCATGATCTGTAATAATGTCGCCACATCAGCTATTCTTGTGATGTTTCCGCCCTGCCCTGCGTCTCCTAACCCTAAAGGGGTGTCCAAATTGCTGCGTTTTGGTGTGGGAGAAGACAATACTGGTGCTGTTTCAGAATCTGTCATGGAAGATGATTCCTCCCCCGAGGTGCTACCAAAGGAAGATACATTTTTCTTCAGGATGGACCTAGGCCTTTTTCTCTTATTGGGTTTGGAACCAGTGTTAGAAAATGTTACACTTTTATGCGGTCCAAATGGTCTCCCCCTATAATAGCTAGATCACGGTTAAATTTGTGTATCCTCCGGTCCCTTAATTGGCCCTCAAGGGTCAATAATTCCTGACTTAGGTTGGGTTGTGTTTGGTGGTGTGAACTTGGTCTTGTTGGATAAGGACTGCCTGATACAACAGACGCCATCATACAGGCAACAAGGATTTTGGCGCTGGATGCCATTTTGTTCACAGAAACAGAGTGATTTTACACATTACTGTTTCGGGACTGTGTTTTAGTTTCTGGGATTGTTGGAACTTAAGTTTTTTTTTTTAACTATTTGGTACACATTGTTTTGATTTTGACATTTGTTTGTCACTATGTTGGTTTTATCATAAACCCTGTACGGCATATTTTTCATCAAGCACTTTTTGCTTTTTTGTTAGCTAAGTCTAATATACTGCATACAACCACAGTTAATCATTTTTATTTCTTAGTATCTAGCACATACAGTTTGGGGATTCTCCACTTGTACTAACTAGGAGAGGAATATTTAGGAATGGTTCTATATTCAACTATTATGTTTTGATATTACAAGCAAGACTACAGGTCATATTTACTTTGCTGGTTCCCCCCTTTTTCTCCCATACGGATTAATGGTTTGTTCTCTCTTTTTACAGTAATTATGCAGATCCATGGGGTATTTGAATAAAGGAACAATTTTGGGTACATATGTTCTTTACCCTTTTTCATACTACATAAATGTGTTTTTTGACTTGACTATATTTCATGGAACTAAGGGGATTAGAGTTTTTGTGCCTGCTTTTGACAGCAATTGATGAGTGGGTTAGACCCTAAGTTTTATTGGTTTGTGGATGCAAACACTTGAACACATTAATGGGTGGATATTACCCCTGAATATTTGGGGTGGATGACTATTTAATCTGGCCTTCAACCATTAGATCAGTCATTGATCAAGGACTTTGGTTCAGTGTTTCCGAGGCACGTAGCACTACCCTTTTTCTACATTTTATGAATCATTTTGTTGGTGGCTATCATTGTTCCCCCTGTCTGTTGTTTAAGATTAAGATTTTGTTGTTTTGGGGCACTTAGCACCATTTCTGGTTATATTGTGGTCATTTATTAATGACCCAACAAGGGTAGGGGCTATTACTGTTCCTCGATGTTGGTTTAAATCATTTTCTTCATATCTGCTGGCTAGGGGTGCATATTTGAACCATTCTTGTGTCCTTTTGGTTTGACTTGATAACCATCCTTTGTGTTTACCATTTGATTTTTAGTGGTTGGTGGACAATATTTATAAATTTGCTGTTTTCGCAGACACAAAATGATCTGGTCATTTTTATAGTTTTGTATAATGTTTTTGAGCATTTGTGACTAGTATGGATTTGGGCCAACTTCTCCAAGGTCTGTCATCTGATCGGGACGATATTGGCATTTTTGGTTTAGGGACCAAGGTTCCTGGGGATCCCTAGGGTGGGGGCTAACCTACATCATCTTGTTATGATGTGTTTACAAAGTTATCTAAAAGTATGAGGACTATGCTCACTCATGGGTGGCATCTTCGCCTTTTCATAGCATATAGGGCGAGGAACATTTGTCCTAGGGGATTACGGGTACAGATCCAGCCCTTAGTTTTTGAGATAGAGCAGGAATTGGATCAACAATGGTTAGCGGGTCAACAACAAACATCCATGGGCTTCGTGGAGGCCCTATTGGCTTATCATAACAGATGTATTGATTCTATTTTGATTGAGGTGATCAAACTGTGTGAGGATACTAAATGGTTTGAAGGGCAGACCTGTTACCAAACCTGCTTACAACTGCTAAGTCAGGAATTATTGACCCTTGAGGGCCAATTAAGGGCCGGAAGATACACAAATTTAACCGTGATCTAGCTGACTATGATAAGGGGAAACCATTTGGACCACATAAAAGTGTGAAATTTTCTAACAGTGGTTCCAAACCCAATAAGAGGAAAAGGCCTAGGTCCATCCTGAAGAAGAATGTATCTTCCTTCGGTAGCACCTCGGGGGAGGAATCATCTTCCATGACAGATTCTGAAACGGCACCAGTATTGTCTTCTCCCACACCAAAACGCAGCAATTCGGACACCCCTTTAGGGTTAGGAGACACAGGGCAGGGCAGAAACATCACAAGAATAGCCGATGTGGCGACATTATTACAGATCATGACCAACAAGTAATTGAATATAACAATGTTCTTAACATCTCTTCACGTTTTAAATCCTATCCAAATTTAATTACTCAATAAAGGATTGAATTTCATCCCTGCATTTTTTGTTCCCAAGGGTGTTTTTGCTGATGATGTGAACAGTTTTTGTCATACTCTTAATTTGAAATTGTTTTCTGACCAGGATAACCATGGGTCTGGTGATTCAATTCATCTTTTCATTTCCATAGGTCCAATTTTATGCCACCGATAAACCTCACTGTTCATCTCTTTTTCCACAGGGTTCTCAAAGATTTACATCTCCACTATTCTGATATGGTTACTAAGTCCCATAATCTTTCTAAACCACAACTGGAGGCCCTTACAGAGCTTAAGTCTAACAACAACTTGGTTATTACACAGGCTGACAAAGGAGGGGCTGTAGTGGTTATGGACTCGGCTAAGTATGATCAGGAAGCAAAGAGGCAATTGGATAGCAAACAAAACTATATGCGTATGCCCCTTAATCCTACTGTTTTTTTTTTAAAAAAAACAGATTGATGCCTTTTTGAACCTGGCGGTAGAGGAAGGGATTAATACCACCTCTACGTCTAAACGTTAGCGATTTGAAACCACAGTACCTATATTTGTTGCCCAAGGTTGATAAATGACTGCAGAACCCTCCGGGTAGGCCTATAGTTTCAGGTAGGGGATCGCTTACTGAAGCTATATCGGTCTATTTGACTCAATATCTTCATCCATTACTCCGTTATGTCAGGGCTTGGATTCAGGACACAATGGAGTTTCTACAGATCATTCAGGATTCTCAACTTGATCCGGGTTGGTTATGTACCCTTGATGTGTCAGCCCTATATATGAATATTCCATACTGGGCTGGCCTGTTAGCACTGGGACATTGGCTTACTATATCAGAACTCTACCCATCAGGTTTTAACACCTTTTTATTGGGATTAACTTAGCACGTACTAACCAAAAATGTTTTTTTACTATCAGGACAGTTATCTACAAGTGCAGGATACTGCCATGGGGGCTTCGTTTGCCCCCATATATGCTGATCTTTTCATGGCATATTTGGAAGAACAATTGACTTATGATCCCCTTCATAATGTACATTTGCCTGAGATTGACATCTGGTGTCATTTTTTGGATGACTGCTGGTTACTATGGAGAGCTGACGTTGCGTTTCTTAATGAATTTTTGGATTACCTTAATAGTAATAAATGGGGCATTCATTTCACATGCAACTTTGATCTGAACCAGATAACCTTTTTGGATGTCTTGGTCAGCAGAAAATCTGATCATACAGTGGATATACGGGTGTATCAGAAATTCCTGGAATATAATGCTTTGTTGCATGCTTCTAGCCATCACCCTCCCCATATCAAAAGCAACATACCCAAATCACAATTTATGAGAATTAAATGCATCTGTTCCGATTCTGAAAGTTATGAACATTAGAGGCATGACCTGATGGGTAGATTCAAGGCCAGGGGGTACAATTCTGGTACAATCACCATGGCCTGTAGGGAGGTAACTGCACTGGATAGAGAGGATCTGTTGCAATATAAGGATAAAACTTCTTCTCAGGAGTCCAATATCAGACTTATTACCACTTACGGGCATAACACTCCTAATCTGCTGCAAGTTATTCAACGACACTGGAATATTCTGATGGGGGATGTTAGACTTGCTAACTTGCTACCGGAAAGATGTCCCTTTGGTTACAGGAGAGGCAGAACACTGGGTTCCTTTTTTGCTCATTATAAAACTGGGTCTATGGCGGTTCAGCCACAATTTCAAACGACACTTATGGGGGACACACTCGGGTGTTTTCCATGTGGACACTGCACTCACTGTGTATGTATGGATATGACTAAAGAGTTTTCTAGCAGGAATACTGGCCAGGTCTATGATATTAACTTTTATGCCAATTGCTCTAGTGAATGGTTGGTTTACCTGGCCACCTGCTCATGTTCTGCGTTTTATGTAGGACAGATTTCGAGATCAGTGAAACTTCGGATCAGTGAACATGAGTGACATTAAAAATAAAAAGGCAACTAGTACCTTATATAAGCATGTATTGAATCATCCTACAGCAAGTTTTAGGTTTACTGTCATTGACAGCATTACTGGCAAGAAAAATAAAAAAGCTGGTTGGCACAATTTGCTTAATATGAAAGAAAAAAGTGGACTGTTAAATTGGGGGGATTATTCTCCCCTGGGCTTAATGAGCAATTGTGACCAATCATCTGGGCTTACCAATTTACTACTGTATATATAACATCTGGCTATTTGTGGAAGTTTTGATACACTGAGGAAGGCTTGGTATTTGTAGCCGAAACCGGTCTGTATATGTGATATTAAATTTGTTTTATGCACACCATCTTGGGCTGGCATTTTTCTTTTTGTGTTTGGATTTCCCCTTTTTGGTGCCATGCCCTTGCCGTACTTGATGAATTTGGTTACTTCGTCGGACATTAAAATTTGTAAGCTTGTACCTAGATGTGAGTGCGTTCGTGTGTGTGCCTTCTGTGGAAGGTTGGATGCCGGGCTGGCAACTTGACACTGTAAAACACTACTGCCAACCATCATTTTGTTTCATTGCCTACTGGAAAAATGTTCAAAGAATAAATTTAAAATGTGCTCCAAGTCTAACAAGTGGGCTGCATTATACAAAGAATGTAATTTAATAAAATCAGAAAGGTGCATCAAAGAACATTTCTTGTTTTGTGTGCAAAGGGGCCTATGATTGCAAACACCCCAAAGGTAATCTTTATCCACCACTGGTCAGAGGCAATTTCTTTGGATGTGGTGTGGGTTGCAATGCTGTTTTAATGAATGCGAGTTTTAAGGGCAGAGAAGTTTTAATGCTAAGTCTATTTTCATTGTGAGACAGTTGGTTTAGCAGGTATCTATTAGTGTTTGTGCATTGTGCTATAAAATGTAAAAATAAAATCCAAATAATCATTGTAGAAGTAAAGCAGTATGCACAGATTAGCACTGATGGTAAACTAGGTGAAATGGCCAGGTAAAGGGAACATTGGAATGGCTGCAGGGGGGCTCTGATGCCATATTTGGTTTGTCTGTTCTTCAGTTTGTGTTTGAAAGTTGGTATCACACAATTCCACTGGAGTGGGTGGGGTTACATAATTATGTATGCAAATGTTCTGTCAATCATCGCACAGATTTTTACCTATTTTTCATGGGCCTTGTCCAGATTTTTGATGTTTCCAGGTTGAGAGGTATGCCTTCGACAACCCTTTGGAAATAGTCTGTTTAGACACAGGCTGCCCTTTTTTAACTTCACCAGAATAAAACAATTGCTCAGAAGATCTGAAAGATTTAGTTCTCTCAAAATAGTACCCGAGTTGTCTGTGGATATCCAAGGTATAGAGTAGCCGTTCCCCCTCATTTTTATGTTCAGGAACGAAAATATGGAGATTGATAGTTTGGCTTAAATTAAGCTTGGATACCACTTTATACATAAAAGAAGGATTAGTTCTCAAAGAAACCCTGTCCCTACGGAAAATGTGATAGGGTTGACTCACCACAAGAGCTTGCAACACAGATACCTTTCTTGCACAGGTAAGAGCAAATCAGTAAAACTGTTCCCATGTTAAGAGCCTCAAATCAGCCAGACTAGCTGGTTCAAATGGAGCAAGTATTAGCTTCTCTAACACAAAATTAAGATCCCAAAGGGGGGGGCACCAGTTTTCTTGGCGGACTCTCATGCAAAACCCCTTTCAAGAACATTTTGACATGAAACTGCTTTGAAAGAGGAAGATCCATGGGCAGACACGTTGAAATGGCTCAAAACTGAACGCTTACAGAGAAATAAGAAAGGCCATAAGATAGTAACTCACAAAAATACTGTAAAACCACAGAACAACCAGCCCTGGATTGCTGCTCATTATGTTGTTGGCACCAACAAGGAAACCTTTTGCATTTGTTAATACATGACCTTCTAGTAGCAGGCTTTCTTGCATTCATTAGTACCTGTTGCACATCCTCAGTAAACAGGTGCCTAAAAGGAACTAAGATCCTGAAGAAGCTTTAAACAGATATTCAGATGATGAGATAAAACTGCAAAAATCAGAGATTGAAATGAGGAAAAGGCTGGCTGAATATGAGACTGCTCAAGAAGAGATATTTCAAAAAATACTAGAATTAGAGGACAGAGCATGAAGGGAAAACCTGAGATTTTCTGCTGCTGTACCAGAAAAGCTGGAAGGAACAACAGACTGTATTAACTTTATGAAAACACAAATAAGGAACTGGACTAGTATTCCACAGTAGGAGTTACTGAAAGGATACATTGTGTGTATACTCCAAAACTGGCTATGAAAAAGCAACTTAGACCTTTAATAGTAAAGATGCAATCCTACCAGCAGAAGCAGTTGATTTGGACAAAACTGTGTCAGAAAGACAAAGTACTAAAAGTAGGGAAAGTAGAGTGTTTGTGGAAAATGATTATTCACTGTACACAGGCAGAAGAGGAGTAAATGTATTCCACTAATGAGGGAATGTTGAGGAGCAGGTGGGAGATTCAAACTGCTGTACCCAGCTATCCTCAGAATATTATTTCCTAGAGGGACAAAATCATTTTTTGTTGCAGAACATGCTAAGAAGGAAATGCAAAAGTTTGTCCAACAAAATGTGAGCTGTGAAACAGGAGGAGATTCTGCTTCTTGTTCTTCCGGTAATAAATACCACAGAGAACCTGTGCTAGAGAAACGTTTTCCAATGTTTCAGTGGGAAATGCTTAAGAGACAGAAAAAAGCCTAAGAGTTGACCAGAAGAACCGAGAGTATGTTGGAAGGAAAGTAGAGACTGAATTTGGGGGCTGGAGATCAACAGGAATAAAACCAGCAACTTGGAAAATGACAAATAAATGTGGGGTTATAAAGCATTAATTATATTTGTGAAACATGACAGAACAAGAAAACCTTTAAATACAGGACTTTTTTTTGAGAGGTTTAAATAAAACAAAATATTTTATAAGATGTGACATTGGCTCAAATGGGTATGACAAGAAACAACTATATAAAAGGTCAACCTGCCAAACATCAGTGTGAACAGGTAACTCAAAAGCTGGAACTAGACACTTAAAAAACTGCTACAAATAAAAGGTGGGAATAATAACTTTTTAAAATAATGAGCCTTTCAATATTATTTTACTATTTTATTTTTTTACATCTGTTGGCCGGGATAGTCTGACTGGATGCATGTCCATTTTCAGCGGAGGCCCGGGGAGAAAAGTGTCATAACATAGGTAGGGGTTTGAATCCTGCAACTGCTCACAAAATGATTACAAGCTACACCTAGTTTACAGGTTCCAGTTGAACAAGCAGGTAATATAAACATATATTTTTAAAACAGTGTTGACAAACTGACTAGGCAATGTAACATGATTACAGACTATAGAGGAGGAGCTAGTCGGGTTTTGAACAAGAACATAGCCAGTGAGTTTTAAAGTATAGCTTGAGGCTTATTTTGAAGTAAGAAAGGGTTCAAGAGTAAGATCAGCAGGAAGACAGTTCCAAGTTTTGCAGAGTTAGCAAACAGAGTCCCTAGCAGAGTTGTTGATTTTGGATGTTTGAACCAGTAGTTTATTAGAAGAGCGAAGTGACCTCAGGTTGCTGAAAGGGTTGATGATATTTTTATGTGCAGGTGTATTATCAGGGTGGTTGAGAACTTTATGGGCAATTATAAGTTGGTTGTACTGAAGTAAGCTAGGCTATTCTATCCACCCCAGAAGATTTAGTTTGTGACAGTGGTGGGTCCTATAGGTTGTGCCTGTTGCAAATCTAGCAATATGATTAATAACAGCTGGAGAGTTTGCGAAGAGCGGATTTCTTCAAATTAGTGAGTAGAGAGGAGACATAGAGAAGAGTGGAGAGTAGATGGGAACAAGCAATAGCAGTCCTGGCAAATGGAGTAAGGAAAGGTTTGATCTTATAGAGGGAGCCAAGTTTTTTGGTAATGGTTTTGATAGTTTGATTGACATGGATATCAAATTTGAGGGTGTTGTCTATTATGACGCCTAAGAGTTTGGTTTGCGCATCTGGGGAGATAATGGTACCATTATTAGACTTTATGGTAAAGAGTAGTGAGGAAGACTTACAAGTGGGGGATAAAAGAAGCAACTTTGTTTTGTTAGGGTTTAATATCAGCTGACGATTAAAGAGCCAGTTTTCAACTATACTGAAAGTATTCTGGGTTAATGTCATTAGATTTGTCGGGAAGGTGGCTGAACAAATCAAGGTGGAGTCATCCGCATATTGGATACAGGTAGCATTTGGGATGACAGTGGGAAGGTCATTAATAAAGAGAGAGAAAAGAAGGGGTCCTTGTATGGAGCCCTGGGGGACACCAAGGGTGACAGGTAGATGGGTTGACAGTTTATCCTGCCATAGGACGACTTGTTGTCTACCACACAGGTAAGATTAGAACCATTGAAGCACATGGCTATTTAGTGAGGATGCCTTAAGGGTGTGCATGAGTATTTGGTGGTTGACCATATCAAAGGCCTTGCAGATTTCTAAAAAGAGGGGTGAGAAACATTTGCTATTATTTTGGTTATGGTTTATGGTGTTAGAGAAGGATAGGAGGGCTGAGGTGGTACTGTGGTGTTGCCTAAAACCATGCTGAGAGTTAGCCAACAGCTTATTCTGGGTAAGATAATGCATAAGTTGTTTATTGACACACTTCTCCATAATTTTAGCCAATGGTGACAGAATCGCTATAGGTCTAAAGTTTGACAGTTTGAAGGAGTTGCCTACTTTATGGAGTGGTATTACATGAGATATTTTCCAAATGGAGGGGATGGTGGCCTCAGATAAGGTTTTGTTGATTATGATGGAGATGGGGTATGCACTGGCATCTGCTGCTTTTTGCTGATACTCTGGTGGGAGGAGATCAGCTGCTAGAGTAGTTAGTTTTAATTTCTTAATTAGAGATCTGATTAAGTGATGTAGAAACAGGCTGAAAGCTAAAGGAGAGTGGGGTATTGGCTGTGTGAGAATTTGGGATGGAGCAGCTGGGTGCCAGTTGTTAGGGATTGGATAGTCTATGTGAAGAAACTATTGAAGGTATTTGCAATATCCTCTGGGGATTTATGGTTGGAAGCTAACAGGGTAGGAGTGGAGGACTGTCCTGGTGAAGAAGTTTGTTTATTCCTGCCCAAACCTTTGAGGCTTTTTTGATGTTTTTGTTGAAGATGGTAGTAGAATTTTTTTTTTTTTTTGCCTAGTATAATAAGATTTTTTTGTGTGTGATTCCTTAGCTGTCGGTATCGGAGTTGATCTAGTGGGTCTTTTGTGGCAAGACATTTGTCCCATGCCTTATTTCTAGCTATGAGTTTAGCTTTGGTCTTTTTGAGAGCCACAGGGGAGTTTTTGTTTTGGTTCTAATAAGAGTGAGTAGGAGTGTGAGAATCAAGAATAGTAAGGAATATGGAATTAAAGTACGCTACTGCATCATCCACTGAAAGGTACTTTAGGATTGACCAATTGCAAACTAAGTTCCTTTTGAAAATTGGTGGAGTTGAAGTTCTTATTATTTCTGATGGTTTTAAAGGTGGTCTGGTGGGGGTTGTCCACCTTGTGCTTGATAATGTACATAAGTAAGTGGTCACTTTGGTCATCTGAGAGGGTCCCTGACTTGTACATATAGGGGTGGCTGTTGATAAGTATCCAATCTACGATACTGTTTTTGTTAATGAGCTTGCTTATCCTGGTGGGGGAGGATATGAGTTACGTAAAACCATAAAGGTTGACATGGGTTACAGGAGATTCAGAGGAACAGGTGTTCCAATCAATGTTAAAATCTCCAAGCACCGTAGTTTCTTGGGGGTAGGTACTGGATAACCACTGGAGGATGTCCTCTAGGGTGTTTGTATTATTACTTGGGGGAATGTAAATGCAGACAATGTTTATGCAATTGTTATCGTTAATCTTTAGTTTGGTAATAAGAATTTCTGCATTATTAGACTGAGGTGGTTGTAGGGAGACTGTAGTAACATCTAGTGTGTTTTTACAGAGTACAGCTACCCCACCACCCTTCCATTAGTATAATCTAATGTTAATGGCCTCACATATACATACAAAAAAAGAAAGAGTAGAGAGCTATATTAAAAATGTAGAGTGCAAATATCTATGCTACAGGTGACACATTTTAAAAAACTGAACATGTGAATTTGATACAGAAAGCTTTTCAGGATAGTTATTCAGTGGAATACCCAGGACAAAGGAAAAGAGGAGTACTTATATTAATTGCAAGAGGAGCTCCAATACTGACAGAAGAGGATAAGGAAGATAATAATAGTAGATATGTAGTACTAAGGGGCTACTTGAAAGGGAGGAGGATTACACTGGCATGTATTTATATTCCACCTAAAACTGCTACAATGGAGGTTAAGAAAATTCTAGGAGAAATAATCAGTTTTCAGCAGGGAATATTACTACTTATAAGTGAGGACTGGAATTTGATTTGCAGCCGACAAGATGTTTCTGGGGACCCAGAAAGGAAATATAACAAAGAAGGGGAGATTTTTGAAGAAGTTTATGAAAATATTTGTCATGGAAAATGTGGATTCAGTAGTGGGATTTTGAAGTGAATTCACATATTATTCCCCAAGATAAAAAAACTGGGCTAGGCTAGACAGAACTTATATTTACCATGAACATGTGCGTTTAATTGAAAGTTTTGATAAGTATGCAATAACTGTTCCAGATCACATGCCAATAATAACTAAAATAAAAATGCAGGGAAATGAAACAAAAATAAGACACTGGCACTTTCCCACCTGTTGAAAAAGAGAGGAATTTAAGGAATGGGTAAATTATTACGGAGTTATTAGAGAAGACATAAATTTCTTCTGAAAATATAACTGGGGAGTGGGATAAAAATTAAAGTAGAGTTTAAAAATAGGGTATAAATAAAAAAAAAAAAAGATATGCTTAAGAAGCAACAAGAATGATTTAGGGGGACTGACAACTGTTAAATTACTGCAGACATACCTCTCAACTGTACAGATTTTTGAAGAATGTCCAGATTTTGCCTTCTATTTTTGGCCATTTTTTTATAAAATTGTAGTTTTCTGGCAAATTATTGGCAAGTCATTAAAGATGGAAGAATGAAAATAATGACAGACATTTGAGTTTTAACTTCATACCCTTCAGAAATGTCATACTAAAGCAAAACCTGTTATTCTGTCAACTGTGAGTTTGTAAGAGCAATATTTAAAAATTGTTCCTATTTTTGGGCCTTTGTTCCCCCCACTATTTATAGCTTTGCTCAGATTTCTTCCTCTAAGAGGTTGAGAGGTATGATTGCTGAATAGGGTGAATCTCGCAGAAGAAAAGCAATTGGAGATTACCTCGCCATTGCCTCGATAACATGGACGAGTTCAGAAAAACTGCTGTTAGGCAACTGCTTTTTGACAATAATGCCAGGGCACAAAAACTTTTAGCTCAACGACTCAGGCAACAGAAAGTAAATAGGGTTGTCGCCAAGCTTAGGGAACCTATGACAACAGAGATAACAAGAGATCCTGTAGAGATACTAGAAACATTTTGTAAAGTTTATGAACGTCTATATAAACCAAAGCAGAATAGTAGTTAAAATGCCGAAATAGGCAACTAATCACATCACTCTGCAAAACTGGCTGAATGATTCAAAAGACAATAAAAACAGGATGAAAGCGCTAATTCCAAATTCTAAGTGAGAATGAAACTGCTTTTTTATTTTAAAGGGAGTCTTTATTATCTCTTGAATCATTCAGCCAGATTTGCAGAGTGACATTGTGATTAACGTCTATATACAGCAGAGAAATATGAAGATCAAGAAAAGGTACACATGGAAATGTTTATGGAAGAATTAAATATGCCAAGCTTTGAGGTAGGTGAGGCTCTATTACTAACAATTAAGATAGGAGGAGATGAGATAAAAATGGTGATGTATAACCAATCAACAGGAAAGTCCCCAGAACTAGATTGTATTCTCACTGGTGTCTGGAAGCTAGGAGGGGAAAAATGATAATGGTTTGATTGCTTTTGTATAAATGTACATTTACCTATGTCACAAATGATAATTGAATAAAAATGTTAAAAAAAATCTGGAAGGTTTTGTTTAACAATATTGTAAGAGGAAGAGAAGCACCATCTTCATGGAAGAAAGTGGTGGGGGTGGCTGTAATACCTAAAGAGGATAAAGGCCCATCAGTTCCAGCTTCATACAGGCTCATTGCAATCCTAAACCATAATTATAAAGTGTTTATGTCTATTATGGCTAAAAGAATGGCAAAGATGAAGCAAAAATTGATAGATATGAATCAATGTGGTTTTGTGTAGGGGAGGCAAACATTTGACAACATTAACAGAACACTGATGATCCAGAGGGATACTGAATGTAAGAAAATAGCACTGTTGTTGTTGGGTCTTGATGCAGAGAAAGCATTTGAAAGAGTAAGCTGGGGAGTTTATGAGTAGGGAAATGGAAGCATTTCCATTCTCTGATAAAATTATTAAAATTATATGGTTGATTAGGCTGATATATGACGAATCAGTTGCGAAAATTAAAATGGTTGGGTTCCTCTCTGATAATTTCTATTTGAGAAAAGGAACAAGGCATTGGTGTCCTCTTTCCCTTTATTTGTACTATATTTAGAACCATTGGCAAAGAAAATAAGAGACTCAGAAATTCAAGGATATAACTGGTACTGTAGTCAACAAAAGGTGGCTCTATTTGCAGATGATATTATTTTATATCTGATACAAACAAAAAAGGACATTATAGTGTTTTGGAACATTTTCAGGCAGTTTCAAATCTTTTCAGGTTACAAAATTAAGGAAGCTAAAACAAAGGCAGTAGCTGTAAATTATGTACCCACACACAAATTGGTTCAGCAATATCCATATTTATGGGGACATGATAAAATGAAGTACTTAGGTGTATGGATTAAAAATGATTCTGGTGTGGCAGCTAAGGATATGTGGGAAGACACTAAAGAAAAAATACAAAAACTCTGAAATTGGAAACTCTGTTATATGGATATGGATAGCAAGATACAAGCAGTTAAAATGTTTTAGTGCTTTTAGTTTTACACACAGGTCAGACATATTTTTTACCAACAGGAGGAGAAGTTGTGGATAGCAACAGAGAGCTGAAGGATTTTATCTAGGAGGGGATGATGGCAAGCGTCAAGTGGGATAAGATGATTCTTCCAATTGAACAAGGTGGTTTGGGATTACCCAATTTGAAGGGGTATTTCTCAGATAAACAGTTAAGGCTCCTATACATAGCACAAGCTAAAACATAATTCAAAGTGGAAAGGGAAGATGATGAAACGGGGAAAGCTCAAGAAACAAGGAGACAGTGAGATTTTGGATGCAGATCCTTAAGGAGAATAACAACCATGCAGAATATTATATTTACAAAGTAGAACTAAGTCAACACATGAATGGAGAAAGGAGATTCTGCCAATAGGGATTACTGCAATTAGGGTTACATACAATAGGCAAGAGGGGGCTGGAATTTATTGGAGAAAAACTGGTAAAAGAACCAAGGTACTGAGAACAAATAATTAGACAGGGAAAGGTAATAGAATGGGAAGAGGTCAAGAATTTATTTGGATTGCAGGATAGAGACTGCCTTCCCTACCAAGGACTGATATCATGATATCACAGTACAGGTTAAGAGAAAGCAATAGGGGGATCCTATGTGAAAGACCATCACTGGTAGAGTTTTTAGTAGAATCTAGAACAGAAGCTGCTGTTAAAAATGAATAATTAGTAGAGCATACAAAATATTCCATGATAACTAGAAGAACCAATCAGAGGATGTTAGAAAGGTTTGGGAAGAGAGATTGGATAAGCAATTCACAAAGAAACAATGGGGGGTTATATGCATGTCTCCCAAATATGCAACAAACTCTAGAAGACTTAGGATCTTTGCTTAGAAGTGTTTACATGGGTACTTTATACCCAGAGTAGACTCCAAAGAATTTTTCCTCAGGTAGACAGCAAATGTTGGAGGTGTGATGGAGAAGAATGAGGTAACTGAGAACATATTTTCTGGGAGTGTAATGAGTTGGCAGAGTTTAAAGATTCCCTGCAGATTGCTCTGTCAGAGATACTGGGTAAGCAAACTGGTGAAACTAAAGAAATGATTTTTTGAACTATGAAACAGAATTAGAATTGCCTAGACATAGTAAAGCCTTGCTGAGTCTAATTATGGTGGCCGTCAAAAAAGCAATTATTAGAACATGGAAATCAAAGTCTAAACCAGGTTTACAAGAAGTAGTGAATATTGTAATAGAGATAAAACAACTGGAATTGGGAACGTTAGAAAAGGGCAAAAGCAAATTACATAGGAAAAAATGGGAATTGTGGGAATAATACATGCAAAGGAGGAAAGAGGTTTAAAAGAAGACATGATTTGAATGAGTTATGTAATGTTTGATTGACAATGAGTGGATAAATTATAGATAATATAATGTTTGCAACTGCAATTATATCAACATAGTGTGTGATATATAATGTTTGCAATTAAAATTCTGTCAGTATAGTTTGGTTTCATGTATATAAATGTATGATTGCTTATGTCATATGTGATAACTTAATAAATATGTTTCTTGTTTAAAAAAAACATTCGCAATGATGTGCAAAATCAGCAGGAATAGCAGAAACATGTAACTAAATCCCCCACAGCATAGGAAAGAACACAATGCACTGTGTTGCTGCCCCAAGCTGCTTTGCTGAACTGAGTACAAGTGGAGGATAACTGTTTTCTCCTGTATAACAAACAGGTTGACCACTGGAGTGTCCCAATCCTGGAAGACCTTGAGCAGACATTGCTCACTCGGTTTGCTAATTAATTTACTCTTCCAGGAATATCAACTGCAGAGAGATACAGTTTGCACTTCTCTGTGGACTACTAGCACTTAACTATCACCTCATTACACAGAATGTATGAACTTATGCCTCCTTGCTTCTTTAAACACTACATGACAAGAACTCCAAAGTAGTATGTTCTCCAAGGACTTTAGAGCCAGAAGCACAGGCCTGAGTTACAATTAATTAACATGATACCTGCTGTCTCAGTGGGAATCCACAATCCTTGTACTCAGGGAAGCCCAAGCGAACTTGCATACCTGTATGAGAGTTTCCTGTATCACCAGGGAGTCCAGCACCTGAAGCCAAGTTTTTCTTAGGCAGCAAGAAGTGCTCAGAATGAGTTTCCACCTTTTCCCTACTTTGTGATGACACAAATGATGAAAAGAATGCAACTGCTACGGCTTTCTGTTCTGTTACTCTAAGCAGGAGAGCTGCATTCTCCTGTGTGATAGAAAGATCAGTTAGACAGCCTCAGCTGTAGAAAATCCACAGCAGGCAATGCCACTGGATCTGGAGTTCAGGAGAGGACTGAGGACGTGACCATCCACAACCCTTTTCCCAATTTTTGCACATGGGGTTTGGGTATCACTTTCAACAGTGATAATCATGTATTGTCAAGGACGTGACTCAGTTTCTCTTTCAAATTAATTTACTCTTCCAGGAATGTAGCTGCTGACAGACACCACTGTGTGCAGCCCACTACCACATAAGCATCACTTCAGTGAACAGGAAGAATGATCTTATGCACCACTGCTTCTTCAGATACCCATGTGATAGAACAGGTGCCTGACCAAATGAGCAGAGGACCCAAATGTGACATATACTCCAAAGTCCCTAGGGCCAGGAGCACTGTCATAAGCTCCAAATGGTTGAAGTGCCATCATCTTTCTGGAGGTCTCATAATCGTTGTACTATGCAGAAACCCAGACGAGCTCCCTAATTTGCAAGTGAGGTGTCCAGTATCTGAACCCATGATGGTTCAATTGCAGTACAGGAAAACCGCTCAATGTTGGTGGGAATGGTTTATTACTAAACACCCAATGAAAAGAGTCAGAACCCAAAAGAAGGTGCATGAAAATGTGATGGCTCTGAGGACATCCACATATTCAGGTGTGTAAATAGCACCATGAAAGTTATGGCAGCCACTGAGCCTGAACACTGCAATGTGGCCTTGCTCAGGTAGCCAGTGCCACAACCTCACAAGGCCTTTTCAAAGACAGGAATGACCAACAGAAAACATCCAACTCAATCTCAATAAAGGAATTTTCTTTGAAGATAAGAACCTTCTTCAACTTTATGGTTATCTTTAGAGACAGCATGCAAGGAAGCTCCCACAAGAAGGCTGCCTCCAGGTAGTTCATGGTTGAGATTACCACAAGCAAGTTATCTAAATACAAGAACATGAGGTGATTCACTACCTGCAAGACATTATTCACCATGGGCAACATCTTAGTGAAGATGCTGGATGCTAAGAAAAGCCCAAATGGCAACACTTCAGACTCAAAATGATGCCCACCAAGAGTAAATCAGATGAATGTCTTGTGAACCTCCAAATACCCACACGTCAAAAGTCATCCCTTATGTTGAGTGATACCATCCATGAACTCTGTGGAAGCAAAGCAAAGCATAATATCCTGCATTTTTACCATCAGAAGCTGAATAAATTGAATGTGATTTTTAAATTTATTAACATTTAAAATGGGGTGAAAACTGCTTGTCACCATTAAGACCAGAAAGAAAAAATAATGGGATCTCTGACTCTCCTCCAAAGTTGGGACAACTTCTACAGCCTCTTTCAGCAGCATCGTTTGGGCTTAAAATATTGAAAAACACTGATGAAGCTCTTTCTGGGGGGACTGACAAGGCCCAGAAATTGGCAAAAGGTGACCACTTCTAGAAATCATTGCCTTTTCCAATGGTTCTAAAAATTATGCAAAATCAAAGAAAGTACAGTTTTGTACCTACCATAAATGTAGATGTTCGAGTGCTAATACAGCTGCAGTCATAACAGATGGGTTCGCCTGCCGTCAGGCAGGTCCTCGGTCGGCCGAATTCCAAAGTCTAGGTCCGGCGTCAGTTGTCGTCGCTTCTTCCCTGACGTCAGTGCGACAGGGTATAAAGGAACCAGCCGACGCCATTTTCTTCAGTTTTTCTTGCCCCAGATGTCAGGTGCCCCCAGAAGGAAGGCAATACATAAATCTGTGTAATAATGCAGTGCAATATAATCAAAATACAGTAGTTGCAAGCAAATACATCATAAATGAATACCCCAATCAGGTTGTATGAGGATGTGTTAGCCTATAGGCCTGTCCCAAGAGGGGAAGGAGGGAGGGAAACCTGGACTGCAGCTGTATTAGCACTCGAACATCTACATTTATGGTAGGTACAAAACTGTACTATGTTCATCGTGCATACAGCTGCAGTCATAACAGATGGGTAGAATCCCAAAGCTAAGAAAGGGGTGGTAGATACTAGGTGGAACTAGGAGGAGCCAAAATGCCCTGCAAGACTGCAGTGGCAAAGCCTGCTCTAGATTTGGAGTATAATGGTAGGTTGTAGTGCTTGGAGAAGGTATGCACAGAACTCCAAGTGGCTGCTTCCAAAATATCCTTGGTAGGAACTCCTCTGAGGAAGGCTGCAGAGGTGGCTGTGGCCCTAGTGGAATGAGTCCTAATGCCTGTAGGTACAGTTTTGCCATGAAAGGAATAGCAAAAGCGTATGCAGTGGGCTATCCATTTTGAGATTGTCTGTTTGGAAATTGGCTTTCCTTGAGCTCCTACCGCATAGGACACAAAGAGCTGTTCTGATTTTCTGAAAGGCTTTGTTCTGTCCAAATAATAATGCAGTTGTCTGTGGATGTCCAAGGAATGTAGTAATCTCTCCCCTTTGTTTTGAGGATTAGGATAAAAAGTAGGTAAATGTATGGCCTGATTTAAAGCTACCCTGGATACCACTTTAGGCATAAAGGACGGGTTGGTTCGTAAGGAAACTCTGTCCTGATGGAAGATGATAAAAGGCTGGACAGCCTGAGAGCCTGTAGTTCTGAAACTCTACGAGCTGAGGTGATAGCCAGAAGGAAAGTTGTTTTCCAGGACAAATATTGCAAATCTGATGAGGCGGCTGGCTCAAAGGGAGGCAAGGTCAGTTTTTCCAGAATGAAATTAAGATCCCAAGCAGGTATTGGTTGTTTCCTTGGAGGTCTTAAATTCTTAGCCCCTCTGAGGAACTGTCTTAAGAGAGGATGAGAGAATAAAGGTGGATCAGTGTTGTATTCTGCAGAGATGTCTGAGGCATGGATTTTGATGGAGGAGAATGAAAGTCCATTGCTTAGCAGTTCAGCCAAATATTGTAGTATTTGAGGTAAATTCAGTTTTGCAGGATCCTGGCCCTTTTTCTCATTCCAGACACAAAAATGTTTCCATTTTGCGGAGTAAGCTTTTCTAGTTGATGGCCTTCTGGCCTCCAAAATGACATCCTGCACCTCCTTGGAGAGTAGGGCCTGTTGTGATGCTAAGGAATCTTCCATGCGGCTAGATTGAGTGTTTTTAGCTGGCTGTGAAGAGTTTTGAAGCTGTGCTGAGTCAGAAGAAGAGGCATTAGAGGTAGGGTCCATGGTGGGGAATGCGTCAGGCTCCTCAGGAGTGGGTACCAGTGTTGCCTTGGCCAGTCCGAAGCAATGAGAATCATCTTTGGTCTGTCTGCTCTGGTTTTCAATAGAACTTTGGGCAGCAGAGGAAGAGGTGGGAAGGCATAAACTGTCATTGATGTCCAACTGAAAGAGAGAGCGTCCACTCTCCAGGCCTTTGGATGGAAAATCCTTGAGCAGAATTTTGTCAATTGATGATTTTTGTGGGAGGCAAAGAGATCTATGTCTGGCCTTCCCCATTCTTGGATTATTTCTGTAAAAACTTTTGGATGCAATTTCCATTCGTGTGGATCTGTCATATTCCTGCTTAGATTGTCTGCCAGCGTGTTTTCCTTGCCTGGCAAGTACTGTGCTTGTAGTTCCATTTGTAAGTCCATGGCCATGTTCCAAAGTGACATGGCCAGTCTGCATAGGGGGTAAGAATGTGTTCCTCCCTGTTTGTTTATGTACCACATAACT
This sequence comes from Protopterus annectens, assembly GCF_019279795.1. Lineage (NCBI taxonomy): Eukaryota > Metazoa > Chordata > Ceratodontiformes > Protopteridae > Protopterus > Protopterus annectens. The sequence continues at coordinate 94,979,180 of NC_056738.1, read as the reverse complement.
GTGATGTTGACCTGGTTGTAGAAGGTCCTTGAAAGCTATAATAGCATTTATTACTGCTAGCATTTCTTTTTGATGTGAAGGTGCTTTTCTTTTTGGGACCATTTGCCCTGAATGCACCGATCTGTCATGTGCACCCCCCAGGCGTAGTCCGAGGCGTCTGTTGTGATGACTTGATTTGCTTGAGGCTTGCTGAATGGAAGACCTGTGTTTGTTTGACATGCTTGCGCCCACCACAGAAATTCCTTTTTTAGACATGGAATTAGTGGTATTATTGTTTCCAAACTGTGGCTGTGTTGAGACCATATGTTTTTCAGGTACCACTGTAGTTTCCTCATATGCAGCTTTGCACATGGGATTAGTAAGATGCAAGATGCCATGAATCCCAGAGCTTGCAGGATTTTCCTTGCAGTCAGCCTGGTGCAATTTGCTAGTGTTCTGAAGTATTGAATTAGTTGCCCCTGCTTCTCTGGCGTGAGGTAGGCCATCTGGGTGTTTGTGTCCAAATTGGCACCCAGGAAAATTATCTTCTGAGAGGGTATTAGCCTTGATTTCTTTTTGCTGACTGTGTATCCCAGAGAGTTCAACAACATTATTACATATGCCAGATGTTTCAGAAGAATGTGCTTGCTGTCCGCTTGGATCAGGCAGTTGTCCAAATAGGGGTATATTTGTATCCCTTGAAGTCTGCAGTAGGCAATTACTGATGCCAGGCATTTCGTGAATACTCTGGGCACAGTAGATAAGCCAAAGGGCAATGCAGAGAAGCGATAATGGGTTGAACCTGCAAGAAATCTGAGGTACCTTCTGCAATTTTGTCTGATTGGGGCATGCAGGTATGCCTCCTTGAGGTCCAATGTTACCAGCCAAGACTCCTTGCCCAGCATGGGAAGAAGTTGCTGTAGAGTGAGCATCTTGAATTTTGGTACGAGTAGAAATGCGTTTAGGATGGATAGGTCCAAAATAGGTCTCCAATCTTTTCCCTTCCTTGGCACCAGAAATAGCCTGGAATAAAAACCTTGACCTTGTCCGTGCGTAGGTACCTCTTGAATAGCTTTCATGTTTATGAGATCTGTAATTTGCCTTTGTGCCTCTGCCCTTTGATTGTGTGGCAGGTTTGGCATGCCTCTCATTTTTGGAAGGGTGTGAAAATGGAATTTGTAGCCTCTGTTTATAATGTCCAGGATCCATTTGTCCTTTGTGACAATATGCCAATTTTTTGAAAATAATGCCAGCTTTCCTCCTAAGGGGGCTGCCATTTGAGACATGGTTGGCATGCAAAGGGGAAAGTCATTGGATTTGCTTTCTGAAAGATTGCAAGTTATCCTCACCACCTCTTTGTGTAGGAGCTTGCCATTGTCTGCCTCTGAACGATCCTTGGGATTGTCCTCTGCCCCTCGGGTGCCTGTATCTGCCTCTTTGGGGTCTGTCCGTGGCAGGAAAGGACCAGTTTTTGGAAGGCCAATTTCTACTAAAACGTGGGGGTTGTACCTGTAGAAATTCTTTCACAGTTTGCATTGATTTAGCCTTTTTCTCCATTTTCCTTAATACCTCCTCAGCATTAGTACCAAATAGTATATCCTTTTGAAGAGGGGCGTCTAGTAATTTAGCTTTGACATGGTCAGGCAAGGCTTGTTCCTTGAGCCAGGCATGCCTACGTATGACTGATCCTGTAACAGCAGCTCTTCATGAAGCCTCCAGAGCATCAAAACCACATTGTAAAGTATGCTTACCCACTTGTTCTGCACTATGCATCAAATCCTGCAACTCCTTCAAGTCTGGTTGTTCAGGTTGTGACATTTTGCTTTTCAATTGTGATAACAAAAACTGTTGGTATTTTAGCATATGAAACTAACAGTTTAAGGCCCTCATGGATAAGGTAGCCGAGGTATATACCTTTTTTTCCCCACCTTTCTAAGGATCTGGAATCTCTCTCGGAAGGTAATGGATTTTTAGCAATGGAGGCCTTAACTCCCTTGGGGCCCTGTGAGATGGTTTCTGGGTCAGCAGCATGGCTTTTGTATAGAAATGGTGTGAGTCAGGAACCCTGTAGTACCTGTCAGGCTTAACAGGAGCTGGAGGTAGAGAGTCCGGGTTAAGGCAGGCCTCCGAGTAAACATCATCTAGGATGTCTAAGACAGGAGGTATAGCCAGAGGCCTGTGCTGAGGTAGCAAGAGAAATTCCCTGAGCCTTTTCTTTGAATCTGAATAATCTTGGCCTTCCCAGTGGAAGTGTTCCCTTAAGGTATGCAAAGTTTCCACAAATGAGTAATCCTCAGGGGGGGATACAGAAGGGATGGATTCCTCCACACCAGAGTCTTCAAAAGGGGAGTAAGAATGTTCCTGATCATCAGAGTGCTCTGAAATAATGGAGCCCTGATCAGAGGAGGGGGAATCTTCCTCCACTCTGGGCCTTTTGTCCGGTGGGGGCTGAGAACCTCTGATAAGATTAATTAAATCCTCAGACATTTTAAGCATCTGTTTCTTAGGCATGGGGCCTGGAGATGGGCCCTGTGTAGCTGGTCTCTTAGAGTGCATGGTTGCTTTAGACTTAGTGAAAGCCTTGATGGAGAAAGAAGAGGAAGGTCTGAAGACACCTTGAGTGGAGGTGGACCTGTCCACATTCTGAGTTTCAACGCCAAGAGTGGCTTCGGTATCTGTAGTCAGGGTGTGGGCCAAGGAGCCTGCGACCTCGGGCACAGGAGACACCGTCAAAGAAGTGTCGTCAGTAGTCAGGGGCTGCATAGGCGCCTCGCTGAGAACCGGACCACGTGTAGTCAGCTTTGGCGTGGTGTTGGTAGAGGCCGCGGACCTCGTGTGTCGGTCCTTATCTTTGCGTTTTTTAGACAAAACCGGAGTCGGAGTATCCGACGACATAGTATAGTTAAATGCTTTCCCAAAATAATGCTGGGCGAACTCCGCCCAACGCTTAATAGTGCGTTTGTTGAATGTAGCACAAAAGCGACAGACCGAGACGTCGTGGTCTGGGCCTAAACTAGGTATACAGAGGGAATGGAAATCCTTATGCAGTATTTGCTTCCCACAAGAAATACAATTATTAACTTTGTCTGACATCGGTCTGAGGCAAGAAAAGTTTCCCCAACGGGGTACTTAGCTTTTAAGAAGACTTAAGTTTCCAAATTTTCGTAATCTCAGGAGCTGGCCAACCGGCACTTGCGAACTGCTTCTGCTTCGGGCACCGCGCGGCAAGAAAGACTGAAGAAAATGGCGTTGGCTGGTTCCTTTATACCCCTGTCGCACTGACGTCAGGGAAGAAGCGACGACAACAGACGCCGGACCTAGACTTTGGAATTCGGCCAACCGAGGACCCGCCTGATGGCAGGAGAACTCATCTGTTATGACTGCAGCTGTATGCACGATGAACATCTACTTCCTAACAGGCGGTCCCAGACTGGACTAAGGACTGCAGCAGGGCTAACTATGGGGGCCAACCTCTTGGGGAACTTCAACGGTACTGAAGGGGCAGCAGGTATGGAACAGGAACTGTTAGAATTAGAAGGAGAATTACCTTAAAATATAGTGTCAATAACTCAAGCACGTACTCACCTCCGATTCTGAGCTTGGAAAGTTGTAGAGGTCCTGTCCCCACATCAACTACTTTGCTTCATTGTGCCAGTGCTGACACTACTGCATCACAACACAGTTATGCCTCCTTAGGTACTGTCCTTCGGATGAAACATTAAACTGTGGTCCCACTTTCTTGAGTTGGAGGTAACTCAAACAGATGTAAAAGATCTCATGACATTAACTGTAAGAGCTGTATGTGAATTCCCTCATGCCCTGGTCATATTACCCCTAATCATTATGAATATCGCCTCAGGTCCTCCCTGTAAACAGACCATGCCCAATGTGACCAACTGATAGCCTTAGCTATACCATTTGGTGCTGGAAGACTGTGAAGCATAATTGATATGATTAAAAGTCACAGTTCTCCCAAAGAGTTTATTCCTTTAACTGCAAGAGCAAGTCTCATTAAATACTGAAAATTGCATAAATGTCCATTGACTTAGCATTTCCCTTGGATCCATTTGGTGTGCTATGATTTGAAGACCTCTCCTCAACATTACTTAGCAAGTCTTACATAATTCAACATCTCCTCAACACTACCCAATACGCCTTAACTGATTCAGGATGAAACTAGAGAAGCAGACACTCTAATAAAAAGTATAAACACTGTCTTCACTTGGGGACTTCTGGGATTACTAGTGTAAAGGACAGATGTGGTCATGCTCCAAATCCATCCACACAGCAAAGCGTATATGGATTACAGTGGGACACGCACTTCAATGTATTTGCTGCAGGTGCACATCCCATGCTTGTCTACTCATCTTACAGTGGGAGTGATATCAACCTATTTTTCACTGTGTGGAGCTCCTAATTTACAAGGAAGACACTCTGCCTGATGTATAGCTTTGGATCCCTTACCTTGTCTCACTGGTTTGCCACTGGCCTGGGATAGTGGAAAGGAGCCAGCCACCTCCTACATCTGTTAGCTTTAATCTGGTAATATAGATCTTTTTCCTACTCATCTTCTGGTAGTTTGCTTCATGGTCTCAGACTTGCAGCAATGCTTCATACTGTGCTTCTCTTCCAGGAAGTACAAAAAGTGCTGGCACAAGTCCTGGTTAATGATCCAGTAACCACAAGATGATTCAGAAAGTCTTGCCATTTTAGGCATTAAGCAAAGCTACTTTCCGAAGGTGAAAAACAGAATAAAAATCCGAACTGTGCAAGTAGCAGAAAAAAAAATAAGGAATGCTGAGGTTGAATGTGGCTTCCTAATTAGGCTTGCAACATCACAGCATCCCCTTGGTAGAGTCACACAACATCTTGGTAGATACAGTCAGAACATTCAGAACTCCCAACAGGTATCTATTGCAGAAGTCCTCCACAGTCAGATAAAGGTACACCACTACTTGCCACAGTGCCAAACTCTGTAAATCTTCTTCCTCAAGGGTCACTATTAGCATATTTCCTTAAACCTTTGGAGGTTTAAAAACAGTGTATTCTTTTTTTGATTACTGTATTGGTGCTAGTTAGCTACTGATCATCACTTATCTATAGTCAATGCCCGACTCTCCTGGCCGGCTCTTCTTATATTACTGGATATGTGAATGAAACATTCACAACACAATACTTTTTGGTTTAGCTGCACATAATTTACCAGTTACCCACATCTGTACTGATTCAGCATGGTTGTGTAAAATAATATTGTAGCTTTTTTTCATAACATTCTATGTGATGTCATTTTGGATGGAAAAATGGAAAAACTCAAAAATGAATAAAAAAGCAAAAATCTTACACAAAACACTGGTATGCAGTGTGTGAAGGACTGGAACCATATACTGCTTAAACATCTAAAACTGAACTCTGGGAGTAAAAAGAATTACTTTCACCTGTACTGTGGATGTATGGTGCTGTTATTTATTTCTTCACTGTATGTATGCTGCTTATTTAGCAGGCATACAATATGACTAATTTTGTTACACTTTCTGTTATTATGGAAGGATTTCTGCAGAGAGGAGGTCTGAAGTGGCTAGGTCACTGGCGTGTGAGTTGTGCTGGATTTATTCACAGCTGTTACGGTGCAGTTAGCAACTCAGTGTAAAGTGCATTCCAGCTTCAATGTCTGTTGCACTGTACAGTATATTAATGGCAGATGAAAACACATGGTAAAACCTACTTGCTTAACTTAAAGCGCAATTATAAATTGCCTTACAAACACATTAACACTTGATAAAGGGGATGACTAATTCTAAGTCTCTCTTGCGTTAAACTGGTTAAATTGTCTAGGAAGCTATTCACAAAGAAATTCAGATTCTGTCACGTTTTCAAGCCATATATGTTTCTAGTTTCCTGGGTTAAACCTCAACAGCAGCAATTCAAGTAGCTGTGGGGAGCCCCCTCACAGGAGGCTTCAAAAATCTAGTGCCACTTCTAGTTACTAGTCTGTAGCAGAAAACAGATTATTTCATTCATCTGCCATAACTTGAAATGCATGAGAAGATAACACTGAGTCAGTGCAAAAGTTTTCAGTTAAGGCACAGCTGTTAACTTTCTGATGTACAATCACTGAAGAAAGAAAATGAACAGTGGTGCCCAGGAGAAGTGTGAAGTAAAAGTTTTTCACTGTTCGTAGACTTATATGCGCACAAGGACAACCAAACTCAAATTAACAAATTGCAATATACAGAATCTCCAGAAACTGTGCACAGTACAGATTAAATAGTTAAACATTTTGTATACTGTTCTGATGAGAAAATATTGCTCTCTGATGGCATTTGCTGCTTGAATGGTATTTTACTTTAAGCTGTAAGCTTGTAACTGCCATTAAAGCAGAGCAGAACAGACATTAACTGAGTGAAAGCACCTACTATTTTTTTTTTGGGGGGGGGGGGCAAAGTCAGAGACACAAACCTCAGCACAGAAGGAATATTTGTATGGAAGAGGCATTTGTGCCTCAGTACAGTGGGAGAATTACCTGGATGTGATGTTTTCCTTTTGATATAGGAGAACTGCTGGTAAGAGACATCTGCCTCTTACTACAGACATCCATGCTGTTTGCCAGCTGAAGGACTTGGTACAGGTGGAAACCTGCATGATCAGTGTAAGACGTTTGTGTTTTCTGTTATTAAATAGTTTTACTTAGGTTTGAGTTTGACTTATTACTGTAAATAAAGTGCATAAAACATTTTGCCTTCAATGTGTTTTGTTTACTACAAATGAAAAAATATGACACAATACAATAAAACAACACGCTAGTGAACCCCTCCATATGTCCTCATATACCCTTCCAGTTCACATCACTGTACAAATAAAATGAGTTTTCCTTGTTTAACCCACTGCAGTTATATACTGCTTTGCTGAAAAAATATTTCCACCTTTGCTGACTCCAAAGGAAGGTTAAATTGCTACTCGTGATCAAATAATCACAATGTTTTGTGAGTAAAATTGCTGAAAATACAAACTCTTGACAGTAATCTGACAGAAACAGATTTCAGCCTTTTTTTTTCCTTCCTTTCTTTTTTTTTATTTTTTTAACCAAGGCTATCATTCTAAAACTCTGCAAAGAAGCATCATTACCCATTCATCCCAGGTTACATAGTTTTTGAAAATCTGCATCTGTTTCTATGGCACAAATGTGTTTCTATTTAACTCTCTTGTTCCAAATACCCTAAGGATAATATTTTAACATAATATGCTGATGTTTTACTTCTACAGTAGGTGTCATAGTTTGTTAAAAATATCCATGGATTCAAACAATTTGCCCCTTTACATTTTCAGGACAAACAACACACTGCTATGTTTTAAAATTGTTTCATCAGTCTGTGTGATGTCAGAAGCACTGCAACATAAAGTTCTTTTTGAACTGCTGAAATCTTCAGACCCGTAATCAACATGTGTTTGCAAATACATGTGGTTAAAACACATGCCAGACTCATGAAATCATTATGTTGACAAGTCAGAAACTGACTGGCACAGGTCCAGATTCATCAGCACTAACCACTAGTTTGGCTAGACAGGAGCTCACATCATACCTGGCAATGAAAGACATACTCTGGAGTGGTTTTCTTGTATTTCATATTCCACACTAGAGCCACACCATCTGGCTCATGGGGGGCATCTTCATTCTGATTGTATGAAGCAACAAGAAGTTCTGGGTACTGTTGAGAGAAATCAGAAAAAGAAATGTTAAACATGATCTGAACATACCCCCAAGGCATAATCACTTTTTCAGATATGGTACTGTTTGTAGTGGTAAATGAATACTGAACATGCTAGTCGATAGTACAATGAGAAATGCTGGAAAACTGATGTGAAGCCTGTTTCGCCTGTGGCAAGTGGCTCTCAGCATTGCTGTGACCATACATTAAATGAAAAAACTGAATAACTCACATTTCATCAACAAATAAATGTCATCTCTGTGTATTCTGATAACATTAAAAAGGAAAAAGAAATGATATTATGTATCAAAATATTCAGTAGCTATGACAGAAATAAGTAGTGCACCCTGATGCACTAGTACACCAAACACTTGAGGAATTTATGCTTAAGTCACTGTTTGATGTGCTGCAGTTCTTCGGTAGACGTGTGCGCGCACGCGCGCGCACACACACACACACACACACACACACACACACACACACACACACACTCTCTCTCTATATATATATATATATATATATATATATATATATATATATATATATATATAACACACACACACACACACACACATATATATATATATATATATATATATATATATACACGCATACACACACACACACACACAATAGTGTAACAGTACAGATTACTAGTATGTGGCGCGGCCAATGACAACTTGCTTGTTAGCCTGAAGAAACAAACAGGCTGACAGGATTTCAGATTTCCACAGCAGGTGGCACCCTATGATTGTTAAAGATTATTTTCAGGGGTTTAAAGAAAACTTCTGCAAAACAAGGTCACTCTCATTAACACCACTATTGCTTGTGTGCTCCTTTGTTATATCTAAAAACATTACTTCTATAAAATCACTTGAAGATATCAATGCCTCAGTATATCAGAGCTTGCTTTGTCAGAAGTGCTGTGATTTACTGTAAGATTATAGGTACTTACTAGGCTAATGATCTGTAAAGATCTTAAGAAGCCTTGCCTTACATTCCTATGGTAGTTTGTGACCCTTATACTTTGTGTGTGAATAACCCAGAAGAGGGCAGAACAAAGGATATATTGGGATATTTACTTGATGCCATTATCTATGAGGGATATGGGTGCTAGACAGGGGGTGAACTTGCAGTCTCACATCTATCTGCCCAAATTACTTTTGAAAAGGGTAACATAAGTACTTTGCTTTATGTGGAGTAGAAGACAGCTCCACAGAAGAGGTAGTCTCTGTGATGCATACCTTCTCCTCCAACACGTTCTACTTATGTTGCAAGATAAGATCCCTTGACCAGGAGTTCATGTTACTCTTGGATCTGCAAGTAACAGGTCTTTGAGGATAAGAAGTTTTGAGGCGATATATGTGAGACAGAGATAACATCTTTGTAGCCTGCACAACAATGACAAGAAGAACTAGATTTTGAGACAACCCTGCATACTTTTTGTGACTTGCGCATTTTATTTTTTTAGTGAGAAAGCACTGTGGTCGCTTCAGTTGTAACAAGTGTTGGGACAGATGCATAAATATGGGGCATTACATTCACTCATGACCAGTCTGATGAAAGCAAAGTACAGTGGTATGATTACATCTCTGGACAAAGACTCCATACTTTACATATACTGTAAGCTGTGAGATGGAAAAAGACTTCCTTACAATAGTGGACATGTGGTGATCAACGGACAGTTTGTTGCTGATATAGGTTCCAAGATCCCTAACTATGGGAACAACCATCAGAGGTGTGTTATCAATGTGAGGGCCACAATGAAGTCCACAGTTTTCATCATCACCACCACCAATCTCCTTTTTCCCATTTTCTACATAGGGTCAGGGTGTCGTGTCAACTGTTTGCCATCTATCTCAGTTCAATGCCACACTCCAGGCTTCTTTGGAACTCATTCCTGACTGTTGCTAATCTTCTCACACACACAATCCATCCACCTCTTTGATGGACACCCTTGTTTCCTCTTGCCTTCTTCCAGTCTGTCCCAAATCTTCTTCACCAAATTGTCTCCTGCTTTTCTGTACATGTGCCCAAACCACCTTAATCAGTTCTCTTTTAACTTTTCTGTAATTAGAGGTACTTAGGCTTCTCCTCTTATGTCCTCATTTCTTCGTCTGTTCTACAGTGTGCATCCTAGCACCCACTTCAGGCACTTCATTTCCATCACCTCTAGCTTTCTCAACTGCTTTGCCTTTACTGTCCAGGTTTCTGTACCATACAGTAGTACTGGTCACTCCACTGTTTTGTACACCTTACGTTTCAGCTTCTTTGGCATTCTTTTATCATATACTACCCCTGACACTATGCCAGTTGGCTGCAGCCCCTCTGAATATAGCTTGGACCTCTTCATTCAGACTTTCCTTCTCCTCATCCTCCCCTCCCAGATATCTGCTGCTAACCTGTTCTACCACTTCCCCTTATATCTCAATTCTCATCATCATCTTCTGATTTCCCCATTTACTGCCATTACCACTGTTTTATCTGTACTGAGTTTCATCGCATGTGCACTGAGTTTTGCATTCCATTCCCTAATCCTTGCTGACGTTCTTGCTCCAAGTCTGCCTGTAATGCCACATTGTCCGCATACAGCAACTTTGTTGATCTGTCCCCTCCAACCTGTTTGCTAATGAAGGCCATCACCGGTATGAACAGCACTCCCACTGGGAACTCCTCTGTGAGGCCGAACACTGTTGGTACTTGAGTCAATGGGTCCTTATACATAGCTTGCACTAATTCTATCAATGTTTCTGGGACTTCAAACCACTGCAGGAGTGCCATAAATCAGCTTTCTTGGGGCCTTGTCATACCCTTTCTCCAAGTTTAGGAATGCCCAGTTGGACTGTTTCCTTATCTCTAGCTTTTTCTCAACTATATGCCTTAATGCGAGCATTGGGTCAGTTGTGCCGCACCCTGTTTTGAATCTGAACTGCACATCTCCCATCTTACTTTCTACTATTCTCTGTATCCATTTATCAATCACCCTTTCCAGAACTTTCATGCAATGTGGCAGGAGTTTGATACCTCTGTACTGCCCACAGTTGCGGATGTCCATTTTGTTCTTGTACATTGGCAGGAGTATGCTTATTCTCCAATCATTTGGGATATACCTTTCTCTCCACACTGCTGTGAGTACTCTCAACAGCCATCTCTCCCCTATTTCACCCAGCATCTTTATCACATCTTTTGTGACTTCATCTGAGCTTGCTGCTTTCTCTGACTTCATTTTCCTTAGTGCTGTTCTTGCTTCTTTTATGGTGGGCTCCTCCTTCTTCTGTCACTGTAGGCTGTGCCTGGGGCAGGACAGCATCTGTGGATTTTTCTTCATTTAGAAGTTGCTGCAAGTACTTCTTCCATCTGCCTTTGTTGCTCTGTGGACTGGTGAGCAGGTTGTTGCTGGCGTCCCTTATGAAGGGTGTCTAACTATGTTTCTATATCTTTCTGTCTTTGTCTTGCAACCTGATATAGTTTCTTTGTGGCACCTACTGAGCCACTTTCCAGAAGCTGGTAGAATGCCTGTGATACCCTGATCTTTGCTATTGCAATTCCTTTCTTAGCCAACCCGTATTCCTTCCTAGCCTGGTCTGTCTTTTCTATCTCCCGCTTTTTTCTTTTGATTACTTTCCGGACTTCTTTACTCCACTACCTGCTTTCCTTATGTACCTTACTTCCATACCTGGATCAGTACCTTACTTCCATACCTGGATCAGTCACATATCTGTTCTGTAGTTCTCATATATGCTGTTTTGAGGTGCTGCGATTCTTTTTTAGCTCTACCTATTTCCTCATCTTATTATGGTATTAGAGTCCTGAGTATTTCCTTGAACTGTTGTGGTTTCTCTCCAGTCAACTTCCAGGTCTTCAGTCTGGTCTTTATTGACCTTAGTGCCTTCTTGCAGCTGAATGTGGCAACCAGTGGTTTATGTTGTGGGCTGACTGTTTCACTGGGATTGACTCTGCAATCATTGATTATAACCTAATGTCCTTTCCTTACTAGGAGGAAGTCTACCGGAGTTGGATGTTGGCCACTCTTGTATGTGATTTTGTCACTCTTTCAGAACCATGTGTTGGCTACTATCAAGCCATCTAAGGTAGTTCAAAAGTATGGACACAGTACTCCTACAGCCACAATTCAAGATAAAATGGTTGTTTTAATATTGAATCAGATATCTGAAGAAGTTTTCATTAAGAAGACAAAAGTGGTTATTTTTCACTTGTTTTTATCAGCAATTCAATACTAAAGTAACCTTTTTATTGTGAATTGTGGCTCCAGATGTACTGTGTCCATACTTCTGAACTACCTTGGTTTGCAGTTTGTTCTTTGTGGATTACTATCAAGTCATCTGCCAGACAAAAATCTAGAATAGCCTCTCCTTCTTTATTCCTGTTGCCCCTCCCATGTGGACCCAGACAGTCCCCATATCCTGCTTTGTCTGCCCAGATATGTGCATTCAAGTCACCCATTCATGTTGTCCTGCTTTATCTCGTAGGTCCTACAACTGCTGTCTGAATGCACTCTTCTCTTCATTATCACAGCCCTGCTGTGGGGCATAGGCTGAGATTATGAATACTTTCCTATCATTTGGCTGGAATTTTGTCATGAGTCTGTCACCAGTTCTGATGACATCTATCACTGCCATCTGAAGCCTCTCCCTCACAATTAACACCCCATTTCTAGCTTGTCCTTCTCCTGAGTAATATACTCAGGATACCAAGCCAAGAGGCGTTGCTGCACTACTCTTCCATCTTGTCTCTTGAATACATAGGATGTCCAGCCTTCTCCATACTATCATGTCATCCACTTCCAAGCACCATCCTGCCAGTGAACCTACACAGAGTGTAGCAATTCTTAGTTCACGTTTAGCAGGTTGACTGGTTTTATGATCAGTTTTCGCTCAACACAGCTATAACAGTTAACCCAGGCTGGGCAACTGGACACTGGCCGGCAAGTAGCTTACTGACACAGGGCTGCTGGGCTTTACGGCAGGCACACACTGGCCAATAAGGGGTGCATACACCACTCCCATTGGAGGTCGGAGTAGGCCAGGTCCTCAACCCACTTAGGTGCCCTCTAGGAAGTGTGAATTGGTGATGAGAAAAAATGGTGCGTTTCTTTTTTCTCTTGCTCTTTTTTTTTAAACTCTTCCCTCTTTTCCAAGTTTATGCACTCTCAGTAGTAGTGTAACGATTAGGGATATGGTTGCAGAGGTGCAGCAAGAAAGTATTTATACTACAGTGATCGTTGTGAGATTTTTCAAGTGCAATTTGCTTTTCTTATGATTTCAGTTTGCTAAGTTTCCTGTAGAATGCTTTTCATTTTGACTTGAGTGACATGACATTTCATTGCAAAGCTCTCCTCATTAATAAGCATGCAAGCACAATGGTAAAGGGCAGCACTATCCTATGAAGGACGCTCCGACTGTCTTCAGTTGCTTTCAAGTAAAAGGAATGATTAGCTGTTTTTCCCCTAATTGTTCTGTCTGCTGATCATCAGTATCCACCCAGTCAATCAGCCTAATGGTTCCCGCTCACTGGGGTAAAGGGCAAGTGGGAGGGGCCTTCATTTATACAGTCATAAGAGGTGGTTTAAACTTTTTCTGACTTTGGCCACACCTCCCTGCATACACCTTGTGAAACACTGGGAAGGGGATGTGCAACTGGCTGACTGCAGAGGACAAGTAAAAGGAATTTTAAAATCATCACTCAACAGCAGATCTGGGATTGCTCACCAGCACTCATACTGAAAGACAGTTCAGCAAAAGAAATATCTCAAAACACCCTGTGTTGTTTTCTGCTTTTCTGCATAACCATTTACCAGTAAACGCTTTGGAGTTGTATTTTATTTTTTGCGGTGGTACAGTGGTAGCGTTGTTGCCTCACAGCAAGAGGTTTTCCTGTTTGATTCTCGTCTGGAGCGCCTTCTGTTTTGAGTCTGCATGTCCTCCCCGCGGTCGAGTGGCCTCCGAAAGACATGCGTGAATGGGCGTTCCTTTGCTGAAGGTTGGGCTGGCAACTCGGCACCATAAAAAATCTACTGCCAATCATTAGTGGACTGGAGTTCCGCTGTGGCAACCCCTAACCAGGAAAAGCCGAAAAGACAAACAAAACTTTTACTGGTAGAAAAAGCCAACACTGCAGGTAATCTCAATAAGGCTGCATAGTTGCAACTTTGTACAGATTATTGGCAAGGCACTCCACATCTTACCTCAAAACACTTTGTGTTGTTTTTTTTTTTTTTCAGTTTTCCTGAATAACTGTTTGCCAGGAGAAACTTTTAAGTTGTATTTTATTTTTATTTCTAATTTTTACTCTTTGCAGGTAGAAAAGGAAAGACTGTACGCAAGTGCACACCAGCCCTTCCCAAAGGGTACAGTAGTTATAACTTGAGCTGCAAATGTGAGCAGTAGCACGTGTTTGCACATGATGTGAAGACATGCCTAGCATATTAGTGTGCCATGTGCAAATGGTGCTTTATCAGAACAACTGCTTGATGAAGTTTTTCCCTTTTTACAAAGTTAGTATAGGACATTTCATTTAATATTGATTTGAATATTGTTTGTATATTTTATTTTTTCCATTTTATTTACTAGATCTAATTTCTGTGGATTCCATAAATACTGATTTATATATTTTTAGCACTCCTTAATTGTCACTAACCAAGAATGGATTTATTAAATCTGTATGCCACCAAGCAAAAGTACCTCGTCCAATGTACTAAATGGTGTGCACACGAAAAGGTGACACATGATAACATTAGAGACTTGTGTTCCTCATTATAAAAGCTGGACGATTTGCTTACTATTACTGAAAACACATCTAAACTTGCTGAGAACAACTGTACTTGTGTAATTAGCACAGCCTGGAAAACTGCTGTCATACATTATTACAATAAAAGTAAAGGTCCCAAGTGGCAGAAGCAGCCCAATCCAAGCTAAACTAACCCGGGGAGCCAAGAGGTCCCAGCCAGGGACATATTATTGACTGGGCTGATGAGGTAATGTACATGAAGCAAATGCAAACAGAATACACTTAGAAAATTAAGTGCCCTCTACTAATAAAGATGACTCAATCCCTGTTAAACTCAATACTACACATGACTTCTTTGTAATTCAGAAAGTATACAACAATTTCAGGATTCAGAACATATCAGAAAAATAAAAGAAAAAGAAAAAAGATAACAACAAATAACTAAGAAGAAAAATAAATTGACTAATACTCATAACACTAAGCAGAAAATACCCTAAACAAAAGGAAAGCACTTTGATATGAAATACCCAGATTATAGGGAATAACATTGTTCAATTGTAAAAGATTAAGTCAATAGAAAGTTACATTATTGTTCCAAAAGTCAAGGTAGAGAAAAACAGAGGCAGATTCAAATGAAACCCTAAACTCAACTTGCAAGGATTAAAAAAAAAAAATCATTGTAAGGAGAAAGACCAATGGTGACAACTATGAAATGGCAGTGCAAAGATAGCTAGATGAGAACTGTGTGCTTGCAAATTATGCACGGGATGAAAAAGATTAATAAGACTAATGATAATGAAAAATACTCTCTTCTAACAACTGAAAGAGCATACATGTTTGTTTATTTATTGGTATTTGTTTACAGAGAAAGTCAAAATGAGCAGTGCCAAGCATACATAATTTATTCATTTATTGGCATTTGTTTCCTGTGAAAGTCCCACTGAGCAGTGCTCTTTATCAGCGGAGGCCCCGGGAGAAAAGCCCCATTATACAGACATCATGGACATCATTTACAGTCAGTTTCATTCATGAGCAGCAGTTCCATTAATCAAGACATCTCTGACATCACTTGCATCATTTTCAGTTTAGATGAAAAATAGCAGTTACATGGGCTGTATACGAAAACATTTTTTAAATACAGGAGGTCTATGCACTGCAGTATCAACAGTATGAATAGACTGTCAGATTTTACACAAGAATATCTGTTACTATAATGACCTGTTTAAAATCTACAATACAAAGAAAAGATAAAAGAGTTAGGGCATCCCAAAGGAAGGAAGGAGGGGAGGAGGTGTAAGGAAGTTAAGGAGATGAAATGATGGGAGGGTATGGTCGTTGATAACAGTACATTAAGTACTGATATAGCTACAGTAGTACCAGTTTAACAGGGATGGTTCAGATGCAGGGTAATTTATCTACCAGGTGTTGCTTCAGCTGACATTTAAAGTCTTTCAGGTTGCAGACTGTTCTTCATTGGAAGGGGACGGCATTCCAGCTATTAGCAATGCAATGTGAATACAGGGAACATCCTGCATTGCTGTTTAGTTTAGTTATGGACAGTAATGATTTTTGTCATTGAGGTACAGAGGCCTCTTGACAGAGTACAGTAGAATGATGGAGTGAAGACAGAGGAATTTTTCAGGGCTGTGCAGCAGTTTGAAGGTTGCAATTAACTGCGAGTACTACAGAGAATTACTTAGTTACAGCCAGTTTAGTTGTTTTAGAGATGGAAGTGATGTGATGTTTACTGTTGGTTGGTTGTAAATGTGGCTACTTTATTGTAGCATTGCTCTAGCTTGACTGATACTGATGAGTTGATATTAGTTAGGATAGCAGAGCCATATAACAGGGTGGGGATTAGAAAAGAAGTGCCTTTAACTTGTCCAGCAGAGTTAACAAAGTAGTGTTTTACTGTACAGAGGCCGCTTAGTTATTGGTGTGTCTTCTTTATGGCTTGCTAAAGGTGGAGATCCAATTACAGGTGGTTATCTATAATCACACCTAATAGTTTGGTGAGGGATACCAGTTCTACATTGGTCTTATTGGATGACAGTATATCAAAGGTATTTTTTGGAATGAGGAGGAGTTGTGAGTTGTCAAGCCAGGCTACAGTGGAGAAGGATTTCTGGGTTTGTGTTTGGAGCATGAGTAGCGCCTTAGCAATACATATTAGAGTGGTGGTATACTGTACTATGGTGATCTCTTTGGCTGCTGTGTTTAGGCTGTTGACAAACAAGTTAAACAGTAGTGGTTCTAGGATGGAGCCTTGTGGGACTACACATGTAGGAAGCAAAGAGGAGAAATCATTTCACTACCTGGGACCCATTAGTAAGATAACGAAAAAGAAAACAGTTAAGCAAGATGGGTGATAGTTTACAGGCAGAGAATTTAGTTAGCAGAATCTGATGCCTGACCATGTCGAATGTCTTGGATAGATCCAGAAATAGGGTTGAGTTTAGAAGACCTGAATTTCTATTGTGATTTATTATATATTTGTGAACCTTAAAAGGGCAGTGGCTGCACCCAATGCTTGATAGTGTCTGAAACCATACTGCGAGGGAAAGAGGAAGTTAGGAGAAGTAATATATGCAGTAAGTTCCAAGAATTTCGATAAGGGTGAGAGAATGGCAATTGCTCTATTGTTTGTGAACCTGGTTGATGAGCCACCTTTATGGAGGGAGGGGTACTATAAAGGATTTTTTCCCATAAGGAAGGGGAATATTTTTATTGGATAGAGCAGTTTATTAAAATCAAAACAGGATATGCAAAGCTATCTGCTATGAGGTACCCTGATGGAAGATGGTCAGGGGAAGTTGTTGTCTTAATGGTACATAAGCATTTTTTTAAAAGTAGATGCTGGAGTGAGTGTGAAGGTCTGTTGTGGCTTCAGTGATTGGAGTGCGATGGCTGGATTTGCAGCACTTTTGTTTGTACAGGTTACTATATCTATAAAATGTGAGTTAAACTGTGAATAAATGCTTTGGGAGTTATTGGTTAGGGATGGGCTAGGTTGGGTTGATTTTCCAGGACTGAGCAATGTATTTCTTGATTTGCAGAAGTTTTTTTGGATTACTTGACGATGAAATGTGGGTGTTCCTATAATAAGCTTTTTGTATTGTTTGCTACTGCCTATATTGTTGCAGGGATGTTTAAGATTTGGTTTATAGCCACGACTTCCAGGCTTTATCTGCAAACTGCATGAGTTGCTTTGTTTTTTTGTTTTAGTTAACCAAGAGGCTGGTTTATTAACTCTTTTGGTTCTTAATGGTGCCTGTTCTGCTAAGACATTTACAAATATTGTATTAAATGTGCTGACTACTTCATCAAGGAGACGAATTTTAAATGGTGCCTAGATGATCTGGAGCAGGGTGGAAGTAAACGTTTACTGAAGTTACTAAGTTTTCTGACTGTTTTATAGTTTATGAACCTTTTGGGGGTTGCTTGGGGTGTCTGATTATGTAGTTTAGCTGGTGGTTGCTTAGGCTATCAGGTAGGGTGTCACTTGTGGCAATATTGTTTGGGGTGAATGTTAGAACCCACTCTGGGATGGATTCTTTCAGTCTGGGATGGCTTCTTTAGAAGTGGCTTTGTTAATTTTAGTTGGAGTCTTGATTAATTTGGAGAAGTTATACAGCTGAATTGAGTGTGCTGGATTTTCTGGGGCTATCTTTTGCCAGTCTACGTTAACGTTTCCTAGCAAATTCTCAGTCTTGTGCTGACTAAGAGCCAGGAGAGGATCTCTTCCAGAATGGGAATGTTGTTACCAGGTGGTATGTATAGACCTATGATGGCTAAAGTTCAGTATGTGCAGTCAGATGAGAAGTTCAGTAATGCTGAAAGTGGATATATTATCATGGTAATTGGAGAGATCCCTCACGCCAATTACTATAGAGAACAATCAGTTTATAGTCAGTACAGAGCAATCAACAAGGAAGCACAAAGTATGACAGGTTTTATTTCATGTACTGAATGCACTCACCAAGAAGCTATGAAGATGAAGCTGCTGGCATATACAGTGCAATTTTTATTTTAATTAATTATTAAATTAGAAGTAAGAGATTCTTCAAATCAGATTGGAAATGATGTATTAGTAATTGCAGGCTCAATTATTAAAGGGACTGACAATTCCATCTGCAGAGAGAAGATAATGAACACTGAATAGTGCTATGACTGGCAGGAGCAAAAATACAGGACATGAGTAGGGCCTAAATGTAAGGAAGTATGGAGACACTTTTATTCATGTTGGATTTAAAAATCTAATTTTTAAAGACTCACTGCCCATAGGTAGGGAACTTATAGCCCTCAGACAATACAGCTTGCACATCAAATGTAGAAAGGAGAGTCAGGTCATCGTGAATAAAAAAAGCTTTTTTGTACAAACATCTACATAAAAATGGCCCACTTTAAAACCTGGGGAATGTAAAGAATGCACAGCTCTGTTGGAAACTTAGCATAACTGTAGATGTTCGAGAAGATCAATGTTACAGTACTCAGTCCTTGGACTTCCTGCCATAGTGAAGTCTGCAGCCAGCATGAAAACTAGTGGCTTTCACCATCCCACAGAATAGAGAACATCCTTGCTGGCTGACATCAGAACACTAGCCAATAACATCTTTGTGTCTTTCTTGTCAAGGTACCAAAGTCTAATTTGTTCCTCAGCTGGAGCATAATCTGCACCACAGACCCTACTGACACAGCAACTGACACTTTGTTGAAGGAGAAAAGGTGAGGGGATGTACTCACCCCAACCCCAGGAGCAGGAAAGTAGAGACAGAGGAGGGAGGAAAGGATATTACAACACTGATCTACTCAAATATCTACAATTATGGTAAGTTACCAACTCAACTGTACTATGTTCTTCATAGTCAATGCTGCAGTACTTGGTCTTGGAGGACTCCCAAAGCTCTGTTACTGAGGTGGCTGGACAGCACTCTCAGCAAGGGATATCAGGGTCTGCAGCATGGTAAAGGCAAACCAGACTCTGGCTCTGGAGACAGCACCAAGGTGGTACTGTTTTGTGATGGTATACACAGGAGACCAAGTAGCTACTTCTAGAATAACCTGGATTGATGCCCCTTTTCAAGAATGCAGTGGTGGCTCTTTTAGCCCTGTTGCAATCAGCCCTTTACTCTGCCCAGAATTACTGTGGTGTATGTAACAAAAGGTAATGCAGCTAGCTGCCCATTTTGAGATGGTATCCTTCCCCCTTGCTCTCTCCTCCTTACCTTCTGCAAATACCAGCACAAGCTGATCAGATCTGTTTGATAATCTAGCCCTGTGAAGGTAAAATCTTAGCTGTCTGTGTACATCTAATGAGTGCAGAATTCTCTCCCCCTTGTTTTTGGGGTTTGCGGAAAAAACACATGAAGGTATATAACTTGGTTCATGGAAGTTTCTGATACCACATTGGGCATAAAAGACAGATTAGTTCTCAAGGTTACTCTGTCCCTGCGGAAAATAAAAAAGCTGCTTGAACATAAAGGCTTACAGCTCAGATATACCTGGCTGAGGTGAGAACCATAGCAGGGCAGTTTTCCAAGTAAGACGTTTAAGGGCCGCCAAGGCTTTTGGCTTAAAAGATGAAAATCTTAGCTTCTCTAGTATGTAATTCAAGTCCCAGGTGGGTGCAGGCTCTTGCCTGGCAGCTGAGATGCAAAATTCTTTTTGAAAACTGCTTCATGTGGGAATGTGTGTACACAGGTGGGGACATATGCAGGCAGATATAGCTGAGGCTTGGACTTTCACACGAGTAACATAAGCCTTCTTTATACAGGTGGGAGAGAAGCATTTTATTATCTGTTGCAACCTTGCTTTGGGTGGGTAGAATTAATTTTATCCCACACCAGACAGCAAACCTTTTCCATTTTGCTTGTGGGATTTTCTGGCATTTGTCTTTCTTAGCCTCTTTCAAAATTGCTATTGCATCTTCAGAAAAAAATTGCCAGGATAGGACTAATAAAGCAATCATCCAAGCTGTCAAGTTGAATGCCCTCAGGTTGGTATGGATGACAGACATTTTCTTTTGATTTAGGAGGTCCACAGATTGAGGTGGTGTTCAGATTCTCACTTCACTGAGGCAAGGAAGAAGAACCAGTGTTGTCTGGACCAAAAATAAGCAACCAGTATCATCCTTACCCTGTACACCCTCACTTTCCACACTACCCTAGGGATGAGGGATAGTGTTGGGAAGGCATTGTGGAAGAGATCTGTCAGCTGAAGGAGAAGGCATCTGTTCTCCAAGTCCTCCCCCTGTGGTTCCTGAACGGAATTTGCTAATTTATAAATACCACAGTAGAAAATCACGGACACAAGACTCAAAGCAACAGTCACAGCAATTTAATTCCAGCTTAGCGCTTCGGCACCAAACCTTCAATGAGTACAAATTAATTCACATTTCCATCAGCATTTATAAACATATAAAATCAAATCCAATTAAACAATCAATTAAACTTAATTAATATACTAAAGTACATATTTCCAATTTATTTCCTTATTTAACCCATGAGGTTCCAAAGTATTGTATTTTAAAATAAAGAGTTTCTTTTTTCAACAACTTTTCTTTAGTACATGCAACTCCACCCAATGAAACCTTCATTTTTTTCCAGGATGCATCCTTGTAAACAATCTGGTTTAGCATTGTGTGCAATTATAAAAGGTTGTCCCAAAGTACTATCTATTTTACAATTTTTAATGTCCCTTATGTGTTCTTGCATATGCATTTTGAAAGCTCTCCCTGTTTCTCCTATATAATATAGGTTACAGCTACACCTAAGAGCATAAATTACTTCTTCAGTATCACATGTATAGGAATCTCTAGGGGTAAATTTGACACCATTAATTTTTGGAAAAGCTGCCACAACATGTCTACACATTGAGCACTTTTTACAAGCCATGGTACCTACTTTTTTATCCTTTACACTACGTTGTATGATAGTTTCAGGTGGTATAAAACAATTATGTACCACCATGTCACACAAGTTTCTACTTCTTCTATAAGAAACTTTTATCTGATTTTTAACAAATATTTCAAATCTTTATCGTTAATTATCATTTTCCTGTACTTCCCTAACCATAGCTTCTGTCAGAACATTAAAAGTTGTTACAAAATAAACTTCTCTATCACTGCCTATAGAGTTCTCTCTCTTATTTTTATCTCTTCTTCTTTCACAATTATTTCCATTTGCTTCACCTTTCTTCAAGGCACTACTATGCCTACTTATTATTCCATATCTATATTATTTTACCTTATTCTTGGATTCTTCCACTGTTAGTTTATTATACCCCCTCTTTATAAACATTTTCTGTTTTAAGTAGTCCACCCTCAAAAACATCATCTGAGCTACATAATCTGTTAAGTCTTAAAAACTCATTATATGGCAATACAGATATCTGATGGTTTGGGTGGCAACTTGTGCCATATAGAAAGGCATTATTCTGGCCAAATTTCCTATGCACTGTTGTTTCTAAGCCATTAATATAAATATCTAGAAACTTAACTTTCTTATCCATTTGTATACCATCAAATTTAAAGCCAAACACATTATTATGTAGGTCATCTATAAAAGGTTGAACCTCATCCTTATTTCCATTACATAAGAATATCAGGTCATTTATAAACCTAAAATAGTGGACTACTTGATTTTTATAGAATGAATGTGTGTGTGTGTGTGTGTATATATATATATATATATATATATATATATATATATATATATATATATATATACATACACATATATATATATATATATATATATATATACACACACACACACACACACCATTTCAAACTTTGCCATCACAAGTTTTGCATACATGGGGGCAAAAGCTGCCCCCATTGCAGTACCTTGTAACTGATGGTAAATTTCACTATTAAACAGAAAAAAAATATTTTTTAAACAGAAATCTGTTAATTCTATTATGAAGTGGGTCAGTGGAGAATCACTCAAGAAATATCTTAATGCTTCAATGCCATTATTATGCCTTATGGTAGTATACAGGCTCTTAACATCTAGGCAAAGCCAATACATGTTATCATTCCAAACTTCTTTTCTGATTTTGCACAGAAAATCTTGGCTGTCCTTAATAAAGGAAGGTAAAGAAAACACAAACGTTTTTAGATACTCATGCAACAAAATACATATGTTCTTTAAAATGTATTTTTCAACTGACACTATTGGTCTATCACTCAGACTTATTACCCTTTATGTGTCTTTGGTAGACAATAAAACTCTGCAATACATGCGTTTGCTATACTAAATTTTTAAAATCATTCTTAACAAAATATCCTAGGCGTAAACCTTTCTGAATCAAAACTTCATATTCTGTTATAGCTTTTTCATATTGTTTTACATTACATTTTTCGTATACTTTTTTATCCCTCAAATGAGCAGAGCACATTTCAACATATTGCACATGATTTAGTATTACTACTGGACTTCCATTGTCAGATCTTTTAACTACTAAATTTCTATCAGCACACAATGCTTTAAAAGCCACTCATTCACTTTTTGTCAGGTTGTAAGAAACATTTTTTTTTTTCATTTACAAAATCTGTGCATAACTTTTCAGCAACATCATTTAATGTCATAATAAAACTTTGTATATTAATATTTACAAAAGGTGGAATAAACTTTTATTTAACCCCTATAGCTTCAGTATTTAAATTACTATAGGCATTCATTTAATCTCCAAACAAATCAATTTCATCTGAGATACATGAATAATAAGATTCATTAAGGTTTTCATTAAAACTGTTGTCAGCATTTTCCAGTTGATTAACATTTGATTCCCATTTTGCCTATTAAAATAATCAATTAAATGCAACTTCCTACTTAATTGGAATAACTCACTTTTTACTACATGGAACCTAGGCAAAGCCGTAGGTACAAACTTTAACCCCAAATCTAAAACAGAAATTGCCATTTCTAGCACATCCATACCTGACAAATTAAGTACCAAATTTTGAATTAAGGCATCATTGCAGTTAGTTCCATTTAGTTCTCTTGTTAAAATATTTGTTTTGACCGCTGTTTCCACCCTTTCCCCAGTTACTTCTGTTTCTTTTCTTTCCCTGGTGACGGTTTCCCGGTTCATTCCGAAACCGATTATTAAAGTTACTTGAATTCTGGGCTGCTGGTAAAGGTGGATATTCCTCGGCATAAAATTCTCCCTCCGTAGTGCTATCAGTTTCTTCAGAAGAAGGAAAAGACACAGAAGCTTTCGCTGATGTATTTCTTTGGTTCATAGCTCCACCTTGTGTTTGCACCAGTCTATTACATTTGCGTTTCCATAGAAGCGCCATTTCATTGTTGTAATCCCTAATATCCCTTGTGATTTTATTGCTTTTCCTTTCCACAAGTTTATTTTCCAAAATAATCAATTTTTTATTTATATCCCCCAGTAATTCATCCATTTTTGAACCACTGAGGGGCTTTTGTAGGTCGGAGCTAACCCGTTTAGCTTCCTCTTTTACTTTTTGTTGTTTTAACAAGTCTCTTTCTACGAGGATTTTCACCCATTCCATGGCACAATGATGTGCTGCTGCTAATCACCTTTGTTTGAACAACAAATCTTCCTTATCTGTTGAATCAAAAGATCTGGTAGAGGATTTAACTGCCCTTAATCCCCTCGGGGCTATATCTAATTCCACATACCATTTCAGGCACGAAATGTTTAAATGTGTATTAGTTTCTTTCCATAGCAAGCCCTCTAATTTTTCACACAGTTCCGGGACTTCAGCAGGAAAAATATTTCCTCCACTGGAAGACATCATCTGAAATGGATTATTAAAGCGTCGTCCACGCTCACCTTCATACCAGTCCCAGGCATCAGTCACCATAGCAGCAGATGTAATTTCAGCCGTCTTAGCAAATGTAGTTTTTTTTCTTTTTTGGGAAGAATATAGTGCTCCATAGATCATTGTGAGCATTTTGAACCTTCTCCGGCATCCCCCTCAGAATACCATCAGAAAAACAAACTGTTTTTGTATAGAACAAACAGTTTTTTTTTATATAACAAGCTGTTTTTTTTATATAACAAACTATATATTGTATCTATGGAGCCTTTCTCCCCAGGACTCCATTGAAAATTGGCTCATTTGGCCCAATGGACCATCCTGGCAAACAAACTTCAAATAAATAAAATAAATAAATTCTAGGGATATTATTGTCAGGGTCCATTGCCATATATCCAAATACCACAAATGGAAGTGATGGTATACAAATGGATAAGAAAGTTATGTTTCTAGATATTGATATTAATGGCTTAGAAACAACAGTGCATAGGAAATTTGGCCAGAATAATGCCTTTCTATATAGCACAAGTTGCCACCCAGACCATCTGATATCTGTATTGCCATATAATGAGTTTTTAAGACTTAACAGATTATGTAGCTCAGATGATGTTTTTGAGGGTGAACTACTTAAAGCAAAAAATATGTTTATAAAGAGGGGGTATAATAAACTAACAGTGGAAGAATCCAAGAAGTGCTCAGTGTATAGACATGTTGTGGCAGCTTTTCCAAAAATTAATGGTGTCAGATTTACCCCTAGAGATTCCTATACATGTGATACTGAAGAAGTAATTTATGCTCTCAGGTGTAGCTGTAACCTATATTATATAGGAGAAACAGGGGGAGCTTTCAAAATGCGTATGCAAGAACACATAAGGGACATTAAAAATTGTACAATAGATAGTCCTTTGGGACAACATTTTATAATTGCACACAATGCTAAATCATATTGTTTACAAGGATGCATCCTGGAAAAAATGAAGGTTTCATTGGGTGAAGTTTCATGTATTAAAGAAAAGTAGTTGAAAAAAGAAACTCTATTTTAAAATACAATACTTTGGAACCTCATGGGTTAAATAAGGAAGTAAATTGGAAATATGTAATTTAGTATATTCATTAAAAGTTTAACTGATTGATTATTTAATTGAATTTGATTTTATATGTGTATAAATGCTGATGGAAATGTGAATGAATTTGTACTCATTGAAGGTTTGGTGCTGAAGCGCTAAGCTGGAATTAAATTGCTGTGACTGTTGCTTTGAGTCTTGTGTCCGTGATTTTCTACTGTGGTATTTATACATTTTCGCTTCCATTTGTGGTATTTAGAATTTGCTGATTTGTCTGTTTATTGGGGAAGCAAACAGGTTCATCTGTGGAATACCCAATTTATATGTTAGGTCCAAAAATACGTCTTTTTTTTAGGTTCATAGGTTCATACTAGGCTATCTGCCCTAGGGCATTTATAAGCCTAGCCAGAATGTGTTTGGCTTTCGCCACCCATTTTAAATTTATTTTGCTATGCCCTTTCTCGAGGTTAGTATACTGTGCCTCTGTCTAACAGTGACATAGAACCCTACGATCTCCCATCCACTCATCAAGATTCCTCTTGAAGAGAGTCAATGAGGGACTCTGCCTAACCTGGACTGGGATTTTATTCCAGAGTGAAGGGAGCCTCTGTGTTATGAATCTGTCCCTCCAGCATGTCCTATTTATTTCAGTGCTGAGGTTCAAGTCTCTCGAGCACGTAGCTCGATGGGATTTGGATTTTCTGAGGTGCAGCATGTCCATTAATTCCGGGTTGGACATGGCTTTATACGTCAGGCACAGATCGCCTCTGAACAGGCGGTATGCCACTGAGTAGAGCTGGAGTTTCTTTAACCGGGCAGCATATGGCATCTGTTTGAGCCCTTTGATCCTCTTGGTGAGGTACTTTTGGGGTCTTTCCAGTTGCTGCAGGTGTCTGGTAAGGTACATCCCAAAAGGGGCACTGTACTCAATTATGGGCCTGATGAGGGATGAGTAAAGAGGCACGATGACCTCCCTGATCTAGATGTGAATCCCTTCATGATTAGGTGGGCTATATAAAATGTTTTTCTAACCACTTTGGCCACGTGGTTGTCAAATGAGAGATTGCTATCAACTTGGGTCCCCAGGTCCCTAATTACTTCTTCTGTACTTAATGGATTACCACCTATGTGGTAATTTATGGGCACTTTGTTTTTGCTAAAGGGGATGACTATACACTTTTTGGCATTTAGCTTGAGGCCATGGCTCTGGCACCAGTTGTCTGTTTCTATGAGGCCCTTTTGGAGGATGCTTGTGTCGGCTGGAGAGTCAATTATGGCGCCCAGTTTGCAGTCATCTGCGAACTTGGTCAGCCACAGTCCTTCCGTGTTGGCCTGTACCTCCAAGAAATATATACCGAACAAGAGAGGTCCCAGGACTGAGCCTTGTGGGACACCACTTGTAACTGGTTTGGAGTCTGACATGGCTCTAGCAATTCTAACCATGTGGGTTCTGTTTTAACATCTATTTGCTGGGTTCTACAAAGGAGCTGTGCTGACCCAGGATATACAAGGCTATTGGAGTCAGAATTACTTCTTAAGCTATCTACCACAGTTCCATGGCTAATCTGCATTGGCAATAGGAATGAGTTCCCCCTACTTGTTTATATACCACATCACAGATATGCTGCCTGTCAGTATCTTTATTAACCTGGTACAAGACTTTGTTTGAATACTTTCATAGCCAGAATTCTGCCATCATTTTCTTTATGTTGATGTATTAGGCTGGCAGGTGCCTGTTCCATGTCCCTTGGACTCAAGAGTTTACCTAAACGAGTCCCTACACTGGGCCCAAGCTGTCTGTGGTTAGTGTCTGGTTTTCCTCTGGGAACCAGAAAGGGGCTCCTGAGTTTGCCTTGACACTCCTCTTGCCACAGAATCTTCAGACATGACATGAGGGGGGATTAGTGTTTCCAAGGACTGTTGGTGTTGGAACCAGAATTTTTTTAGGAACCACTGTAATTATCTCATGTGTAATTTTGCAAGAGGAATCATTACAATAAAAGATAACATATACCTCAGCATCCTCAGAAACTCTCTTACTGTAATAAAAGATACCATGTACCCCAGCATCCTCAGAAACTCCCTTACTATTATGGTTGAGTGACTATGCAGGAGTAGGAGGTTAGGAATATAATCTTGTCCTTTGGCAAAAAGGCCTTTTGTTGAACATGGTCTAATTCTACTTCCAGGAAAGTAACCCTGGTGCTTGGTGTCAGCTGTGATTTCCGGACATTCAGAGTCAGGCCTAGCTTCTAAAAGCAATCCTTGATGATTTGCAGAAGAAGCTGCCTGAATCAACTGGTTGCCTAAATATGGGTAGATATGGACCCTCCTTGATTCTGCAAAACTGATACTGGAATCCCCCTTGCCTGAAAGTACAAGACAGTACAGTTCTGTAAATAAACTTACCATTACAGTAGATGTCCTAATACATCACTGCTGCAGTAGCCTAAGCTACTGGGTTCTAACACCTGCCACTGGCCAGCTTTTCAAAGCTTAAAGGCACCCTACACGTCCTCTATCCCTCATGAGCTCAAGCGGAACGTAATATATAAAGACCTTCTTGTCTCGACAAAGAAGGTAATAGCCCTAAAAAGAAAACATGCTAGGAAATGTAACACAAGTATAACTATATACACATGGGTATACACACCTGCACACTGGCAATACAAAAAAAAAAAACAGCAAAAGAAGGGGATGGTGGGAAGAAACAGCTACTGCAACAGTGATCTATTAAAACACATACTGTTATGGCAAGTTTGCTTACACAACTGTAGTATGTTTAACACTATATCATGTTGCAGAACTCTTAAGCTATTTTGGTAGAGTGCCATAGCTTGCAAACTAAGAATGGATGAGGAAATAAATTAAGACTCCAGGAACCCCTGGAGAATGGTCCTAGCAAAGCCTGTTGTGGACTTGGAAAAGGAATCCATTTTGTACTGCTTTGCAAAAGTACATACAGAGGATCAAGTTCCTTCTCTAGAATATTTTTACAGTCAATCCATTTCCAGAAAACCACCAAAGAATACAAAACCCTGATGGAAGGGGCCCTAACCCTGCCTGAAGTGGCTTATCATGGTAAGAATAACAAAATGAAATAATGGGATACAGCCATCTAGAAAGCATCTGCTTTGACACTGGTTGCGCTTTCCACTTATCTTCATAGGAGGCAAACAGCTGGGCAACTTTCCTGAAGGACTGAATGTTATCTAAATAATAGCAGAGCTCCCTGTGGACATGCAGAGCAAGACAATTTTTTTCTCCTTTTTATTACTGGGGTCTGGAAAAAGGCAAGGAGAATAATAGGCTGGCTCAAGGTAAACTCTGAGACCGTTTTAGGCAAACTCTGAGCCCACTTTAGGCATAAAAAGAGGATTTATTCTCAAATAAACTCTGTCCTTAGGGAAAATGAGACAGGGTTGACACCATGATAACTTGTAGCTCAGATACTCTCCTAGCAGAAGTCAGAACAATGAGTAAAACAGTATTCCATGTTAAAAATCTCAAATCAGTATGATGAGGTGATTCAAATGGAAAATAATAAGCTTTTCAAGCATTAAGTTAAAATCCCAAGAAAGAGCCACCTGTTTTCTAGGTGGATGTATATGTAAAACCCCTTTCAAAAACGGTTAAACTTGAGCATAGGAAGAAGGGGGATTCAAAGCCAGGCAAGCAGAAATGGACAACAAATGAACCTTTACAGAAGAGTAAGAAATTCCAGAAAACAGTAACTCATTCAAATAATCAAGATCCAGAGGCAGCTGGGGCCTAAATGGACTAGTTTTTGGAATGGAACCACATAAAAAAAAAAGACTTTTCTACTCACTCATATATGGTTTCCTAGTAGCCGATTTTTTAGCCTCTTTCAATACATACTGCAGTCTTCAGAAATAGTGCCTAAAAGGTATAAATATTCTATTTATCCCGGCAGTTTTCTTAATTCTGTGTATAGATTTGTTTTACTAATAACAAACTCAATACAACAAAATGTTTTGCAATTGCTAGGCATCCATGAAAGTACTCAGGACTCTGTTAATGTTATTGCTAATTTCTTCCATCAAAAAAGGCTTGCTACTGGAAAAACTGTCACCAGTGATGGCTGTGCAACAATGAAAGGAACACTGAGTGGAATTGTTGCTTGTACAAAAGTTGTTCCAAGTGTACTGCATAATTCACCAACAGTTTCTCACTGCTAAATTGCAAACAGGTGAAAGCGGTGATCAAAATGGTTCAGCTAGTGAATTACATTTGTGCAAGACAGCTGAACCATTGCCAGTTTGTCACCAGAAGGAATATACTCAAAACCTGCAGATCTGTTTGTGCAAACTGATGCACACTGTTTGCCCACATCACACCATTTACAGCTCAGAATTCACCGGCACATTTTGTGCTGGATGACGAGGCCTGGCTGCTTGATGCACATACCTTCAAATGAGCAGAATTTAACCTTGCAAGGAAAACAAAAATCACCACCTGCGTAATCTGCTGATCACAGCGAAAAAAAAAAACAAAAAACTGCCATTTACCTCCATTCAGCTTAAGGTACATAGCTGCATACTTTGTAATGGTATGGTGAAACAATTCTGTGATGTTCTGATGAAAGGTGCCAAGAATACAATCCATCAACCCACAAAGAAATGCTGCAGAGAGGTCTCAGAAATGTTTCATTTCCTTGAAAGATATGAAACCTTTCCTGTGTTATTGCTTTCAAATTTGAGATGGCGTACAATGCAACTGTTTCTGGGAGACATGGGCTTTACAGGAAAACATCTGAATGAGATGACAAGAGCCCCATGCTTTAGACAAGGAATATGTCATTTTTTTTAAGAAGAGCAAGGATACTAGAAATTTATGGATAAAATTTACTGTCCCAATGATTGGTTATGACATGCAAAACAGCTGGCAGTTTTTGGATTCACTTGTATGTCTAACAAAACCTTCTTGGGAATTGGAAACAAACAAAACGCGCAAGAGACTATCAGATGTAAATGGGAATATTGAACTGCATGGTGTATCTGCATCCCCTAACACCAGACCTGAGGAAGTTGGCAAGCTGCATCTAATGTCTGATGTCACACTGATTAAACTTAAATTAATTTAAGACTGAAGTTTAAAAGTAAGTGGGCTAAACGAGTTTCCTAGGACTACTTGCTGTTATAGTTACTGGATCAAGTATTTGTTTGGGGACATTTGGTGGTGATGTTCTATTTTCATATTAAAGTCTTGTACAACTTCGTAAGGGTGGTGGTGGAGTTAGGGGCTCATAAAGAATTTTATCACAGTTTGCAGCTTTCAGGCCACTGGTGGTGGTACTGGTGCTCAGATAATCTATTGACACTAAAATATTTGCCACCGCTGACGTAATTTGTGTAAGTCAAATGTGCAGCCAACAGCATTGTGGTTACCACAAATCTATTATGCTGAACTCTTCATTGTATGTATAAGTGATTAAAATGAGCAGCTATGGCACTGGTGGAGCAGCCATGGACAAAAATTTTTTTTATCAGGCACTTAGCCACCTGGCAAAA
Source organism: Protopterus annectens (assembly GCF_019279795.1). Classification (NCBI taxonomy): domain Eukaryota; kingdom Metazoa; phylum Chordata; order Ceratodontiformes; family Protopteridae; genus Protopterus; species Protopterus annectens. The sequence continues at coordinate 94,948,360 of NC_056738.1, read as the reverse complement.
GATAATACCACTGGCAATCCATCAGGAGAGGGCTTGCTTAGTAACTTCCACGGGAAAAGTAATTCAGTGACCAGATAAAGTGCTGGTTGCTATAACATGCCCTGCAGCAAATACAGTTGTGTAAAATTTTACCATAACAGTAGATGTCCTTCTCTTCACTGTTGCAGTATTCTTTACATTAGCCACCCCCTGCCAAGGGCGTCCCGATGTCTGGGCAGTATACCAAAGCCTTTAAGTTGCTTTAAGGTACGCCGTACATCACATGTATGCTCCATGCATAGCACAGGGCATAAAGGTGATGTCTGGAAGTACCATGCTCAGAACCGAGACCCCCAGGCAATCCACAGAAAAGATAGGTAATTGGTACATCCAGAAGAGAAATGGACCAGGGGGTGGAGGGAGGGAGTGACTGCTGCAACAGTGAAGAGAAGAACATCTACCATTATGATAAGATTTTACACAACTGTACTATGTCCTTCCATTTCACTGTTGCAGTATTCTTTACATTAGGGAGAGTGCCAAAGCTCAAGAAGAAACTTTGGAGGAGGAAGGATCAGCAGAGACCTTTAGGAAGCCATGAAGAATGGCCCTAGCAAAACCAGCTCTAGCTGTGGAGATTCCATCCAACTTGTAGTGCTTGGTAAATGTATGCACAGAAGTCCAGGTAGCTGCCGCGAGTAAAGAGTTAGTATCCAAACCCTTGAAAAAAGCACCAGAAGAAGACATAGCCCTAGTAGAATCCAGCAATGGAATGGGTGTTCAGACTGACAATCAAGCAATGGCATTCAGACTGGTGGCAAAGTTCTGAGGATGCCCTACACTACACAAGAAGCATATGTGTGATGTAAGGCGTATGTTAAGGCAACCTAACACTTTGGTATACTGGCCGGATGTTGAGCCACCCTTGGCAGTAGATCCCTAATGTAAAGAAAACTGCAACAGTGAAATGGAAGGACATCTACATTGACAAACTCCACACTGCTTCGCGACTCAAAGTGTGTACAGAGGTCAATGAGGCTTCCTCTCAAGTAACCGGAGGTGGTATATTCCTGAAGAAGGCTGCCACACTGGCTACTTCCCTGTCAAGCATACTTTTCACAGGATCCTTTAGAATGTTTCAGTTACTTTCATAAAAACAATGCAGGTGTATAGCCTGTTAGGGCTTGCTTGAATTCTAGTCTGGCTTCTCTGGCCTTAAGGATACAGACAGTTTGTCTGTTTTTCTGAAATGCTGTGCTCTAGATACAAAGTATCTGAGGTGTCTGTACACATCAAGAGAGTGTACCTCCCCACCCTCATACATACAAATTCTGTTTTGGATAGAAAACATGTAGCTTAAAATTTTGACTTGAAAGCCAACTCAATAACCACTGTAGGCATGGAACAATGGTTGTTTTTAAGTCTCACTCAATCCTTATGGAAGACTGCAAGGCTTGTAACTCAGAGAGCCAAGAATAAAGTTTTCCAAGTCATGAATTTGAGTGCCACAGAAGAATTAAGTTCAAAAGAAGCCACGGTTAATATTTCCAGTCACAAAATTAAATCTCATGGAGGTGGCACTTGTTTTCTGAAAGGCTTGGGGGTGTAATCTCTTCTAAGCAGCTGTTTAACTACACAGTAGGAGGAAAAGGGAGGGTCCAACACCAGGCATGCAGCAATGACAGAAAGCTATATTTTGATGGAGGCATAAGAAAACTCCTCTGGAAAAGGTCTGCTAAGTACTTACTACCATATCGGCTCACTTCAACTACTACACACAACAGTCAATTGTCACCTTTAAAATTCTTCCACGGTCAAAAACTCCTTCTCTAACCGCCATAATACACAGCACACACCTCCTCTTCTCTCCAGACTGAGTTTGCTGTTTTGAGACTATTCTGTAACTCTAATGGTCAACTAGGTGGGTGAGAATGTTGAAGTGAATAGACACAGATAATGTAAGTACATAACTTTCTTATCTTACACGATCCAGTCCATTTACTTCAACCACAGGACTGACTTCCCCAGCTTTTATACTTGCATGGCACCATGTTGGAATACCAAGAAGTATGAAAGCCCAGATGATCGACTTGCACCTTGAGATCACATCTAGCTTAGGTATGAAGGTATGCAGAGAAGCATATGCTGTAGCTGTACAATCAATAGAAGAATGCCTGAAAAAGTCATTACGCAGACAGAACTGTAGCAGAATGAGCTTTTAGTGCGTTTGGTAAGGGATTTATTCCAACTGTTGTAACAGAAGTAAATGTAGTGTCTGAATGCCTGGATAACATAAATGTTGACACTTCTGGATTGCTTTACCCAGAGTAAAGGATACAAATAGCCAATCATTCTCTCACTTATATCATTGGTTCTGTCAAGGTAAAACCTTACTTTGTGGTCTAGAACTAAAACAGAGAAGTGAATATTCCCCTCTGTTAGAATACTGTGGAAAATACTGGCAAATTAATGGACTACCTGAAGTAACGTTTTGTTTATAGGATGATTACTACTAGGGTAACAACATTAACAGGACTTTGTAAGCCTAGCCAAGCTTCCCAACTGTATTTGACAGCTTATAAGACTCATTTTATATATGGTATAATTTGGGTATGAGGGGGGTCAAGCATTTGCAAGCTTCCTCTTTCTCACAAGGACATAGGTGGCAGACAAGGGGTAAATTTACATTACACATCCACTGATATAAATTGTGCTTGAATAGGTGCAGGGAGGAACTGTAATTCACATGGATGGGAAGCCTGGTCCAGAGAAGGGACAGTCTTTGACACACATGCCTTATTTATGTTGCAGACTAGATTCAGGTCCCTGAATTGGGTGTTTGACAAATATTTGTTTTACTGATGTGCAACAGGCCCATAAGGGCTAGATCAGAGACTGTTTTGAAGACCAGACAAAGAGAGCACCCAATCAGCAGTCTGCAGGAGACCAAATGCAAAGATAAGGCTTTGAGGTATACACGCAGGACATGTTTTCTTTTTGTGAGGAACCTCTAAGGATGCTCCGGTTGTTGCATATGCCTATTCAGGTACACACCAAAGGGGGCACTGTACTCAGTGACTGTCCTGATAAGAGTGGAGTATAAAGGAACAATAACATCTTTGGACCTAGATGCCATACACTTGTTTATAAGTTGTGCAACATGGAATGATTTCCTTAGTACAGCAGACACATCAAAGTCCAAGTCACTGTCTATATGCATTTCCAAATCCCTGACCACAGGGTCAACTCGCAGGGGTGTATTATCAATGCAGTAATTTCCAGGGATGATCATCTTTCTGGAAAATATTATTATGAATTTTTTGGCATTGAGTTTTAGACTGTGACTCTGGTACCAGTTATTAGTCTTTGTAAGGCCTTCTTGGAGAATGTCTGTGTCTTTGTGGGACCACACGACTATGCCAAGTTTGCAATCATCTGCAAACTTGGTCAGGCAGTGGCCTCTGATGATGGCCTTGACTTCAGAGAAGATGCTAAAAAGGAGCAGCCCCAGCACTAAGACCTTGGGTACTCTGCTAGTAACCGGCCTTTTTGTGGAGATAGATTTGCCTATCCTGACTTCTTGTGCCATACCTATGAGGCCAATGGCTGTCCAGTGGGTGGACATAGGGGTTTACACCTAGCTTTGTGAATTTGTTTACAGTGCCTGAGCGGGGTAGTATGTTGAATGATTTGGCCAGGTTCAGATAAGCAGTATGCACTGTTTTGCTCTTGTCTATTGCTTTGATGACATTCTCCAAGACTTCTGCCACGTTGAATAGGCATGACCTACATTTGATGAAACCACACTGGGTTGGATTGAATGTCTGAAGGTTTCCTATGTCACTGTTTATCATGACAGTGATTATTCATTCCATGGCCTTACATATGATACTAGTCAGGCTTATGGATTGGTAGTTTCCCAGCTCTGTGTATGGCCCTCCCTTGTGCAGAGGGATAACTGCTGTAGTCGTCCTCCATTCACTTGACAAAAATCTTGCATGGAAGCTACAACTGAATAATGATTTTAGTGGGCACAATAAGTCATGTTTCATGCTATGAAAGAGTCATCCTGGGATGTTATCAGGTACCACTGATGCAGAGTCTTTGGCTCTGGACAGCAGATTGAGGACCTATTGCCTAATAATGGTTGTGGGTATTTTTTGAGAGGTGTCTAGATAGGAGAAAGCAGAGTAAAACTGGAGTTGAATTTATCGGACAGTAGATTTGCTAAACCTTTTGGTTCAGTATAGACAGCTCCATATATGATTAGCTTGGCACACTGCTGTGTATTATCTTTGAGGTTTCAGACATAGCTGAACAGTAACGGCCTGCTTATCTTTCCTGTGGTGGGGGTTTGATTGTTTACGTGTGCCACCGAATGGTAAGTAGAAGTCAGCTCTGCGGTGCGTGCTGTTGGAACATAATGGGCAGGAAACCTACTAGGGTGGTGGTGTCTGTAGCTACTTTGTGCATGAAAGTAGGAGATGCCATTCAAAACATGTCCTTTAATGAATATAATATAAAGAGAATTTTAGAAGAAAGGGCCTGAAGTTCTGAAACCATTCCACCTGATCTAACTTCTATTAAAGAGAGTTTTCCAAGATAAGTACATGACGTTGGCTTTGACTATACTGTAAAAGGAAGACACATTATTTTTTCTAGCTTAAAATTCAAATGTCAAGGGAGTCTGACTCCCTGACAGACAGTCTTAAAAGAAATATACCTCTTAAAACAGCCTAACAAACTTTTAAAGGAGCCAGTGAGGAGGACAGATGTCCCTGATGAAAATCAGAAATGGATGTTAAATGTAGCTTTACAATAGGACAGCTAGACACGTGACTGAAAATATCTGCTAAAAACTGCAAAAACTCTGATATCAGAGAAAAAATAGGTCAAGACCTTCACTGGTACTCTTCGGCAAAACATACTATTCATTTAATTTTGTAGAATTTCCTGGTAGACAGTGTTTGAGCAGCTGTAAATATCTAATCCTCCATATGGGGATAACCAAGCTCCCTGGCCATCAGTAGAACTAGAGAAACCATGCGATTAACCTGAGGTGCAGGATGTCAAGGCGAGACTTGCAAGACAAATGGGATAGAAGGCACTTTAAGGGTCAGAAAAGTGTTTTCTCTACAAGGAGAGAATATATGGGGAAACCATAGGTTGTTTGGGATGTAGTTAGGACTTTAGCTCTCTATGCCACTTCTTCTCCAATAAGGTTGTTGCTACTAAAATTGCCCTGGCCCTTCTGAACCTCAGGGTTATTGCTGTATTGCTGGTCTGCCTTCATTTTATATCTTGGATGTTGTTTAACATTATTGATTATGACAAGTTCATTTGTATGATCCTAAGTATGTGACCAAATACCTGTAGACTAGTCTTTTGCACATTAATACTAGTTTTAAGTAGTCTTCATGTTTTGGGACCAGTGAATTTTCAGATTCTGGGTATGTCTTTGAAACTTGGGATGTTTACATTGGCTTTAAAAGAAGCCATGGATTATCCCTAGTCTCAAGAAATCTACACTAAATCCCAATGTTGTGGACAACTTCCACCCAATCTTGAACCTTCAATTCTTAGGAAAGGTTACTGAGAAGGTTGTTTTAAGCAACTTTAGAGCCATCTCATAAATAATGGATTAATTTCAATTAGGGTTTCACACTCACCGCAGTATAGAAACTGCCCTAATACAGTAAACGTTCTGATGGCCAGAGACCAGTATTTCTATTTAGTGTTGGTCATCCTGGTTCTCTCAGCAGCATTTCACAATGTTGACCATGACTTACTGATTGAATGGCAATGGCTAAAGTTTGACAGTGTTCTCTTCTCTGCAGTGGTTTACATCAAACCTCTCTGGCAGTTTTCAGATGGCCTGTTTAGGTCTGAACACATCCTCCTACTCACTGGATTGTAGACTTCCACAGGGTTCAACTTTAGGCCCATTATGTTGAAAATGTATATATGCTTCCTTGGGGAGATCTTAATAGGGAAAGCGGGGAGGGTTGGCATACCACACCTATGCAGATGATTACCCAAATTTACCTCTCCTCTCCACAGGATACTGCATGTGTGTATTTATATGGTTACCATCTTGAAGCCATATATTTGTGGCTTTCCTGTAATTAGCTGAAATTAAAACTGAACACCTCAAAAACACAGGCTATGGCAAATCATGCTACTTTGAGGGATCTCAGTGTTCCTTCACTCCCTAATTACATCCTTTAAGAAAGAAATGAGCTTGAATTTCTTTTGGTAGCAGCTCATGCTTTAGCCTCACTGTGGCTTGATTACTTCAATGCCCTTCACCTGGAACTCCTCATCACTAAACTAGACTGCTTATAGTTTGTGCAGAACTCTGCTACCAGATTACTTGCTGGCACTAGCCATTACCAACATAATAATGTGTGAGCTTTTTGTTTAGTTTTCTTCTTCTCATTACAGTTAACTTTTGAATGCTAATGTGTATTGTCATTGGTCATGTTCTAGTTTGACTTTTTTTCTGTAGTACTCTACATGTTTTAGCTTAATCTGTCATTGAATACTTCTGCTGTATGCAATACTTGGAGCTTTTCTCCTTGGGCTGCTGCTGAAAAATGGCTGCTGCCCAGTCGGACTAACCAGGTCAACAAATGTCAAATAAATAAATAAATAACAAATAATACCTCTGTTCTGCATAGTCTGCATTGTTTGCTGGTTCATTTTATGAATATCTTCATGGGTTTGATGTAGATGTATTTGTCTATAAACAATTTGGGCCCCTCTTAATTGAAAGAGTTGGGTGCTATACATTCCATCTTGGGTTCTACTCTAGACCACACTGGAGAACTCTGGGGTTTGTTCATTTACTTATCGCTGCACCTATGGAACTTACTAATTCAGTGGCACTGGGAGTGTCCCTCATTCTTTGGCTACCACAGTTCACTCGGAACTTATCTTTCTGATATTGAACACGGTGAGGTTGGATGGGATATAACGTGTTTTATTTTATCTACCTACCTGACTGTTTTACATATTTCACTCTGTTATTCATGCTTACTTCTACTATGTGCACACTGATTTGTGGAAAAACACTTAAAAAATTATAGTTATGTACTCACCACAACCGTGCATCTGTGTTGTCTGTTTTCATCTTTTCTCAACTAATGGGACGGCGTCTACAGTTAAAGTAGTCTTGGCTGGTCCTCAAGGAAGGATATTCCAGAGTACAGAGGAGCCAGAAGCTGTACTATTTTAGTAATGAGGTATAAAAGTATGAGCACTGGACCATGCAGCAGCTGCACAATTCTTAAGGGTTCTGTGGTGACTTCAAATGTTTACTAGAATGCTGTGAAACGTCACGGCAGATTGACACAGTGGCAGATCGACTGCCTGGTTAATGAAACTATCAATATTAAATGTTTTTTTTTTTGCAATGGCAGAGATACCATTAACATTTATCTGACTTGTACACTTTGTTTCAATAGTATGTTTTGACTTTAATGAAATTTGGCATAATTTCTTTTTGAAAATTCAACATACAAGATATTTTAAAGTGTGTGTACTTTGACTATTTTAATTACTTAGGCAGTGCCGATTTTTTTAAGGTATTTTGATTCATGCAATTGATTGAGTGTTTACTGGTTGTTTTTGACCATGTGACTAGTAGTATGGGGTGGTATAAAAGAGTGTAGTGTTGATTTAATTTCTATTTTCTGAGGAAGTTCTATTTTAAATTAAACAGAATGAAAGCACTAAACTTAGTCTGGATCCTTGCCTTCTCGCTTAGCTCACTGCTTTTTTGCTTTTGTTTCATTTAGTGTTTTGATGTTCTTTTAACAGCTGCAGAAATGTCATCTATGGATGCTTAGGAGCAAAACGCTGATGATGCAGCTATAGCTTTGGAAGAGTGAGCTTTAGGATATTTGAGCAATGAAAGTCCTTTAGTCTTGTAAACAAAGACAATGCTATCAGTGAGCCACCTGGCTAAGATTATGTTTGGCACAGCTTTTCCCAATTATACTTTGGAAAAGAGACAAACAGTTGTTCTGGCTTCCTTTGATTTTTAGTTCTGTGAATGCAAAATCTGAGTTGTCTATGCAGATCTAATAAATGCAGTATATATTCACCTTTGTTAAAAAATTTGGGAAAAATAGTAGTTAATGGACTGGTGATGGTTAGCTTCTGAAACCACATTAAGCAGGAAGGGAGAGTTAGTCCAGAGGGATTCTTTGTTCGTATGAAAGAACAGAGAAGGTGGGTGGTAAGAAATTTCATGGAGCTCTGATACTCATCTTGCTGATGTAATGGCAACCAGGAAAACTGTTTTCCGTGATTAGAAAGTTATGTTTTATCATAACTTGGCATCTGTATTGTCCATCTTCATTCCTCTTCATGACAGAATCTCTGATCTGATCCTTGGATCCAGCTTGGCCACATTCTCCAGATGTCGATCTGACTCTCGAGCTACTCCCTGTTACCCATAATGCACTATACCCACCCAAGCACCTCAGATCTCATTTGACATTCCAGCATCCAGATGCTCTCGAGCTGTGGTCGTTAATTTAGTCATTATTTTCATCACCAAGTGTTTCCTTTATCCTTTCATTTCTCGTTGGCCCTGTAAGTGACATCCTCTCTCTTCCTAGTTAGTTTTCTTGTATCTAAGTGCAGTTCTATATAGCTATGTCCTTCGAATTTTCTAACTTTAAGCTTTAGCTATTATCCCTTTGTCTTACAAAATAAAAAAGTAGTTATAGATAGTTATAACTAGTAGCTCTCTCTCTCTTTCCTTAGAGTATTCATTTATTTTTGATGGGCTTTCAGGCCAGTTGGTTGTGTCATGTCTGAAAAACCCTCCCCAGGGTTCAAATGTTGCATTTCTTGTGGGCATAAGTTCCCCAATCAAGATGCCCACAAGAAGTGTGCATATAGTTTAGGTGTGGATCACTTGAAAGCTGATTGTGAAGTATGTGCATCTTTCAATCCACGAACACAAGTGGATAGATGTAATAAATTAATCTCATTGGGTCTTCTATCTTTGGCTCCTGAGGGTCAGACCCCCTCTTTTGCTTCAGCTTCGCCTTTTTCTTCTTCGTATAAAGAAGCAAAAAGAGGTCTCTCTCTGCAAGACCCTCTGGAACCGAAGTCTAAAATTAAGGAAACTTTGGATTCAATCCCCTCAGATCTGAAGAAAGTATCTACCCCCATCGGATCCATCAGCCTCCTCGGACTGAGGAGAAGTAATAACGTCACCTCCTTCTTTGTTGGCTTTTCAGGTAGTGGAGAAGGTTTTCTCCTGTGGCAGAGAACCGTCACCTCATGTCCCGCAATACACCCTTGTACCCCCTTTGGGTTGGGGCCTTGAGCCCATTCATTCTGACCGGAGTCAACCTGCCCAGGAGGGATCCCCTTCTTCTGATACTTCTTTAGAGTACCCCTGAGAAAATCCCCCAAAAGAAGACATCCAAAAGGAGGTACACTGACTCCCTGATGGAGTGGTTAACTGAAGGCACTGACTTTGATGAGGAGAAGGATTCTCCCCAATCCCCACCTGAAGATATCTCCTTTGGAGATATTCTGGAAATCCTGAAGTAGAAAGGTGGGTGGTCTTGCCCAACATCCCCCTTCTTCTGAGGAGTCATTGTTCTTGGAGGCTTTCAGGGTCTGCCCATCTGCTTCCTGGGTGACCCCCCCCCACCCGGCAGATGACCTCATTGACTTGGTCTCCCACTGCATATGGAAGGAACCAGATACCGTCTAGCCTATTCTCAAATGCACCAAAAGTTTCCTGGCTCCACCAGCCAACAGAAAATATTGGAGTAAGGGTCCTATTAGTTGACACCATTGTGGTGGCGGCATCCACTAAAAAAAGAACTGGCAGAGGAGACTCCCAATGTCTATTCGCCTAACAAGGAGTCTAGAGCACTGGACAGGATTGGAAAGCACATTTACGCCTCATCCACTTTTGCTCTACAGTTGTTAAGTTACTTAGCTCACTTTACCCGGCTGCAGAGAGATCTGATCAAGGAGCTTGGATGAGACTGTGTAATTTTTGTGGACCCCTTTAAGGCATCCTTTGTTAATACCCCCTTTGATGGCTCTCCACTGTTTGGGCTGTCGGTTAGAGATACTCTTGTCTGCAGCAAAAAGGATGGGAAGACTCTTTCTGCTGTAGGAATCAAATTTTCTATGGCTCAGAGGTCCTTTTCTAGGATCCAGTGTGGAGGCAAGAAAATGTGGTTCCGTAAATCCCAAAGGCCTTTCCAAGACCCGCGCGGGGATCCCTCTTCTAGAGGCAGAGGATGAGAGTTTAATGGTAGGTGCCTCCCTAGAGGGAGAGGAGGTCCACAAACCCAGGTCTTCAGAGACACCTTCTCCGACAATCCCCATCAGCACTCCTGAAGCACTACCTGACTGTCCGTCTCTGGAGGCAGTCGGGGATCGACTTGGCTTTGCACTCAGAAGCCTGGATACACGACTCAAAATCCCTGGGTGCTAAGCATAACATCCAGAGGCTACTAGATTCCCTTTTTCCTGCCCCCTCCATACACAAACAAGAAACTCCCAGACATGCTACCCAGTCAAAAAGAGCAGGCAGCAAAGGAAGTTCAAAAACTGCTGCAAAGAAGAGTCATCCAAGAGGTCCCGACTGAACAAAGAGGATTTGGAACCTATTCCTGCTTCTTTTTGGTGACGAAAAAGACAAGAGACCTAAGACCCATAGTGGATCTAAGCAAGTTGAATCTTTATGTAAATAAGTCAAGGTTCCAAATGGTTATGGTCCAGTCCATTCTGCCACTATTGAACAAGGATGATTGGATGGGCTCAATAGATCTCAAGGATGCGTACTATCACATCAAAATAGACAGACACTCCAGGAGATACCTGTGCTTTTGGCTGGGAGCCAATCACTTTCACATCAGAGCACTGTCCTTTGGGCTCACCAAAGCCCTCTGGGTGTTCACCAAATACATGGCAGTAGTAGCAGCTCACATGAGACTCAAAGAATTCCTGGTGTTTCCATACCTAGATGACTGGCTCATTATCACCTCCATGATGCATCAGCTTATCCAAGCCAGAGATTACCTAATTCAACTCTCACATTCCCTGAGCTTCACTATAAATCTAAACAAATCCAATCTGACTCCTGTGCAGAACCTAAAATTTATAGGAACACAGTTAAACACGAGGGATCAAACAGCTTTTCTTCCCTTGCACAGCATTAACAACACTGAGGAATCAAGCCCAGGAATTACTATCTCACTGGTCGCCCCTGCAAGGCTAGTCCTACAAGTCCTATGATCCATGTCAGCAGCAATTTTGTTAGTTCTCCTAGCAAGGTTTTACATCTGAATTTCTCAATGGACATTAGCAGTACAATGGTCTATTCTCTACCAACCACTATCCCTTCCCATCAACTTGACACCAATCTGCAATCGCCACCACATATGCTAGTGGATTCAGTCAATCTCCTTTTAGGCAGACCCTTCTCAACTCCCCCTCCAATAGCCACAGTGACCATGGATGCTTCCCAGTTGGGGTGGTGGGGGGAGGGAATTACAAGGGGAAGATGGTCCAAGGCACATGGTCCCTCATGGAGACTAGGCTGCATATCAATGTACTCGAGATGACAGTCCTCCTAATGTTGCAAGCCTTTCAGGACCCTCACAGTTTGGGGACTACAGCAGCTCACACCAACAACATGTCTGTAGTTTGGTACATTAACAAGCAAGGAGGAACCTATTCTTACCTTTTGTGCAGTGAGTCCATGAGGGTGTGGGAATGTGTTATATCTTTGGATCGCCTTCTGGTTACAACTAACATTCTGGGGAAAAACAATGAGCTGGCAGACAGACACAGTAGATCTATCCTGATTCCATATGAGTGATCCTTCAATCGGTCACTGGCGAACATGATCTTCAACCGCTGAGGTCAGCCTTGCTGCAACCTTTTTGCCTCTCCCTCAACAACCAATGCAGTGAGTTCTTCGCTCTGATCCCCCCTCAGGAGTCGTCCCTGAGGGGCGCTCTAGTGCACGATTGGCTCCCGGGTCTCCTGTATGCTTATTCCCCTATTCCGCTTATCCAGAAGTTTTTTCAGAAGGCAAGCAGGCTGAAGAGCTCAGTCATTCTCATTGCCCCCTTCTGGCCTCGACAGGTATGGTCCCCCTTCCTCTGGTCTCATCTGAAATATCCTCTGTGTATAGTGGAGCCAAGACAGGACCTCCTCTCTCATCTGTCAGGAATGCAGCACCCAAATCTTCATGCCCTCAGGCTGACAGTATGGCTTCTCCACTCCCAATCATAATGAGACAGTCTCGGCTTGCTTCCTCGGTCCATAACATAATCCTAGCCTCGCAAAAGGTTTCAACTAAGTAAGCAAAAGAGGTTCTCTGTCTGGGCTATGGATAGAAATACTGATCCTTTCTCAGCACCAGTCTCGGATATTTTGCTTTTTCTTAGTACCCTGTTTAAGAAGGAGCTAGCTTCTCTACCATCAAGCTTCAATTAGCTGCAATTACTAATTTCATACTGCTAATCAATCTTGTTCCCTGACCACCTTTAGATTATGCAAAGCCTTTATGAAAGGTATTTCTTATTGAGACCTCCCATTAAGGACCTCTCCCCACCTTGGGACCTCACTGTCATGCTGCAGAGTTCATCTCAGAGACCCTTTGAGCCAGCAGCCAGTTGTGACATGAAGTTTTTGTCATGGAAGATGATCCTTTTAGTAGCCATTACTTCAGCGAAGAGAATTTCTAAACTACATGCGTTATCTTCCAAACCTCCTTACACAATCTTTCTCAAGGACAGGGTTTCTCTACATACCAATCCCTCCTTTATTGGTTCATAGGTGTTTACTAGGCTAACGACCACAAGGGCTTTTTTAAGCCTAGTCATGCATCCCAAATCTCTGATAAGTTCTGATACCCTTGATAAGTGTAATCACGGGCCTGAAAGATTAACCTTTTATAGGTTACCTGTGTCCATTAGAGACATAGGTGCCAAAGCAGGGATGAATTTCCGGTTTCCCATCCAATTGTCCAAGCTGCACTTGAATTGAGTAAGGGAGGAACTCTGCTCCAAATGGATGGGGAGCCTGTTCCATAGACGGAGTAGTCTCTGGGATACATACCCATCTCTTCAGCAGGTCCTATTTATATCACATGCAAGGTTTAAGTCTTTAGAACGTGTAATTCTGGTGCTGTTTGTTTTGTGGACATGCAGGAGGTTCATCAAAGTGGGGTCTGATAATACCCTGTATGCCAGGCATAGATCTCCCCTGAAAAGCCTGTAGGAGACAGAATACAGGGGGACAGGGCCTTGACGCAGTCTGCATACGGCATTTTACTTACGCCCTATATTCTTTTAGTGAGGAACCTCTGTGGACGTTCCAATTGTTGTATATGCCTGGTTAGGTATATATCAAAGGGGGCACTGTACTCAATGATAGGTCTGATGAATGCCGAATACAGTGAAACAATTACTTCCTTGGACTTAGATGCCATACCTTTAGTTGTGCAACACAGAATGATTTCCTCACCACTGTAGACGCATGATAGTCAAAGGCTAAATAACTACCTGTGTGTGTTCTTAACTCCCTGACTACTGGGTCAACTCTAAGGGGTGTGTTGTCAATATGATAGTTACCAGGGATGGATGACTTCCCAAAGGATATTATTATGCATTTCTTGACATTTAGTTTTAGTCTACGGCTCTGACACCAGTTGTTTGTTTGTATCAGCCCCTTCTGGAGAATATTTGTGTCAGTGTCAGATTCAATGACAGCTCCTAATTTACAATCATCTGCAAATTTAGTCATCCAGAGACCACTGACATTGGCCTCAACTTCTGAGAAGTAAATGCCAAAATGGAGTGGACCAAGCACTGATCCATGAGAGACTCCACTTGTGACTGGCCTCTTTGTAGAGGTGGACTCTCCAACTCTAACTTCCTGGGTCCTGTCTGTGAGCCAGTTGGCTATCCACTGCATGACATACGGGTTTCCACCTAATCTCTTCAGTTTGCCAATAATGCCTGAGTGGGGTATTCTGTCAAATGCCTTGGCCAGGTCAAGGTAGGCAGTGTGAATGATTATGCCCTCATCCATTGCTTTGGTGATCTTCTCTGCCCTTGACGAAACCAAACTGGGTTGGGTCCAGTGTCTGAAGGTTTACTATATCTCTATTGATCATCTCCATGATAATTCTTTCCATGGCTTTACATATATGACTAGTGAGGCTTATGGGTCTTAGTTTCCAGGGTCTGTAGATGACCCACCTTTGTGCAGAGCGATGACTGTTGCCTTTCTCTAGTCATGAGGCACGAAGCCTGTTTGGAGGCTACACTTAAATAGTAACTCCAGAGGCAATGACAGGTCATGTTTCATGCTATTTAGAAGGCATCCTGGGATACTGTCTGGGCCCATTGATGCAGTGATCTTGGTCTTAGAGAGAGCAAAAAAGGATCTGTTCCCTAGTGATAGTAGTTGGAGTTCTATTTGATATTTCTTGAGATAAGGTTGAGGGGAGAGAGGAGTAAAGTTCGAGATGACTTATCAGCCAAGAGGTTTGCTACATCTTCTGGCTCAGTGTAGGTGGGCTCCATTTACAATGAGCTTTGCACACAACTGTGTACAGCCTTTAAAGTTGTGGACATAGCTAAAAAATGCTTTGTGATTTTCCTTGGCCAAACTTACCTCAAATTTGGCTTTGGTAGACTTTACTTGTCCTCCGTGTTGTTTGTTTAGTTTGATGAGAGTAGTTTTATCCTGCTGGGTGCTGCACTTCCTAATTTTTGCTATGATTTTCTTCCTCCTGTTATATAGCCTACTGATTTTGTGATTCCACCAGGGTGGCTTGTTTTTTTTTAGTTAGTTCTGTACTTCTTCCTGGTGAGTACAGCTGTCTCTATGCAGCTATTAACATACTTGTACAGGGTTTCTGTGAACAGTTCACATAGGCAGCAGTGCTCTTAAAGTAGCCACAGAAAACAATATAATTTAGTTCATTCACTTACCAGTGTTTGTTCCAAATTCTTCTAACAAACAAGAGTATATTCTACATATTCTCAATGTTCACAGACAGCTATATTCTATCTGCGCAGAAGTCACACCAATTGTTTGTAATGTTCTCTACTAGCAAACAAGGCCGAATGGTTTCAAAGATCACATTAGCAAAACAGATTACTGATTGTATCTCCTTCATTTATTCAGAAAAGGGCCTAGAACTGCCCCGACCTCCTATGGCACATTCTACCAGGGCTATGGCTACTTCTTTTGCTTTCTCATCTAGGACCTCCATTGATGGTACTTGTGCAGCAGCTACATGGTCTAACAACCACACCTTTGTTGCACACTATAAATTAGATATCTTGAGGAGTAGGGCTTCCTTCAGCTCGATGGTGCTCTGGCATATCCTTCCATGAGGGCCACCCTGGACTCACATAACTGGGGACTCTGAGCCTATCGTGAGAAGAAATAAAGAGGATAACATCAGATTATAAAGTTATGTCTTACCATAACTTCGCATCTTTGTTGTCCATCTTCATTCCTCCTCACTTTCCCAGCCAGACATCCCCCTGCGTCATTCTTCTAGAGGATTAAGGAAGATGACAGGACACTTAGGTCCCGTGTTTGAGCTTCCTCTGCATTTCTTCTACCCTGTCCTAGTCATGGATGTATGGGAATCAGTAAACTCGATCTGAAGTGCTTGTGTGAGTGTATTGCATTATGAGTAAGAGGGAGAAGCTCAAGAGTCAGACCACAGACATTGTCTGTCTGAATAGGAATCATCTCTAGAGGAAGAACATCTTGAAATACCTGCAGTGCTAGCAGAACTGCTCTCGATTCTAGGATGTTGATGTGAAGACTGACCTCTCTCTGGGAGCACATGCCCTGGATTGTCCTTCCCAAATAATGCCCTCTCACTCAAGTTTGGAGGCATCTGCAACCATTGTGGCCTTGGCATGGGCAGTGAAAAAAGGCAGCCTTAAACAACTTTGTGTGCATGTAACCACCATGCTATGTGATGTCTTCAGATATCAGTGATATGAATGAGTGCAGTCAGTGGATGGCATCTGACTGAACATTGTGCCACTAAAAGTCCATTGTAACAGTCTCATGTGAAAGCAGCCAAAGGTACTAGTACTGTCAACACTGCCATCGAACCTAGTTGTAAAATTAATTTGGCTGGGGGTGAATGAAGAGTAAGAATGTGTAATGCTTGTTTTCGTAAAGTATCCAATCTTGTCTATGGTAGAGTTGCTATTTGTGCCTGGGTACCTAGAAAGGCATCAATGAACTCCTGGGATTGCACTGGGCAGAGCTGTGATTTGCGGTCGTTTACAGCAATACCTAGTTGGAGACATAGGTGGAGCAAGTAGTCCCTGGCTTGAAGGAGTATTGGCTTGGCGGAAGCAGATAGGATCCAGTCATCTGTCTAGATAAGGAAACACTCGAAATTTGGGCAATCTCAGGTGAACTGCAACCACTGCCATGCATTTGGTGAACACCCTGGGGGTTGTGGTGAGCCCAAAGGGTAGTGCTCTGAACTAATAGTACCTGGCTCCCAGATGGAAGCGTAGATATCTCCTAGAGCATCTGTGCATTTTGATATGATCGTACACATCCTGGAGATCTATGGAACATATCCATTTCCTCAGTAGCAGTACGATGGAATGAACTGTGACCATCTGGAACTCTAAATGCTTTACAAAGTGATTCAAACTGAGGAGCTTCAAAATTGGTCTGAAGTCCCTAGTCTTCTTTGGCACTAAAAAGAATCTTAAGTTCTAGATCCTTGTTGGTCTTTCCTCAGAAGCTTTTCTTTATGGCTGCTGTTCTCTGACTCCATGGAATGTCTGGAATTCTTTTGTTGCATTTTGGGATAAGAGGGGGAAATGGTACGTACTAACCTCTGGATATTATACTCTGCACATAAGTGTCTTTGATAATAGCTATCCAGACTTCTGGGTGTAGATGAGTGCCCCCTGACTGCCTCCAGAGTACAGCAGTTGGGTAACCCCTCAGGGATGATGAAAAGTTTTCTCAGAGAAACATCCTCCAAAGTCCTGATTTTGCCGGCCTCCTCTGCCATGGGGATGGCATCCTCCATTACAGACCCCCCTCTGCTGCAAGGGGATCCATCTCCATAGCAGTCCTGGGGAGAACTTTGAGATTTTCTAAACTGAAATTTTCTGCCACATCTCTGGTTTTGGGAGAAGGTCCTTTGAGGGGTAGAAAAATGGCCGCCAAAAGCAGACAAAGTATTCCCATCTTCTTCACCCCGAGAAAGAGTCTCCTTTACCCTGAGGCTGAACAAGGCAGATCCATCAAAGGGGGCACTGATGAATGAAGATTTGAATAGTTCCACAAAATCACAAAGATGCATCCAGGCATGTCTCCTGACATTTATTCCTGAACCTGCTGATCTAGCTGCTCCATCTAAGGCATGAGAAATTAATCTCATGAAAGCCTTTATTAGAGATTAAAGGGAGGCCAGTTGCAAAAATACTGTCTTTTTGTCCTCCAGAGAAATGAACCAGGAGAGGGTATTGGAAAACAGTTTGATCAATTCCTTCCCTCTGAAATCTTATGTGTGCCAGATAATTTAGACACCTGAGAGCAAAGGCGCCGAAGCGTAGATATGCTTTACACATCTGTCCAGTGCCCTGGATTCCCTATTTGGAGGATGGACAGAAAAACTCCGTTCTGCAAGTTCTTTCTTAGTGGCTGCTGCAGGCACCAGAGCATCTACTCAGCAACCCTTACTTCAATGAGCCCTATCTTTAGGTGCTACAAGGCATATGTCAGGGTGTTTGGGAATGGACAGCACCATGATATCCAGATCCTTCCATGCCCAATGGGAGATATGGTCTACAATCTCATTAGCTGGGGGACTACCCAAGTCTTCACTGAGCTGGTTCCAAAACCTTAAAGTAACATTGACTCCTCTTGGAAAAGGGGGAGAGGGGGCCAGAAGACAAACCACCTTTCTCTCTCAGAAGTTCAAGTGCTTGACCAAAAGAGATGTCCTCAAGAGGTGACCTGGGGACCCTTCTCCATCTTTGGTTAAAGACTTTTTTGGAGAGTCAAGGCGTCTTCTATTAAACACCTGTTTCCAAGGAGGTTCTTCAGTGGGAGGCTCCGTAGAGAACTTAGAAGCACCAGCTGAGTCCTGAATGAGGACAGTCTCGAGGTATGACTGGACTGGCTGCCCAATGGGATAGGATGAAAAGAGACAGCTTCCTCAAAAGACAGTTGAGTTTGGGGTGGACCCAAGGGGAGCAACAATGTCTTTTCCCTAAAAGCAGAGAAAGCTCTCTCCACTATCTTGAAATCCAATGCCGTAAGGAAGCCAAGCCCGGACCTCAACGGATCCAAAGAAGCCTGTGAAGGATGAAAAACAACCCTCCCTCCAGTTCTAGCCTCGAAGCAGAGGTCATGGCTGAGCTGTCTAGTGCCGAGGCTCTGAGAGGGAGAGACAGCTCAGAGAATATTGGAGTCGATCCCAGTTACCTACATCCATCACCATCAATATGCCCCAAAATCCCTACAAATCCAAAAGGACCAGACCCATTTGGATCAGAGTCAAAGAGGGACAAGTGTTCTGATCTGAAACAGACATACTCAAATGTCTTGCGTCCAAAAACTTTGAAACCACTGGATGGATCAGATTTGGGTCTGTGTAGTAGGAAGGCTCACATTTCTCATGGGAGCTGGCGCCGGAAAAACAACCATCTGTATCTGGGTTTTGAGAAACTTTTTCATAATCCTATTCACATCCGCTTCTGATAAACTCCTAGATGACCTGAGGGAGGATAAAGTGGAGGGAGGACAGGAAAAGTACAGTTGTGTACCTACCATAAATGTAGATGTTAGAGTGTATTCACTGTTGCAGTCATTACTCTTGGGTTATCCTGCTGGCAGGCTACCCGCAGTCGGCCAGAATTCCAAAGTCTAGGTCCGGCGTTGGTTGATGTCGCCTCTTCCCTGACATCAGAGCGCCAGGGGTATAAAAGATGCAGCCGACACCATTTTCTTCAGTTTTTCTTGCCCCAGATGTCAGGTGCCCCAAATAGGTAGGCAGAAAAATATACCAATAAGAAATGCATGCACAAAAATAATATTTCATTCATCTACAAGCAAATACACCAAGAAGGTTGTATAGGATAGAGAAGTGCAGATAAGTCCCAGCAAAGAGAAGGGGGATGGTGGGTGGGTAACCTGGACTGCAACAGTGAATACACTCGAACATCTACATTTATGGTAGGTACACAACTGTACTCTGTTCATCGTGTTTCACTGTTGCAGTCCTTACTCTTGGGTAGAATCCCAAAGCTGAGGATGGGTGGCTGGGCTAAATAGGATTAGGAGAGGCTATGAGGCCCTGCAGAACTGCAGTGGCGAAGCCTGCTCTGGACTTAGAGTAGAGAGGCAAGTGGCAGTGCTTTGTAAAGGTGTGTACTGAACTCCAAGTTGCAGCCTCTAAGATTTCTTTGGTTGGTACTCCTCTGAGGAAGGCTGCTGATGTGGCTGTTGTTCTGGTGGAATGAGGCCTAATGCCCTTAGGCACTGATTTGCCATGTTGAGAATAGCAGAAACGGATGCAATGGCCTATCCATTTAGAAATAGTCTGTTTTGAGATAGCCTTTCCTTGTGATCCTGCAGCATATGACACTAAAAGTTGCTCAGTCTTTCTGAAAGCTTTAGTTCTGTCCAAGTAGAAGCATAACTACCTGTGTATGTCCAAAGAGTGCAGAATTTTCTCACCCTTGTTTTGTGGATTTGGGTAAAAGGTAGGCAAGTGAATGGTTTGATTGAGGGCCACACTGGACACCACCTTAGGCATAAATGTAGGGTTTGTCCTCAGAGAAACCCTGTCTGGATGAAAAATGATGAAAGGTTCCACAGCCATGAGTGCCTGTAACTCCGAGACTCGCCTTGCAGAGGTTATGACTAGGAGCAGAGCTGTTTTCCAGGATAAGAATTTAAT
Organism: Protopterus annectens; assembly: GCF_019279795.1. NCBI lineage: Eukaryota > Metazoa > Chordata > Ceratodontiformes > Protopteridae > Protopterus > Protopterus annectens. The sequence continues at coordinate 94,928,406 of NC_056738.1, read as the reverse complement.
ATCCGCTGTTGATGCTGGCTCGAAAGGAGGCAGTGTGTTTTTCCAAAACATAATTGAGGTCCCAGGCCGGAATTGGTGCTCTCCTTGGAGGCCTAATGTTTTTGGCCCCTCTGAGGTACTGCCTTATTAAAGGATGAGAAAAGATAGGTGGTTCCGTATTGTAATGTGCAGAAATGGCAGAGGCATGAATCTTAATTGATGAGAAAGAAGGGCCTTTGTTCAGCATCTCAGTTAGGTATTGTAAAATCTGAGGAATATTTGGTACAGACGTGTCAATGCCTTGCTCCGGGTTCCAAGCACAGAATCTCTTCCATTTTTCTGCATAAGATTTTCTGGTACTGGGCCTCCTGGCCTCCAAGATGACATCCATAACAGCTTTTGAAAGAGGAGTTTTCTGAATGGCTACATTATCCACCATGCTGCCAGATTTAAGGTCCTGAGTTGGCTGTGCAGGATCTGATTGTGTTGTTGGGACAGCAAGTGAGAAGTTTGAGGCAATATCCATGCTGGACCTTGAGACAAGCTCTTTAGGACTTGGAACCAGTGTTGGCGTGGCCAGTCTGGTGCAATCAGAATCATTTTTGACTTCTCTTGTCTGACCTTTAAGAGTACTCTGGGAAGGAGAGGCAGTGGGGGAAAAGCATATACTGTTAGATTTTTCCAGCTGAATGATAGGGCATCCACTTTCCATGCTTGCTTGTGGTAAATCCTTGTGCAAAATCTCTGCAATTGACAGTTGTGAGGGGAGGCAAATAGATCTATGTCTGGGCATCCCCATTTCCTTATTATCATCCTGAAGACTTGTGGATCCAGTTTCCATTCGTGGGGATCCATGAGGTTTCTGCTTAGTTCATCTGCCAGAGTGTTTGTTTTTCCTGGCAGGAATTGTGCTTGCAGGTGAACTTGAAAAGCCAATGCTGTGTCCCATACGGTCATTGCTTGTCTGCAGAGGGGGTAGGAATGAGTACCTCACTGCTTATTTATGTACCACATGACCGTAGTGTTGTCTGTCTTTATTAGTAATTGCCCTAGATGAAGCAGGTCATTGAAAGCTGTCGGGGCATTTTGAACAGCTAGCATCTCTTTTTGATTGATGTGAAGATGCATCTGGTTTGCAGGCCATATGCCCTGAATACATTTTCCTGCCATATGGGCCTCCCAGGCATAATCTGATGCATCCTTTGTCAGTGTCTGGCTGGCTGTGGGTAAATTGAATGGCAGACCCTTGTTTTGGTGACAGGCTTCTGCACACCATCAAAACTCCTGTTGTAGGCAGGGAATGAGTGCAATTACTGTCTCCAGGCTGTGGCAATGCTGAGTCCAAACACTTTTCAGATACCATTGTAGTTTCCTCATATGCAGTCTGGCATATGGAATTAGTAGAATGCAGGATGCCATGAAACCCAAGGCCTGCAGGATTTTCCTTGCAGATAAGTGGGTTTTTGTTGCCAATTTCTTGAAGTAAGTAGTCAGTTGTTTTTGCTTGCCTGGCATGAGATAAGCCATCTGGGCAGTTGTATTTAAGCTTGCACCCAGGAATATTATCTCTTGAGAGGGCACTAGTTTTGATTTCTTTTGTAAACTCCGGTTGTCGGCTGTTCCGCCGGCATTATATAATTAAATTTTCGGCCAAAGTAATGAAATGCAAAATCGAACCGATGCTTGATAGTGAGTTGGTTGAATCTAGCACAAAACCGACAGCTAGCAACGTTGTGATCAGGGCCTAGGCAAGGAATACAGTAAGAGTGAAAATCCTTATGAGGTATTTGCTTCCCACAAGAAATACAATTGTTAACTTTTTCTGACATCAGTCTGAAGCAAGAAAAGTTTCCCCAACCGGGTACTTAGCTTTAATGAAGATTTCGGTTCTGAAATTCAGATTTGAAAATCTCAGGAGTCGACCGACCGGCACTTGCAAACTGCTTTTGCTTCGGGCACCGCGCAGCAAGAAAGACTGAAGAAAATGGCGTCAGCTGCATCTTTTATACCCCTGGTGCTTTGATGTCGGGGAAGAGGCGACAGCAACAGACGCCGGACCTAGACTTTGGAATTCTGGCCGACTGCGGGTAGCCTGCCAACAGAATAACACAAGAGTAATGACTGCAACAGTGAAACACGATGAACATCTCCTTTTCTGCAGGACACACCTTGATGAAAGTGTAGCCTTGAAGTTTCTGGTTCTGGAGAGAACTTAGCAAGAACCTGAGGTGACTTTGGCTTAGACGTGGAAGGATACAAATGAGAGGACAGATCCAAAGTCTTTAATTTTGTCAGGGTCAGAGCCATGGAGGTGGATGGCTCTGACATCTTAGGAATTTTCTTGGGGCAGAGTGGAGCCTGAGGATGTTACAGGAGCAGATGGTCAGAGGAGTGCTTTCTCGAATTCTTATGTTTGTCCTGAAGCTCTCCTAAAGATTTCTTCAAGGAGGATGTGGTTCCATAAGTAGAAGATGGAAAAATTATTTTTAATATTAGTTTGTTCTTTCCTATTTCGACCAGGGCCCAGTTATTAAAACTAGTACAAATCTCACATTCGGTGTTAAGGTGAGGTGGGTCAAGGCAATATGCACATTCCGAAAGGCTGTCAGAATTAGGGATTTTGTGCTCATAAGAGGTGCACTTCTTAAATCTGGTAGGTTTATCAGACATCTCAGAAGTTAGATACCTATTAAAACCAAAAAAAAAAAAAGACTAAGGAGGCAAATAATAACTATAGCCACGGACAGAAAAGAGAACAATACCAACAACCAAAGGAAAATTACCAGAGGTAATGAGAGCCTATGAAGGCAGAAGGCCCAATGGGAAAAAAAACTACCTAATTTAGTAGCTACTAAAGTTATCTAAACTCTATTTATAAACTTTTTTTTTTTTTTATTAAACAGAGGAGAATTACAAAGAGAAACAAAAAAGGGAAAGGTATCAAATTGGATAAAGAAGCCAGAAATCTCACTTATCTCACCATCCCACACTCAAGCTACTGGTGACCATGTCTTATTGCTAAAGGGGCAAATGAGATCTGGGGTAACTAAGGAGAAGAGAGGGATTATGGGTAAGGACAGGTGCTAAGACTACGGAGCCTAAAGTCTATCAGAGTGGCCGAGGATAGATCTGACGTTGGATCCAAAACCCATCTGTTGAGGAACGGACAAAAATGACAACATCAGATTCCAAAGTTACATCAACAGCTGCAAGCTGTTTTCCTTCCTGCTTGCTCTTCTGCAGCTTCTCTTTCACTTGAGACCAAAACCAGGATGAGTCATTACAAGGGCGATAGTGAAAGATCCTTGGAAGCTCTCAGCAAAGATGTGGTGCTGAATAGCAATGCCTGCCCCAGCTGCAAAGACTGCTCCATCTACTGTGCTATGCAAGAGACACATGGAAAGATGATTCATATTTTCTGAGGATACCACACAGGACTGTAACTTGCACTGTAATTTCCTATGAGACAATTTTTTGAGTGTCTCTAGCATCCATTCTACCAGGTGACATTGAAAACATGGTACATGTGACAGGCAGTTGAAGGCTCAAATATAGAAAGCACCTGATTTATATACATGCTTAATGTAATGGTCTACTGCTAGAGACACCTTATTAGGGGACTGGAGGTCTGCTGAGCTCTCTTCAGAAGGCTCCTTTTTAAGGTCAGCAGCCTCAACAGTGCAGTGGGATATAGCAGCTTTAATCTAACACTCACAGTCCTCAGGAGGCCAGTGGGCTCTTGCCAAGTCTGCTGAATGACTACCAGCATCATGCAGTCATCAGGGGGATCCACCAAAGAGATTGGCAGAGAACAGTGAAAAGCCTCACAGACCCGCAAGACCTGCTTTGCATGGGGGAGACAAGGTTATTAGGTCATAATTCCTCTGTTTCATCAGCTCCCAAATTTTTCCAAACTTAGGATCAGGTGGTGATATTTGGGATGCCTCCCCCTCTAGATCATTATTCAGGATGGAGACTCCAAACTGGAGTCCAGGTGCTTTTTGCATATCCTACTTCTGAGGACATTCTGGACGGGGTCATCAAAGTGTGCAGAACAGTTATCTGTCAGATTCCTCCATTCTGTGGTGGTGACAACTTTATACCCTTCTGCCTGTTTGGGACAAGTATAATGCAGCCAAGGAACACAACTAAAGAATATCAACAAGTAGATTGGATAGCTGTGATGACTCCAACAGGGCATTCACCAGCTCAGAAGGTTGCATTTGTACTGGCTATGAAATCTTGGCTACCAGTAACGACAATCTCAGTAATGAGGGCATTCAATAGAAAAAGTCAAACGGCGAGCTGGTCAACACTGATGTAGACCCCAGAGAGCTTAGACACAATGCTGGCAATGATGCTCTGGTGTTGACTCTCTGGTTCTTTCAGCATTGACAGACTAGGTGATGAAGCCACTAGTGAGGAAGGAGGCACAGTTGCCAAAGGTAAATTCTGGCTTGTTGCTGATGCTGAAGATGGCAGCAATTCCAACAGCTCTGATGCACCCAGTGATGACAATAAGCCCAGGGAAGCAGCAACAGAACAGCATACAGAGAGGGAAGAGAGGACACCCAATTCAATTTGTGCTTTAACCTAGGCCCATATCACGTTTTCCTTGTCAATTTGCAGGGTGGGACTGCAGAAGGACCTAGAGGAATAAACCGACACTGATGAGGATGTTCTACATTCTACGTATATTGAGAGTTCTGTATCAGAAGAAAAGCTACTAATATGTTTTCTAAATGGTGGATCTTCCACAACTGCCCCTTCCAGCAGAGATAATCTAGCATTATTTTTGCTACTCTTACCAGCAGGAGCAGCACTAGGTTTGTCTATTACAGCTCGCAGGGTAACATCCCTCCTTAGGAACCTTAGCAGCAGGGGGAAGAAATCTCAGCAACACCATTAGAATCAGCCACTTTCTTTTTTACTTTTTACTTTTCTGAACCAGCCAACTCAGAAGACAGACATCTTTTTAACATATTTTTTGTTTGCTTTCTTAAGTGTCCTGCAACCAACCTTTTCACAAATATCACAGAGTTTACATGTTCCATCCCTCAGACATGCCGCATAAAGCATGAATGCCCTAATGGAAAATCTTAAGTCCACATTTAGAACATGACCTAGTTGGAACAAGGAAGAAAGGCAATTAAACTATCCAAAAACAACCATCGTGATGCAGCCAAAAATTGCTAAGAGCTAATAAAGCCATCAGAATGGAAAAATCTGACACGAACTGAAGAATTTTGGAAGAACTAGAGAAACTGATACCAAATTTGGCAAAAACTGACAACTGACACTATGCTGAGGACCCATCGGTCGTTGATGATGGAGACCCAGTTTTCGGCATGGGAGCCAAGTTTTCCTCCTAGGGGCACGAGCAGATGGGCAGAGATGAGAGGAGGAGTCATTGGGAATTCTTTCCATAAGGGGATGGCTTAGCACTCTCTAGTTTAGAATCGGAGGTACTCCATTGCTTAGATCTCTGCATACCCTGAAACTGCTGTCTGGGGGGGTCTGTTACCCCTAGGCCTAGTATGAGGTGGCCTTGAGGGGGCTGGGAAGGACCAATGTTTTGAAGGGCAATGCCTACTGAATCTAGGAGGCTGAACTAGCAAAAAGTCTTAAACTGTCTGCAGAGACTTAGCTTTTTCTTCCATCTTTAAAACCTCTTTTGCTTTGGTGCCAAACAGATTGTCTTTGCTCAGTGGTGCATCCAATAATTTTGATTTGACATGATCTGGCAAGGACTGTTCCTTAAGCCAAGCATGCCTTCTAAGTACAGAACCTGTGACTGCTGCCCTGCAGGATGCTTCTAAGGCGTCAAACCCACAATGCAGGGTATGCTTACTGATTTGGCTTGCCGAATGCATAAGTTCATGTAAATCTTTATTTTCTGCACAGTCTGGGAAGGTTGACAATTTTTGTTTAATGAGTTCCATGGTATGTTGCTGGTATTTCAGTATGTGGAACTGACAATTTAATGCTCTAATGGCAAGAGCTGCAGAGGTATATACTTTTTTACCCCATTTGTCTAAGGCTCAAGAATCCCTGTCCGAGGAGGTGGGATTCTTAGCTGTAGTTGCTTTTATTCCTTTAGGCCCCTGGGAGATGACCTCTGGGTCAGCAGTAGGATTCTTGAAAATAAATTTGTGTAAGTCAGGGACTCTGTAATACATGTCAGGTCTCCTGGGAGCAGGAAGTAAAGTATCAGGAGTTAGACTGGATTCCATAAAAACATAATCCACAACATCCAGAACAGGGGGTATAGCTAAAAGTCTGTGCTGTGGTAAATCTACAAATTCCCTGAGTCTCTTTTTTGACTCTGAATAATCCTGGCATACCCAATGGAAGGGCTCTCTCAAAGTAGGCAGGGTTTCACCAAAACAAAAATCCTCTGGAGGAGAGGCAGAAGGAATGGATTCCTCTGCATCTGAATCCTCATAAGCAGATAAGGGCATGTCTTCATAATCAGAAACCTCAGAGTCATCGGACTCTTGGTCAGATAAGTGTGCTGGGGACAAGTCTCTTTCTTTTAGCAGGGAAAGGCTGGCTTACCCTAATCAGCATGATAAGGTCTTCCTCCATTTTAAGCATCTGTGATTGTGGTAAGGAAGCAGGCACGTGAGTTTGGGTCATTGGTCTTTTAGGCGTAGCTCGTACTCTTGGCCTTAGAAACTCGGTAGTCTTAGAAAGAACTGAAGACGCAAAAGAAGTCGTCGGTTTGTGTCGAATATCGGTAGTGTGAAGAACTTCCTCAGAAGACAGTGCCTGCACAGTGGCTACAGACCCATCCAAGGTAGAGATATCCGCAGGTTCCGTAGTCAAAGAAGAATCTCGCGGCATACTGGACTCCTAACAGGTCTCGGTAGCGGCCTGCAAATCCATTGATGCGGGCATCAGGGGCTGCGAAAGCGCCTCACTGAATACCGGCGAACTGGCGATTAGCTTAATGGAAGCATCGTCAGCAGTTTTGGACCTGTGCGGTCTGTCTCTGTCTTTAGCCTTGCGTTTTTTTGGAAGATTGGTAGTCGGATGGCTTACTGAAGCCATTTCGGAATAGGGAGATCGAGAGCGAAAGTATTTAGCTACAATAAGGGCCCGATGACGAATAGTTCGGGCATTGAACAAGGCACAACACCGGCAGTGAGGGACATGGTGGTCTAGGCCTAAACAGATGATGTAAGAATGGAAATCTCGGTGTGGTATTTGCTTTCCACAGGCAAGACAATTGCTAACTTTTTCTGACATCGGTTAGAGCAAGAAAAAAGGATCCCCAACAGGGTACTTAGCTTTAGAAGACATCAACTTCAATTTCGGAAAGGAAAACTCAAGTAGTGGCTGACCGGCACTCATGCAAACTGCTTCCGCTTTGGGCTCCTCGGCAAGAAAGACTGATGTAATGGCGTCAGCTGCCTGTTTTTATACCACTGATGACCTGACGTCAGTCCTGGAGTGACAGCAACTGACGCAGAAATACTAAGCCTCTGGTATTCAGGCTAACTGAGGGCTACCCCTGGCAGGATAACCCAAGTGTGATGACTGCAACAGTGAAACACGAAGAACATCAGTAATAAAATCTGTAACCTAATGTGGGATTACAATGCATTAATTATATTTGTGAAATTTGACAGTACAAGAAAATCTGGAAACATTGAACTTCTTCAAAATGTGTTTGCTGAGTGGGGGACTCGAGTATATGCCCCCTACTCCATGTCATTAATGTTCAAAAACATTCTTTGGGGAGGGGAAGAGAGGGGATAACACTGACTGTAAGTAAAGAAAACACTTTATTTTCTTAATAGTATTGTATCTGTGTTGCGTGGTTTTATTTGCATGCTATTTTTGGGTGTAATGGGGATTGTAAACAGGTGTTTTTATTTTTCTCCCCTCTTCTCTTTTTCTTCTTGTGCAGTTTTGAGAAACATAGGCACTGTAATGATTAACAACAAAAAGGAAGTTGTTCTGTATAAATTGAGCAAGGTTTACTGAAATAGTGGATAAAGTGGAAACAGACCAGCCTTAAAATGCCTATGCAAGCTATAAGCAAATGCAGTTAACCACAAACTTTGGACATCTGTCCTCACATCAGAGAAACATGCCAAAGAGAAGGGAACCTAGCACAAGCCCTGAGGGACTCCACCAATGCACAATCTACTACATGAGAAAGTACTAACTCACATCCTGTATGTACAATCAGAGATCAGTCAGCAATGAATTGACAAATATGAGAGATAACATTTAAGTTTAATCAACAATGCCTGCAAGGAGACTCATACCGAATGCCATAAGAAAGTCAGGATAAGTGGCATGGAGAGAATGATCCTCCACATCGAGGCATTGGTCACACCTACAAAAAGGTCATGCAAATTAAACAAACAAGAAAAGTACAGTTGTGTAGATTGCACTTACTATAACAGTAGATGCTTGAAATCCTCAATGTTGCAGTAGCCTTTTGGCTATATGGGTTGTATCCTGCCTAGGATACAAGAACTGGACAGCTTCACAAAGCACCGTCTCCTTTCCACACCTACACTCTGACTGGCTAGCCCCTTGGAGGGAAATCATCAGTCAGAGTAGAACACTTGAGGACTTTCTTTCCCGTAAAGAGAGAAAGAACTTATTCATTCTGATCCAATAAAAAATTTAAACAGTAATCAATAACCTTATATCTCAAAAACTAACTATATAAAGAAATAGGCAAATGGCAGGTGAATGCAGTTACTGCGGCGATGAGTAATTTGATCAACTACCCTTACGGTCTGTACAACTTACACAACTGTACTATGTGCATCATTCTCACTGGTGTAGTAGCCTTCTGGCTATGTGGGTTGGTTACCAAAGCCTATCTGACCTAGGAAGAGGAAGGATAAAGATACAGTAGTCCCTGGAGAATGGTCTTAGCAAAACCAGCCCTTGATAAAGGAATCTAGTTAGTAATGCTTTGTAAAAGTATGTACACGGGACCATGTTGTGCCACTAAGATGCTTCTACTGTCCACCCCTTTCCAGTACACCATCAGAGAAGCGAAGGCCCTAGCAGAATGTGCCTTGATACTGCCTAGAGTAGACTTGCCATGATGGGAATAACAAAAAGCAATAGCTCAAAACATACATATTTTTATACATACTTATTCACATACATATATATACTTTCACACACTTATATATTTATACATAATATCGAGGTATAGATTGAGTCACATATAAGTATACAGATACGGATATGTATATGTATGTATTTTTTACATTTTCATATTTATATGTTTATGTATTTTTATGTTTCTATATGAATTTGTTATATATGTCTGTTTGCGTATAGGTACATCATGTGTATGAAAATATTTTATTACTATTTTATTATTATTTTTAGAAACTCACAGTAGACTGCCAGTTTTATTAGACAATTCTATCAGTCAACAACTGTCTTTTTAAAGATCTCTCTAAAGACAAGGAAATTAAATGCTGTAAATTAGAATTAATTAGCTAATTAACATTCAGAGATTTCATTGGCTTAAGAAAGTTAAGTAGAGATATAAGGGAGTTTTTTACTTTTTATTTTCATTAAAGTCTGAAGAAGCGCCCTGTGAGGCGTGAAAGCGCTTACTTTCTACAAATAAAGGATACTTCAGCTTTTTAAGTTGGCTTCGATTGTCGTGGTGTGCTTCTAATCTCTTTTTCCTACTGGACTTATAACTTTGTTTTGGAGGCACTTCACCCCTTAAGTATACATTTTATTTCAAGAAATAGCTCAAAACAGTCTGTCCTGACAAAGGTTGTCTTTTCTTTGTCCCATCATAAAAAATAAACAGTGGATTTGCTTTTCTAAAAGATTTAGTTCTGTCAAGATAGCACCCGAGCTGCCTAAGCAAATGCAGACTAAGTAGAATCATCTCCTTGGTTCTGAGGATCTAGACAGAACACAAAGTTTGATGGCTTGATTCAAAGTAACTTCTGAAACAACTCCGGGAATAAATGAGGGATTTGTTCTTAATGAGACCACATCTCTATGGAAGACCAGTCAAGGTTACCCACCATGAGAGCTTGCAAGTCCGATACTCTTCTCAGAGAAGTCAGAGCAATAATGAGTACAATAATGAGTACAGTCTTCTATACAATGAACTTTAAGTCCGCCTGATAAACTGGTTCAAAAGGAGACGAATTTAACTTTTCCACAATAAAATTATGATCTCAAGAAGGAGCCACCTGTTTTCTAGGAGTGAGGCCTAAGATGCAGAACTCTCTTCAGAAACTGTCTAGTGTCTCTACTTAATTGAAAACATTTGGTATGTCTGTTTCCTATATTTATTTCTGCTGAGGCACTATAATACAAAGATTTTATTAAACACACCCACATCTCAGGAAAGGCTATCACTCTTAGTATTTCAAATAAATACTGTCAAGAAAACCTTTCAAATGCCTTTTTGGCATCAAAATTTGTATTCAACAATGCATGTTTGATTTTTTTTGTTTTGTTTTTTTTGGCACAGTCTATTAACTAATTTGGTTTTAGTAAGTTATCATGGGTGGTTCTCCTCAGTAAAAACATGCGTCTTCCAGATCAATCAATAAGGGGAGGATACCAGCTAAACTTCTGGCAAACAGTCCAGTAAATCAATTATAATCACAAAAAATATTGATACTGGTTATATGGCCCAACTTGTGAAAGATCCTTGCCTAATTTGTGAATAGCCATTATGCTACCTTCTTTCCATGTAACTGGGGTTTCTTCAATTGCCAACACATAATAAGCTAGTTTAGTAAAGCTCTTAAGAAATATGCCATTCAATATTATATATTTTTCTAATGGTAAACCATCCAGTCCAGGTGTTTTTACCACTCTTTCAATTCCTTATTATTGTTTCCACCTCATGCTCTCTAACTTCTTGCATCAAGCAGTTCCACTGATCCTGGCCAAACATTTAATCAGAATATGTTTAGGAATTCTCTTACTTCATTATGTTCAGGAAGTCTCTTACTTCATTGCCTTTCCCTCCCACTTTCACATCTGCTTCATAAAAATGTACATAAAATCCCACCTCTCAGTTTTAAAGGCAAACCAATACACACTGGTCCAGAGGGGAGGCCAACAAATGTCTGTCCTGTTCACTGGCTGGCTCATAAGCAATGCTAAAATACTCATGGACAGAAATCTAACAGTAAAAGGAGGAGAAGGAATTACAGCAGTGTGGAAATCTCTATAGTAGGAAAAGCCTATTTTACTGGTGTGGCTACTGGCATAGCCACTAGAATGCATTTTGGAGCGGTCTTCTCTCCACCTGAAAAACCTATAACTTGGGTAGCAACAAAAGTGCTTACTTATTCTTAAAATGCTGTATGCATCAGGTTGTGGGGGATGCTGTTTAGGTGCTTTGCTGACATCATTTTAATCTCTATATTTGACAGGCAAAAAAGTATCCTTATCTGCTGAAATCTTTTAGACATACTTTTTTTTGTCAGAATCTGAAACTGGACCTGTAGCTTTCTTCCCTTTTTATGCCCTCTTGGTTCTGCCCATCCACTCTTTCTCATGGTAGCCTTATTAAATTTCAAGCATATTTAACAAGACTCTAGTTCATGATCAGGCCCTAAACAGAATAAGCACTGAATGAGGTAATTTTTAGGTGCTTCTTTTTCTATGTACTTTCTCTGCTGCACCCACTGACCATTAAGCCACCCCTTATCAGCCATGTCATCCATTCTCCCTGTTCTGGTATTCCCCAATGAGGGAGACAGCTACATGGGTGAGGCCATTATACAGGTAGTAGTAGTGACTGGTTTGTGCCCTTGCACATGCACCCCAGACGAATAGTAATGCTATGTTTTGACATTGTTTCAGATCACTGATTGAACCAGGTCAATGAAAAGTGTGGCATTTTCATTGTGGAACTCAGAGCCGTTATGAAGTTCCTATTCCTGCAGAAGAAAATTCCAAAGGAGATCCATGAATGTATGATGCAAACATTGAGTGACAAGTGCCCTTCTTACTCAACTGTGAAAAAGTGCTGTGCAGACTTCCAGCATGGAGATTTCGACACCGAAGAAGCAGCATGGTCTGGGAGGCCTCAAACGGTGTCAACTCCAAATTGTTGACCATGTCCATGACTTGATTTTGGCAGATCGGCAAATATCGGCTAAAACAATTGCTGAGACACTACAGATATCCAGGGAATGTGTTGGGTTTATAATCTATGAGCAGCTGGGTATGCAGAAACTGGCAGCCAAATGGGTGCCTAAATGTTTGAATGCTGATAAGAAAAGACATCGAGTGGACACAGTTCCAAGTTGATTTTGCAGCATTTTCATCAAGCTGGTGCCAACTTTTTGGACTGACTAGTTACTGTTGATGAAACATGGTTACACCACTATGATCCTGAGACAAAACAACAGTCCACGCAATGGCGGCAGTCAGGTTCACCAAGGCCAGAGAAGTTCAAGACACAAAAGTCAACAGGAAAGGTCATGGCATAGTGTTTTGGGATCAGGAAGGTGCTGTAATGATTGACTATCTTCCAAGTGGCCAAACAGTTAATGCAGAATACTAGTGTACCTTGCTATGCCGACTAAAGGAGGCACTGAAAGAAAAATATAGAGGGAAGCTTCGGAAAGGAGTTCTCTTTTTACAAGACAATGCACTTGTTCATAAGTCTGGCAAAACGTTGGATGTTTTGATGAAATTGGGGTCTGAGTGGACAGACCATCCACCCTACTCACCAGATCTTGCTCCATCTGACTACTTCCTGTTTCGAAACCTTAAGAAGAGTTTGAAAGGGCAGCAATTTTCAAGTGATTCGGTGGCGATTGCAGCAGCAAAGCAGTATTTCAGTGACCAGACTTCAGACTTTTTTTGGCAGAAACTTCAGACACGATGTGCCAAGTATGTTGAACTTTGGAGAGAATATGTTGAATAACTTGTAACTTTCAAGGCTCCATGTCATTCTCTTCTTGGTAGGACTTAGAACTTTTCAGCACCCCCTTGTATTAAGTGGAACTGGCAGTTCAATACCCTCATAGATAGTGTGGCAGAGGTGCATACTTTCTTACCAAATCTTTTGAGGGTTCTACCCTGCACATCATTGGGTAGGGGATTCTTGGGTGTGCTGGTTCTGGAACCCTGGAGTCCAGAACCAAAAATCTGTGGATCTGTTGAAGGATTATTAAAAAGTTGCTTATGTGAAGCCATAACCCTGTAGAAACTGTCAGAATTTCTGGGTGCAAGGGGAAGGGTGTCTGGTCTCAAAGACATCAATAATCACCTCCAAAATTGGGTGCATTGGTAGGGGTTTGAGTTCTGGGAGGTGGAGGAATTCCCCAGTTCTTTTCTTGGGTTGAGGATAATCTTGTTCTTCCCAATGTAAAAGTTCTCCAAGGGAGTGTAAAATTTCCCCAAAGGATAGATCCTCAGGCGGGGAGGCTGAAGGTAAGGTTTTCTCTGAGTCTGACTCCTGAAAGGGGGACAAGGAAGGGTCATCTTCAAGGGTTGAGCTGTCCTGGTCTGAGTTGTGCTGGTCTCGCAGGGGTCAGTAAGAACCTTAGGGATAGTGTCTTTTCTCCCTTTCCCAGGGATAGATTTTGGGGGGGGGGGGTCTTACCCTTACCATGGAAAGCAGACCCTCTGCCAATTTAACTAATTCCTTTTGAGAAAGAGAGCTGGAAGGGCTGGAAAGAAGAGATGATGACTTCCTAGGAGTAGGTTTTTGTTTTGGCTTGGGGCGTCGGAAACATGGACTCCTGAATACCTATGAGGTATAATGGTAGTGCTGTGTGAACTAAAAGCTGAGGCCTGTTGAGCGGTCTCGGACCTGACCGATGAATGGCGATCAATGACTGATGATGATGTCAAGGGTTCTGATGGCATACTGGCCCCCGAAAGGGTCTCTGTAGAGGCCTTCACCACTACCTCGATTGCAGGAGGGGGCTGTGAAGGTGCCTCACCGACTTCCACTATAGCCATTCCTGGCAGGCTATCTGATGGTGAATGGCTGTGTTCCGAAGGCCTGAGCTTAGGCCATTTGTGTTTGGTCAGATCGATGTCGGCATGCAGAATGGATGCCATTCCACACCAAGATTCGGGGGACTTGCTAACAAATCTAGCTAAAATGTCTGCCCTACGGCGAATAGTTCTGGAGTTGAATCGGGCACAGAAATGACGGGTCTATATTACGAGATTGAAAACCCGTTTCAGCGAACACCACAACACCGACACACATAGCCCGAACCGCAAATACGCCAAACACCCTAAACCGCGAAATTTCAAATCTCGAATGGTCATAGTTGGCCAACACCACCACGCGCTACATACCCAAACATAATAAATAAAACACATACATACACTAACCAAACCCTACTTCTAACCCTACACTAAACCTTACACACATTACTATCTATGCACTTACCTTAACCCGCACCCTAACCCTAAGGTCCGTAATTATTGCACACTTACCTTACGGAGCTATACCGCAGATGGGCCAACCAAGACACTTCGACATTTCGTGTTTTGCGGTTCTGAACGTTCGCCGTTACCATAGTTCGCACTATACATGTCGGTCAATTCCGATTCGCTGAAACGGGTTTTCGATCTCGTAATATAGACCCAGAAATGACAACTGGGGACATCGTGGTAAGGGCCTAAACAAGTAATGCATATGGTACGAAAATCACGGTGTGGAATTTGTTTATCACAACAGAGGCAGTTGTTAACTTTGTTTGACATTAGTTAAGAAAAGGAAAAAGTTCTCCAATGGGGTACGTAGCTTTAGAAGTTTTCACTCTGGCGTGGACCGACTGACGGATGTACTTCATCTGCATTGGGCTCCGATGACAAGAAAGAACTGAGGTAATGATGAACGTGGACTCCACTTATAACCCAACATACTGACATCAGTCAAGTGTGCCCACCTGTCACAGGAGGAGGAAAGACTTTTACTCTGGTAGTCGAGCCAGCCAAGGGCTGCCACAGCAGGAAATCCCACAAGTGAGGACTGCAACAGTGAAACACAAAAAACATCTTCCATGCACTGATGACAAGAAGAACTGAAGACCTAAAAGTCTCTAGCCACCTGTATCAACACCTTCATAGGCACAAGTACAGTACTGGTCCTTGAAGGAAAGATAGCCACTACTGAGTAAAATCTAGTAAATCGCAGAAAACAACTGTATAGATGCAAATCTGGCTATTTGTTCTTACAGTGACCCTCTCTTAAGAAGATAATTTATAATACCTATATACACAAATGTTGCCTATGTCATATCTTTATGTTCTAGCTTATTATGTGTCTCTGTGACTACTTTATTAACATCAGGATATACATATATACAAGTCTTGTAAGGTATACAGAAGGACATGTTATTTATGAAAATTATTTGATTTGCTAGCTGACAACTAGGCATGCTTACTCCATCAGATGGACCAGAGACCTAAACTGCTACATTGCATGCAACAGTAGACAAGCTGTGAGAATGTGCTGCATTCTAGGGTGGTCCAGTGACACTTGGACAAAGTATCTTCCTACAGTGATGGAAAACTGGGTTTAATTACTAGCTCACGTACCAAACAAGAGGCACTAGGAAGAAGAAAATGAGCATCTTTGTTCACACTACAGGACATAGGGTCGCTATTATTTTATACTTTTATGGCAACAAACCTACTGTGGACACCTGGAGCAAGAACTACATAAAAGAATGATAGGAAAGATGACAATGTACGATAACTGCAAGCTGGAAGAAAAGGCAGACTTCAACTAGAATCAAGCGTGTTCACCTATATGAAGATATGGGACTGCAGGTTTGAGAAATGTGACCCAGATCCACAATACCACGTTTTATTGCCACAGCCAAAAGGTACAAATGTTTTGGGAAAATGCTATACGCACAGCAGTGGCAGCATGTGGTCAGCTAGGCTGGCATATACCTGGAAGCAGAAAGTTTTACAAAAAACAAATATAAAACAAAGTTTGTTTTTACAGTTTTAAGTATATCAGTATTTAATGACATTTTCTTTGGGTAGAAAAAAAATCTGTTAAATAAATAGGACAGAAGTAATGTAATGCCTGCTGCTGTAAAAAATGAAGCTGTCAAACCATACACTGCCATTTGTACTGTTATTTAAAAGATGATCCCCTGCCACCTTGCCCCCAGACATAAAGAAGTGAAAATAAAGGGTACATTCTATGTCAGGAAAATGGATATCTTGCATATGAACAATCAGACAAGTACAATAAAATTACCTGAATTGACCAGTCCATACAAGTGACAACTCTATGCTTTGACCACCTTTCCTCAAAAAATTGCCTATTCAGGGAAAGTTTAGCACCTGCCTGAATTTCACTGTTTAAAAAAAAAAAAAGAAAGAACACAGTAAATGATTCAGCTCTGCATAACAACTACATATCATTTCATCATTTACTACCAGAAACTGTGCATAGTGAAGATCTACCCTTCCTTCTCTTCTAGATCCCGGCCACTGTAGTCAAAGAAAATGTCAACTTGTTCAGAAACAGCACGTTCCACAATTCGAGTGGTGTGGTCAAAGAAACTAAGGAAGTCTTCAGAGTACAAAATCTGTTGCTTTTCTTCTTCTGTAAACTCATGGGGTGGTGCTAAAAGAAAACAGGAGATCTATGATCAGCAGTGACATGCAGGAAAGAAAGCAGTTTGTTCCTTGAAACTGTCATTCATCTACAAATAAAATGCTTTGGCTTCCTTCAAATATTAAACAATTAATCAGATAAAGTAATGTCAATCTAATTTGCCAACTCATGCAACTCACAACAGTATTACTGTATCACCCTATCTAATGGAAGAATAGTCCATGAGTATTCTTACCACAGCATTACACATTTAAGTAGGACCACAGTTACAGGAGCAACAATAACATATGGGAAACAGCGACACCAGTCCCAGAGCTCCCTGATGTCATATCACAGACTAGCTCCTTTCTGACACATGGAGGCAACACCTGTATCTTGGACAAAAGGAGCAGTCAAGCCTTTTTCCTACAATTCTTTTCTGCCATCAAGACTTGCAGAGAATGTTCATTGATGTGAAGAGCCCCCACATTTTTAATTTTTTCCTTAGTCCAACTAAAAGAGAGAGATTAAAAAGAAATAATCATTCACAGAGTTCACACAGCTAGAAATATCTCAGAAAGGAAAATATACAATCTCATTGGTATTTACGTTTATGGAGCAGAAAAATGGAGAAAGTAGTAGCAGAATGGTGGGTGACAACAGCACCAAGCACCTCGGCTGCTACATTACTAGAACTGGGGTAAGAGAAATAGCACTGAGGAAGGCAAATGAGAGCTAGTACTGCAACAGTGACCATACTTGTTACGAGGCATTAGTTAAACCACTATGGGATGTTCTTCAAAGAGATCACCACTACAGTAATATTCATGACATACGGAAAGAAATGTCAAAGTAGTGCCTAAGTTTGCAGGTGGAACCAGTGGTCTCCACTCATCCTAAGGCCCAAGGTGTTAAGTATTCAGAAAAAGCAGTGCAGGATGGCAGCACCAAAGCCTTCCTTGAGGCAAAATTTGGGAATTGAGGACCGAGTAACAGCCATGCATGTGCTCTGAGTAGAGACATTCCTGAAAAAGGATGCTAAAGTTGTCAATGCCTTAGAAGATTTGGCCTTAACCTGTTCCTGCAAAGACTTCTCAAGCCCTTTAAAGTAGAACAAAATGTACTTAGCTAGCGGCTTGGAAAATGTCTGCTTGGTGACTGACCTAAGTTGAATGCCTGTGGCAAAGGTAATTAACAGCTGCTTTGTCTGCCTAAAATCCCTTGTTTTTTCTATAAAGTACATAGGGTGCCTCTGGATTTCTTAGCAGTGCAAAATTCTCTCACCTTTATTTTCTGGCCTGGGAACAGACAGGCACAATGAAAGGTCAGACTGATGGAAAATCGCTAAAGCTACCTTTGTCATAAAAGGGATGGTTCTCAGGTTCACTCTATCTTTGTGGAGCACTTTGAAAGACTCTTTGCATGATGGCTGACCACTACGAATTCCTCCTGGCTGAGATGGACAGCCACTAAAACTGCTGCCTTCCAGGATATAAATCAGAGAAGAACAGATGCTGATGGTTCAAATTAATCCAATGTCAGCTTTTTCATAATATTAAAATCCCAAGGAGGGCTAGCCCCTCCTTGGTGGGAAGTGATATAAAACACATTTAAAGAACTTGTTACCAATGTGGAGCTTGCCAGGAGTGGCGCAAAAGGCACTTATGCTGGACTTGCAAGATGAATGCATACTGATCAACAGGTTAATTAGAACTCTCCAAGGGTGAAAATTGACACTAAGAAAAAATGCCAGTAGAAGTTATCGATTTGGGTAATTTTCAGTTACTGGTTTGTAATTACATTGTCTGGATGCCAGCAAAGAATAAATCTGGAGCAAGTACAAGAAAATCGACCAGAAAAAGAAAAGAAAAATTCAGGGAAGAATCTTGTAGCTGTTTGGCAAAACACATTTAAAGTTTCATCTTTGGTACAGAAGTTAGTTTCCATGAATTTAGAGGAAAAAATAAATCAAATGCAAGCAGAGGTGTTTAAATAATTGAATCACTGAAAGAATACAATATAAAATCAAATAGCAAAAAGCTGAAAACTAGAAGAAGCTTCAACTCACTAGGTATTCAGAAAAACTGACAAAAATGCAAAAAATCAGATGATTAAATTATTAAAAAAGGGTGGCTGAGCAAAAGACCGGAAAAGCCATTTCAAAAAATAGAAATGGTGGAAGACAAGAGTACACAAAGAAAAACATAAGTCATGTACTTGCCAGAAACAGAAACAGAACAGAAGTTGTGTACACTTACCAGAAATGTAGATGTTTGAGTGTATTCGCTGTTGCAGTCATCACATTTGGATTATCCCTGCCAGGGTAGCCCACAGCCGTCCTGAATACCAGAGACTTAGTATTTCTGCATCGGTTGCTGTCGCTTGAGGACTGATGTCAGGTCATCAGTGGTATAAAGTACGGCAGCCGACACCATTACATCAGTTTTTCTTGCCCTAACCTGTCAGGAGCCCTCAAAGTTGGAGGCCATGTTCTGGTGGAAGAACCCCACCAGTGGAAAATAAATACCAATATGTCCCTTGAAAGGAAGGAGAAAGTACAGTTTTGTACCTACCATAAATGTAGATGTCCGATAGACATGCAACTGCAGTCATAACATATGGGTTGTCCTGCCTCAGGCAGCCCTTGGTCGGCCGGATTCCAAAGTCTGGGTCCGACGTCGGCTGATGTCGCATTTCTCTCCGACGTCAGAGCGGCTGGGGTACATAAGCATCAGCCGATGCCATTTTCTTCAGTGTTTCTTGCCCCAGATGCCAGGTGCCCTCCAAGGAAGGCTGTAATCAAATTTGGAAGACAAAAACAGGATTCCAGACAAATAAATGAGCAATAAAACAAATACACCATAACAGATATCCCCAGCTAAGAGAAACAGGGATAGGAGTGGACCCTAGGCATAGAGGGGTATGGAGGGAGAGAAAATCCGACTGCAGTTGCATGTCTATCGGACATCTACATTTATGGTAGGTACAAAACTGTACTATGTCCTTCAAGAATGCAACTGCAGTCATAACATATGGGTAGAATACCATAGCTTAGCTGGGGGAGGAGGAATGCTCTAGGAAAAAGATGGTGTGGCAATCAAACCCTGCAGGACTGCCGAAGCAAAGCCTGCTCTGGATCTGGAGTATAGAGGGAGATTGTAGTGTTTGGAGAATGTATGCACGGAGCTCCATGTAGCAGCTTCTAGAATGTCCTTAGTAGGCACCCCTCTTAAGAATGCTGTAGAGGTGGCTGTAGCTCTGGGAATGTGGTCTGACATTGGCTGGAACAGTCTTTCCATGAAAGGAATAACAGAATCTGATGCAATGTCCAATCCATTTTGAAATAGTCTGTTTTGAAATTGCTTTTCCTTGGACTGCAGGGGCGTAAGCTACAAAAAGTTGTTCAGATTTCCTACTGGCATTGGTTTTGTACAAGTAGGATCGAGTTGTCTGTGAATGTCCAAGGTATGTAACAGTCTTTCCCCCTTATTCTCAGGATTGGGGAAGAAAGCAGGCAGATGAATAGCTTGATTTAAAGAAACCCTAGATACCACCTTTGGCATAAAAGTAGGGTTGGTCCTTAATGAAACCCTGTCTCTGTGAAAAATTATGAACGGTGTTATTGCCATTAGGGCCTGTAGTTCCAAAACCCTTCTTGCTGAGGTAATTGCCAACAGGAAAGCTGTTTTCCATGATAGAAATTGCAAGTCAACTGAAGCTGCTGGCTCAAATGGAGGTAGAGTCAGTTTTTCTAGGACAAAATTGAGGTCCCAGGCTGGCACTGGGGCCTTTCTTGGTGGCTTGATGTTCTTGATTCCCCTGAGGAATTGCCTTAGCAAAGGGTGTGAAAAGACAGGAGGATCAGTGTTATATCTAGCTGAAATAGCTGATGCATGTATCTTTATGGAAGAATATGAGAGGCTGTTCTTTAGCATATCTGCCAAATATTCCAAGATGAGTGGGATGTTCAACAATGATACATCATGTCCCTTGCTGGTATTCCAATTGCTGAATCTCTTCCATTTTGCTAAGTAAACCTTTCTGGTGGAAGGTCTTCGAGCCTCTGTTAGTATCCGCTGAACTTCCTTGGAGAGAGATAGGCTGAGGTTATTTATGGGATCTCCCAGGCTGTTAGCTGCAGTGTCTGAAGGTTTAGATGCACTGTTTTGAAATTGTGTTGAGTCAAAAGTAGAGGCCACTGGGGAAGGGCCCACCTCCTAGTGTGACATATGCTCCGTAGTAGTGGGTACCAGTGTTGTCTTGGCCAGTCCGGAGCTATTATGATTTCCTTGGGTCTCTCTGCTTTGATCTTTAGTAATACTGAGGTCATCAGTGGCCGAGGTGGGAATGCATAGATTGTTAGGAAGTTCCAGTTGAATGAGAGAGCATCTATCTTCCAAGCTTTTGGATGGTATGTCCTTGTGCAGAATTTTTGTAGATGATGGTTGAGGTGAGAGGCAAATAGGTCTACTTCTGGCCTGCCCCATGTCGAAGTGAGTTGTGTAAAGATCTTCGGATGTAACCTCCACTCGTGTTGATCTGTGAAATTCCTGCTTAGGCTGTCCGCCAACACATTGTCTTTGCCTGGAACAAACTGGGATTGTAAATGGATGTTTAGGCTCAGTGATTTTTCCCAAAGATGCATTGTCAGTCTGCAAAGGGGGTAAGAGTGGGTGCCCCCTTGCTTGTTTATATACCACATCACAGTGGTGTTGTCTGTCCGTATCAGTAAATGGCCTTGCTGAAGTTGGTGTTGAAAGGCCTCGATGGCATGCATTACTGCCAGCATTTCCTTTTGGTTTATATGCAGATGTGTTTCCTTTGGAGACCATTGTCCTTGTATACACCTGCCTTCCATGTGCGCCCCCCAGCCAAGGTCTGAGGCGTCTGTGGTCATGGTCTGTGTTATCTGTGTTTTTTTGAATGACATACCTGTGTTTGCCTGGCTCACCGAGGCCCACCATAGGAATTCCTTTTGTAGGCATGGAATGAGCAGTATGGTTGTCTCCAAGTTGTTGCTGTGCTGAGACCAAATGCTTTTTAGGTACCATTGCAGCTTTCTCATGTGTAGTCTTGCTAATGGAACCAGGAGAATGCAGGATGCCATGTAACCCAGGGCCTGTAGGAATCTCCTTGCAGTCATCTGGGTGAGTTTTGCTAAACCTTTGAAGTAATGAGTTAACTTCTCTTGCTTGTCTTCTGTCAGGTAAGCCATTTGAGAGGCTGTGTATAATTTGGCTCCTAAGAAGATTATTTGCTGGGATGGCTGCAGTCTTGACTTTTGGAAGTTGACTGTGTGTCCCAGAGCTTGAAGTAATCGTATGACATAGTCCAAGTTTTTTGTCAACATCAATTTGTCGTCCGCTTGTATGAGGCAGTCGTCCAGGTATGGGTAAATTTGTATCCCCTGGAGCCTGCAGTGAGCAATTACTGAAGCCAGGCATTTTGTGAATACTCTGGGCGCAGTAGATAAGCCAAATGGCAATGCTGAGAATTGATAATGCTCTGGCCCTGCAAGAAATCTGAGGTATCTTCTGCAGCTGTGTCTGATAGGGACATGCAGGTATGCCTCCTTGAGGTCCAGAGTAATCAGCCAAGACCCCTTGCCCAGCATGGGAAGGAGTTGCTGTAGAGTCAGCATTTTGAACTTTGGTACTATGAGAAAGGTGTTTAATGCGGACAAATCCAGTATTGGTCTCCATTGAGATTCTTTTCTTGGAACAAGGAACAGTCTTGAGTAGAACCCCTGGCCTTGTTCTTGTTGTGGAACTCTTTCTATTGCTTTCATCTGAGTCAGCAGAGAGATTTGTTTGATAGCCTCTGCCCTCTGGTTTTGTGGTAGGTTTGGCATGCCTTGTTTTCTTGGCAAGGTATGAAAATGGAACCTGTAGCCTTGGTCTATAATGTCCAAAATCCATTTGTCCTTTGTCAGTTTGTACCAATTTTCTGCAAACAGAGATAATTTCCCGCCCAAGGGAGCTTCTATTTGTTTCCTGGTAGGCGGTAGTAGAGGAAAGTCATTGAGATTGTGGCTGTGGGGCAGGTGAAACCCCTGCGTCGCTTCTTTGGTTTCCTGGCTGCCATTGTCGTCCCCTGTAAGG
The DNA here is from genome assembly GCF_019279795.1 of Protopterus annectens. Taxonomy (NCBI): domain Eukaryota; kingdom Metazoa; phylum Chordata; order Ceratodontiformes; family Protopteridae; genus Protopterus; species Protopterus annectens. The sequence continues at coordinate 94,905,759 of NC_056738.1, read as the reverse complement.
ACCTCTGTATTGGCCTCTTCCTCGGCCACGTCTGTTTTTACCCCTTTGAAACTTTTCTGGATTAGGAAAGGACCAGTTTTTTGAAGGCCAATTCCTACTGAATCTGGGGGGTTGAACCTGGAGGAAATCTTTCACCGTCTGAACTGATTTTGCTTTTTCCTCGATGGTCTTTAACACATCCTTAGCATTAGCACCAAAAGCTTGTTCTTTTCCAAAGGTGCATCCAGAAGTTTTGCCTTTACATGATCTGGTAGAGGTTGATCTTTTAACCATGCATGTCTACGAATGACTGCCCCTGTCATAGCTGCCCTACATGAAGCTTCCAGTGCATCATACCCACACTGTAGGAAGTGATTGCTTACTTGCTGAGTATTATGTACAGCTTCCTGCAAAGCCTTCCTGTCTAAAGGATCAGGAGTGGCCAATGTTTTTTGTAAATCTTCTAACAGGAAATCCTGATATTGTAACATATGAAAAAGGCAATTCAAAGCTCTCATAGATAAGGTAGTGGATGTGTAAACCTTTTTGCCCCATCTCTAATGACCTAGCTTCCCTGTTGGAGGGCAATGGATTTTTAGAGGTGGAAGCTGAAACTCCTTTAGGCCCCTGTGAAATAGTTTCCAAATCAGCAGTATGGGCCCTGAATAAATGGGAATGTGTTTCTGGAACCCTGTAATACCTGTCTGGCTTGGCTGGAGCAGGAGGAAGAGAGTCAGGTGTAACACTAGAGTCAGAATATAAATCATCCAAAACATCAAGTACAGGAGGAATAGCTAAGGGCCTGTGCTGGGGCTTCTTAAGGAAAGTCAGAAGGCGTTTTCTGGAATCAGAATATTCCTGGCCTTGCCACTTGAAATGTTCCCTCATGGTATGCAGAACTTCCCCAAAAGAAATATCCTCAGGAGGGGAGGCCGATGGGGATGGAATCCTCTGCATCCGAGTCCTCATAGGTCTGGAAGAGCTCTTCCTGGCTATCAGAGTGGACAGAGCCCTCAGAATCTTCATCTGTCGGAATAGGGTCAGAGGGTTCAACCCGGGGCCTTTTATCAGAAGGAGGCTGGGATCCTCTCTCAGGATGGGCCTGTGAACCTCTAATCATAGAAATTAAATCAGCAGCCATAGACATAATTTGTGTCTCTGGAGTAGGCTGAGGTAAGGTTTTAGTAGTAAGATGTTTTGTTTTGCTGGCTGCCTTAGCCCTAGTGTAGGCCTTAATAGACCTGGCCATAGGAGGCCTGGCAGCTCCACGTGCAGGAGTGACCTTGTCTACAGCAATGGTCTCGGGCATTTCCTCGGTTTCAGTATCCGGAGGAAAATCAATAACTGGCGTCGGAGTGATATCCGGAATCGAAGTCGTCGGTAATGCGGTGTCTTCAGTTCGGAGCGGTGGAGAGACCGTCTCAGAGGGAACCGGAGCACTCGCGGTAGGTTTTGGCGTGGAGTCGGTGGTAGACGCGGGCCGAGGATGTCGGTCCCGGTCTTTTCGTTTCTTGGGAGTTTGCGATGTCAGAAGATCCGACGGCATTGTGTAAGCAAATTTTTCGCCGAAAAAATCTTCAGCGAACTCCGCCCGGCGCCTGAGAGTGTGCTTGTTGAAGCGAGCACAGGCGACACAGGCCGAGACGTTGTGGTCTGGGCCAAGACAAGGAAGACAGTAAGAGTGGAAATCCTTATGAGGTATTTGTTTACCACAAGAAAGACAATTGTTAACTTTTTCAGTAATTTCTGACATCGGCTGAGGCAAGAAAAGGTCCCCAACGGGGTACTAAGCTTTTTGGATGACTTCGGAATCGAAGAATACAGGAGCTGACCGACCGGCACTTGCGAACTGCTTCTGCTTCGGGCACCGCGCGGCAAGAAAGACTGAAGAAAATGGCGTCGGCTGATGCTTATGTACTCCAGCCGCTCTGACGTCGGAGAGAAATGCGACATCAGCCGACGTCGGACCCAGACTTTGGAATCCGGCCGACCGAGGGCTGCCTGAGGCAGGACAACCCATATGTTATGACTGCAGTTGCATTCTTGAAGGACATCTACAAGGAAGAAAGGTAACCAAAGGAGAAAGAGAAAAAAGGGGGGTGGAGGGAGGGAATCCATGGTAAGTGTACACAACTGTACTATGTTGTTCATGTTTCACTGTTGCAGTCATCACATTTGGTAGATTCCCAAAGCTGAGGAAATGGGTGGAGGCAGTCAAGGAAGCTAGGGGCTGGCTAGGATGCCCTGCAAGACTGTAGAGGCATACCTTGCCCTGGATTTGGAGAAGAGAGACAGGTGGTAATGCCTGGTGAAAGTGTGAACAGATGTCCAGGTGGCAGCCTCCAGGATGTCCCTGGTGGGGACTCCTATGAGGAAAGCTGCAGAGGTGGAGGCTGCTCTGGTGGAGTGTTTCCTGACCCCCTTGGCTGGAGGCTTACTATGCGGTTTGTAGCAGAAATGGATGCAGTGTGCTATCCATTTGAAAATGGTTTGCTTGGAGATGGCTTTGCCTTCTGCCTCTTTAGTAAAGCTAACCAGCAACTGATCAGACTTTCTGAAGAATGTAGTCCTGTCCAGATAGTATCTGAGCTGTTTGTGCACATCTAGAGAGTGAAGAATCCTTTCCTCCTTGTTCTGGGGGGTTAGGAAAGAAGGTGGGCAAATGAATGGATTGGTTGAGAGCCACACTGGACACCACCTTGGGCATGAAGGATGGGTTAGTTCTGAGGGATACCCAGTCTGCAAGGAAGATGATGAAGGGTTCCACAACCATGAGTGCTTGCAGCTCAGAGACGCTTCTGGCTGAAGTGATGTCCAGGAGGAAGGCTATCTTCCAGGAGAGAAAGTTTAGCTCTGCAGAAGAAGCTAGTTTGAAAAGAGGTAGGGTGAGCTTTTCCAAGACAAAGTTAAGGTCCTAAGCCGGTGCAGGTGCCCTTCTGGGGGGGCCTCAAATTGCTATAACCCCTCTGAGGAACTGTTTGATCAAAGGGTGTGAAAAAAGTGACTGCTTAGTGGGAAAGTGAGCAGAAATAGCAGAGGCATGAATTTTTATAGAGGAGAAAGAGACCACTGTGTAGTAGGTCAGCTAAGTAATCTAGGATGAGAGGGATAGAGGGCTGTGCTGTACTGGCCCCCTTAGCCTGGATCCAGGTGCAGAACCTTTTCCATTTATCTGCATAAGACTTTCTGGTGCTAGGGTGTCTGGCCTCACAGATAACATCCAGAACCTGTTTACTGAGGATGGCAGATTGGTTTGGGGTTAGGGAATAAATCAAGCTGCCAAACTGAGTGTCTGCAATTGGGAATGCATGACTTCCCCTTCCCTCTGGGTTAGTAGGTTTGGAATCTGAGGAAGATGCCATGGAGGCAGCATGGACAGGCTGCGCAGCAAGGGGTACCAGTGCTGTCGGGGCCAGTCTGGAGCTATAAAAATGGTCCCTGATTTTTCCTCCCTTGTTTTGAGCAGTACCCTGGGAATAAGAGGAAGGGGAGGAAAGGCACAGACCGAGAAGTTGACCCAGGAGAAGGACAGGGCATCCACTTTCCAAGCCATGCAGTGATACTCCCTGGTGCAGAATTCGCTGAGCTGATGGTTGGTGTGGGAGGCAAAGAGGTCGACCTTTGGGGTTCCTCATTTCTGAGTTATTAGGGTGAAGGTACTTCTATTGAGCTGCCACTCATGTGGATCCAGAAGGTTTCTGCTTAATTGAATAGATCGAGAATGGAGCACCAGGTGCCCTCTTTTCTGGGCACCAGAAAAAGTCTGGAGTAGAAGCCTTGGCCTACCTGTTCTGCAGGAACGTGCTCTACTGCCCTCAAAGAGAGCAGAGAATGGATTTGCTTTTGAGCCTCTGCCCACTGATTTTGTGGTAGATCTGGGAACCCTTTGGGGTTGGAAGGGTGTGGAAGTAAAATTTGTATCCCTGAGACACAATGTTCAGAACCCATTGGTCCTTGGTAATGGTGGCCCAGGTGCTTCAGTGAAAGAAGAGTTTTCCTCCTAGGGGGAAGTGAAGATGGGCAGAAGGGAGGTCGGGAGGAGGTGAGTCACTGTAAGTTCTTACCATAAGGGGGTGGCTTAGAACTCCCTGGTTTTGATGTGGAGGTAGTTCACTGCTTAGATCTCTGCACTGTCTGAGGCTGCTGTCTGGGGGGGGTGGTCTACTTCCACGGGGCCTAGGTTGGGCCTGTTTACTCAGAGCAGGAAAGGACCAGTGCTTGGAGGGACAGTGCCCGTTGAACCTAGGGGGCTGGACCTGTAAGAAATCTTTACCTGTTTGCATAGATTTTGCTTTTTTTTCTGTCTTTTTAAGACCTCTTCTGTCTTAGTGCCAAAAATTTGTGTAAGGGGGCATCCAACAATTTAGATTTGACATGGTCTGGCAGGAGTTGTTCCTTAAGCCATGCATGTCTTCTAATGACAGATCCAGTGACTGCTGCCCTGCAAGAAGCTTCTAGGGCATCAAAACCACAGTGCAAAGTGTGTTTAGTTACTTGACTTGCAGAATGCATTAAGTCTTGTAAATCTTTAGATTCTGCCCAAGCAGGAAAGGTAGACATTTTTTGTTTAAGGAGTTCCAAAGTATGTTGCTGATATTTAAGCATATGGAACTGCCAATTTAGTGCCCTGATAGCAAGACTAGCTGAGGTGTATACTTTTTTACCTCATCTGTCCAATGCTCGGCAATCCCTGTCTGAGGGGATGGGATTCTTAGCAGAGGTTGCTTTAATTCCTTTAAGCCCTTGAGAAATGACCTCAGGATCAGCTGTAGGATTTTTAAAAATATATTTATGTGAGTCAGGGACTCTGTAGTACCTGTGTGGTTTTCTGGGAGCAGGAGGTAGGGCATCAGGGGTCAAGCTGGATTCAAGGAAAACATCATCCACCACATCCAGGAGTAGGGGGACGGCCAAGGTTCTGTGTTGTGGAAGGTCTAGGAATTCCCTGAGTCTCTTTTTAGACTGAGGGTAGTCCTGACTCTCCCATTGGAAATACACCCTTAAAGTATGCAGGGTTTCCCCAAAGGAAAAATCCTCTGGGGAAGAGGCTGAAGGAATGGAGTCCTCTGCATCAAAATCCTCATAAGTGGAGAGGGGTTGCATGTCTTCATAGCCAGATGCATCAGGGTCATCTGACTCTTGTTCAGACAAAACTACTGGGGCCAGATCTCTCTTCCTTTTTGAGGGGGTAGCTTGGCTTCTCCTGATCAGCATGATTTTAAGCATTTGAGACTGAGGCAATGTAACAGGCGCCTGAGAGTGGGTAGTCGGTTTCTTGGGTGCGGTTCGAACCCTGGGCCTAAGGAACTTGGTTGCTCTCGAAAGAATGGTAGTCACGAAAGACATCAGTTTGTGTTGAGATTCGGTAGTGCGAAGGACTTCCTCGGAAGCTGGTGCCTGCTCAGCGGCTCCAGACCCATCCAATGAAGAGACGACTGCAGGATCCTTCAACGAGTTTTGCGGCATACCGGACACTGAAAGGGTCTTGGTAGCGGCCTGCGAATCAACTGAAACCGGCATCAGGGGGCTTCGAAAACACCTGACTGAGTACCGGAGGACTGACGACTAGCTTAACAGAAGCATTGTCGGAAGGTTTGGACCTGTGCAGTCTGTCTCTGTCTTTAACTTTATGTTTTTTTGGAAGATCTGCTGTCGCATGGCTTACCAAAGCCATATTGGAATTAGAGGACTGTAAATGAAAATATCTGGCTACAACAAGGGCCTGACAATGGATAGTTCTGGCATTAAACAAAGCACAGAAGCGACAACGGGGGATGTCGTGATCTGGGCCTAGACAAGTGACGCAGTAAGAGTGGAAGTCTCGGTGTGGTATTTGCTTTCCACAGTCGAGACAATTATTAACTTTTTTTTGACATTGGTTAGGGCAATAAAAAAGGATCCTCAACGGGGTACTTAGCTTTAGAAGACTTCAACTTCAATTCGGAAAGAAAACTGAGATAGTGGCCGACTGGCACTCATGCAAACTGCTTCTGTTTCGGTCCCCATGGCAAGAAAGACTGATGTAATGGCGTTGGCTGCCTTACTTTATACCACTAATGACCTGACGTCAGTCCTCAAGCGACAGCAACCGATGCAGAAATACTAAGTCTCTGGTATTCGGGCAGGCCGAGGGCTACCCTAGCAAGAATAACCCAAATGTGATGACTGCAACAGTGAAACATGAAGAACATCATAAGAGTTCTCTGGTGTATGTCTGAACACTAAGATAGCAGAACAGATGCTACTAGTGCCCTATAGTGGTAGCAACAAACTCCTCACAAGCACAAGCTCCTTCCTATCCATAATCCCTCCCAGCTGTGAATCCTCTAGATTCAGTATGCCCGCATTACAGATTACTAGCCTGACTACATAAAACATGACATCTTACACCTTTCAAACAATCCCCATAGATCTCTCAGGAAGGACAATTTGGAGGGGGGATGGTGGGTAGATTGCTCCAATGTCTGGAAAGAGACTAGAGAAATCTAATGTTCTGGTAGGTACATAACTTATGTATTTCCTGAGTTCTAATCAGACACTGGAAAAGTAGAAGAGAATCCCCAGCTAACACAGGTGGCCTACCCAGTAAGCCTTTCAAGATGGTTGTTCCAAAAGAAGCCCTTACTCTAGAAAGTGAGTCAAAGTTGTAAAGTTCGGCAAAAGTATGCAAAGATCATCAAGCAGCAGCTGTTATAATATCCTGGAATTGAACATTTCTGAGGAAGGCTGAGCCCTGACAGAATGCGTCTTTGGAGGAATAGGCAACGTCTTACCTGCCTTGTCACAACACAATGAGATGCGGTCGGTAATCCACTTTGTCAAATTATCCTGAAAATCTTGTGACTCAGACTAACTGGAAACAAAGCAAACAAAAAGCTGCTCATCATTTCTAAATGTCTTAGTATGATCAAAGTAAAATCGTAATGGTCTATGAACATCCAGGGAATGTAAAAGGTAATCCCCTTTATTACAGTACTTCTGAAAAAATACAAGCTGATGAATATATTGGTTCATACTGGTCTCTGCTGCCATTTTATGTAGAAAGGAATCATCTGTCCTGATAAAAAGCAACACATGGAAATTGCAAAGACAAGACCTGAAGCTCAGACACCCACCTTGTCAAAGTAATGGCTACCAAAAAAAGCAGTCTTCCAAGAAAGGAATTTGATATCTGCAGAGTTGGCTGGCTAAAGGGTGATCTCATCAAGGATTCTAATACAAAATTTGGGTCCCAAGCTGGTGATGGTTTAAATAAAACATATCTCAAATGAGAAACACCTTTAAGCTTTTCATGATCTAGTGTGGCCAACAAATAAGTTCATAGGTGTGTACAGGCTGAAGACCACAAGGGTGTTTTTAAGCTTAGCCTTGCATCCCAAATCTCTGACAAGTTCTGGTACCCTTGATAAGTGTAAGAATGGGCTTACGAGATGAAACATTTACAAGCAGGGCCTGGGAGATGAAAGATTTACAGGCTACCTGTGTCCATTAGAGACATGGGTTTTCAAACCACAGATGAAGTTCCTGTTCCCCATCCAATTGTCCAAGTTACACTTGAATTGGATTAGGGAGGAACTCTGCTTCACTTGGATGGGGAGCCTGGTCCAGGGAAGGGGTAGTCTCTGGGTTACATACCTGTCTCTCCACCAGGACCTATTTATATCACAGGTAAGGTTTAAGCCTTTAGAATGGGTAATTCTGGTGCGGTTTGTTTTGCAGATATGTGGGAGGTCTATCAGAGTGGGGTCTGATAATGCCTTGTATGCCAGGCATAGATCTCCACTCAACAGTCTGTATTAGACAGAATACAGGGATAGGGCCTTGAGGCAGTATGCACAGGACATGTTACTTACACCCTGTTTTCTTTTAGTGAGAAACCTCTGTGGATGTTCCAGTTGTTGGAAATGGGGCATTGTACTCAATGATAGGTCTGATGAATGCTGAATACAGTGGAACAATGACTTCTTTGGACCTAGATGCCATACCTTGCTTTATAAATTGCAAAACATAGAATGATTTCCTCACTACTGCAGACATGTGATAATTAAAGGCTAGATTACTGTCTGTGTGCCCCCAAGTCCCTGACTACCCGGTCAACTCTTAGGAGTGTTTTGTCAGCATGAAAGTTTACAGGGCTGGATGACTTCTTGACGGATACTATTATGCATTTCTTGGCATTTAGTTTTAATCCATGGCTCTGACACCAGTTGTTTGGCTGTATTAGCCCTTCCTGGAGAACGTGCCTGTGGGCGATTCAACGACCACTCCTAATTTGCAATCATCTGCAAATTTAGTCAGCCAGACGCCACTGACATTGGCCTTGACTTCAGAAAAGTAACTGCTATAAAGGAGCAGTCCCAGGTCTGATCCCTGAGGGACTCCGCTTGTGACTGGCCCTTTGTAGATATGGATTCCCCAATTCTAACTTCCTGGGTCCTGTCTGTCAGCCAGCTGGCTATCCACTGGGTGACATTAGGGCTTGTAACTAACCTCTTAAGTTTGTCAACAATGCCTGAGTGAGTTGTGACGATGTGAGGTATTGCCTGCTATGCCAGGGGACATAGGGCAGTGGATGTGCAAGACATGCCAGCACAATTAGCCAGAATTTAGTAAAGAATTATATGTTATTTGAATATCAATCTGATTTGCTCAGATGCATGTGTTGAAAATGTATTTATAAAGTTGCTCGTGTTAAAAATGTATCAACAGTGTGCCCTGCTGGACAGAGGAAGAAACGTACATGTATTATTGTAACTGTTGAAATGTATATATTGTAATAGAGGATACTGGAAGAGAAGAGGTTAATCTCAATCCATCTGACTTTAAAAAATAGTAAGAAATTTAATTACTAAATTTAGGCTATAAAGATTGCATCTTACAATTCCCAATGCAGTCAGAGACAAAAAGTCTGTACTAGGAAGCTTCCTGCATTGTCACTGGGGTGAACTAATTGCTACTCTGGAAGGGTTGCGGTTTGAAATGGAAGGGTGGCGGTTTGAAATTGTTTTAGGACTTTCAGGAGATGGAGCAGATCTTAGCAAGGCTGTGTGTGTGTATTATTGACACATATGTGATAAATCCTGACAGCTTCTAGCCAAGAGGGGAAGCATGGGAACCAGAAGTCAGACGACCAGATATCATTCTGTAATCCATCACTAAAAATAATGTTTAATGCTAGGTGAGACTTAAGTCAGAGCAATCTGTTTTTGTAACCTGACAAAGAAGGATCTCTCATCCAATTCATCTTGCCTTGCTCTAGTAAGTAACCAGGAGAATAATAATTCTTTAGATCAGTCAGGAAAATATAGTGAGATTAGTTAAGTATGTTTTTTTCTGTAATGGTATGAACCTGTCCATCTGTGTTATTTTTAATATTTCCTGTAACTGAAACTCTGGTGTTTACTGTAAATAGATATTTAACATTCCATGTTCTTTTAATACTTATTATTAAATATATTTAAAAAAATCATTGTGGTTGGTCCTTTAGAGAATATTTTAACCTTTAAGAGTACTTATATATACTGGGAACACCATGGCCACTCCTGAAAGCCTGGTTGTTTAGTCAACATTACTATTTATATTAATATTAACTTCACTCAGTATAATGGGGTACTCTTGCAAGAGCCTTAGAGTAGCTGGCTTTGGAGTGTCTGGTGGCAGTGTAGCTACTTTACAGTCTGGACAGAAGGGGGCATAGCTAGTAAATCTGTGCCATCCTTTCTCAAGTGTGTGTGTGTGTGTGTGTGTGTGTGTGTGTGTGTGTGTGTGTGTGTGTGTGTGTGTGTGTGTCGGCTACTTGGAGCAAGGGCATGAAGCACTGGTTTCACAGAGAGGATGCTGGAGAACTTGGCTTGGCCACTTGGCTGAGGACCCAACCCTGCAGCTGTGTTAGTGGAGGAATCTTTTTGGGGATAGATATATATACATAAATATATAGCTATATAGAGATATATATATATATATATATATATATATATATATATATATATATATATATATATATATATACACACACACACACACACACACACACACACACACACACACACACACACACACACACACATATATATTGCTTTGGAAAGAAGTCCACAAGCTTAAATAGGCATGACCTGCCCATGATTAAACCAAATTGTGTTGATTCGAAAAGCCTTCTAGAAAGGACGAGATGGCTGCCAATTGAACTTTGATAGAAGAAAAAATAACCCCTTTTTTGTATAACGCAGTCAGGAAAGGTAAAACCTTCTCTCGTTAAGTATATGCAAGGGATATGTTTCTTTGGTAGGTCCACAAGGAAAACTTCGTCCATTTACCCATATACTACTTTTTTGCGGAATTCTTTAGACAGCCCTTAATGAGGTCCATCACTTTAGGGGGAAATTGAAGGTTCCTGGCTATCAGAGGATATGGAGAAACCAATAAGTTAGACTGAAGGATTGAATGTCTGGGGGCAAGGCATCCCAGATGGATGAGCTAGTAGAAGGAGGCTCTTTGGAAAAGGTCTCTTCTTTACATAAGGCCATGGCAAAGGAATCCAATCCTGATGGGGCCATAATGGTGCTATGAGAATTAGCTTGGCCTTGCGCTCTTTGGATTTAGGGAAGATATAAGGGAGACGGGGAGGGAGACAATCATGGAAGAATATGTCTCTGACTTTCCTTCTGGTGAAAATATGCTGAAAAAGAATGGTCACAATATTGAATATCAAAGCAAAAGGATCACAGCAAGGTTGTCCCCATTTCTTGAACATACTGCTCACCACCTTTGCACTGACAGACCACTCTTGGGGAAACAGAATCTGTCAGCTCAATATGTCTGCAATCACGCTGAATGTCCCCAGTATGTGTGCTACTGTTAGAAAGTAGCGCAAAGCCAGCATCCATTTCCACACTCTAATGTCTTCTCTGTACAGAGGATAGGATCAAGTTCCCACTTGCTTGTTTTTTTCTATCCAAACATCTTTATTAAATTTACACACATATGACAAAGGCAATCTTACATTTATACAAATGAAGAACATACAAAATATCACTTTAGTTACAGTTTACATCACAGACACCACTGAAACAACTGTAGTTATAAACATTATACATCACTTATAAACCATCTAGTCATTGTCAGTTAAGCATTATTTAGCTAATTCAAATCCTGCCTCTTAAACCTCGTTCCTGCTCTACATATATTGTTTCCACAATTCCCATTTTTTCCTCTGTAGTTTGCCCCTTCCCTTTTCTAAAGAACCCAATTCCATTTGGTTTATCTCTGTTACTATATTCACTACTTCTAGTAAAGTTGGTCTAGACTTTGATTTCCATTTTCTAGTATTTGCTTTTTTGTCAACCACCATAATTAGACTCAGCAATGCTTTACTATGTCTAGACAATTCCAATTCTGTAGCATAACTCAAAAAATCATCTCCCCAGTCAGTCCAATCTGCTTACCCCAGCATCTCTGACAGAGTGGTCTGCAGGGAATCCCAAAAGTCTGCCAGCTCATCACACTTCCAAAAAATATGTTCCCAGCTATCTCTTTCTTGCCCGTCACACCTCCAACATTTGCTATCCACCTGAGGAAAAATTCTTTGAAGTCTACTTGGGGTATAAAAATACCTATGTAAACACTACCAAAGTTCCTCAGTCTTCTAGACTTTGTTGCATATTTGGGAGATATACATATACCCCCATTGTCTCTTTGTGCATCCAATCTCTCTTCCCAATCCTTTTTAAGCTTCTCTGATTGATTCTTATAATTATCATGCAATATAATTATCATGCAATATTTATACGCCTTACTAATTATTCCTTTTTTAATGACAGCTTCTATTTTACATTCCATTAAAAACTCTACCAGTGTTGTTTAGGAGCCCCTTACTTCTCTTTGCCTATACTCTGATATCAATGCTTGATAGGGAAGGCAATCTCTAACCTGCAGTCCAAATAAATTCTTGCCTCTCCCCATTCTATTACCTTTATCTTTCTAGTTATTTGCTCTCAATACCTTGGTTCCTTTGCCAGTTTTCTCCAATAAATTCCAGTCCCCTCTTGTCTATTATCTGTATCCCTGACCACAGTCAACCCTAAAGTTCCCACTTGCTTTTTGATCTACCACACTACTTCCATGTTGTCGGACTGCATAGAAATTGCACCTCAAGGGAGCCCATCCTGAAATGCCTGCTAGAAGGAGTGACTTCATCTGGGGAACACTGATATGCAAAAAAGCCCCTTCTGAAGTCCACAAACTTTGAACAATCTTGTTCATTATGCAAAGACACATCTGTGGTTACTACTGCACTAGGAATCAGCTTGATAAAGGGAGATCCACTTGTCAGATTATGAAGATCAGTCCACCATTTGTAGGCTTTTCCTGACTGCCACTGACACTGACTGATAAGCTTGATCCAAAATGCCCACTGCAGAATCCTCATTTTGAGCTTAGCATGAAGAATCATTTTTATGGAAGAGGCCATTAGAACTAACACATTTAGAACATTTGCTGCTGATGGTCTGTCCTGGAAAAGTAGTCCTAGAACTTTGTCTGCTATGTCTGAGATGCACTCTGGAGGTAAACTTGCAAACTGACCCTATGCATAGATTTAGTAGCTTTTGAACACCATACCTTGAGATGGGTGCAGATTGGATTTGGCCATGTGGATGGTGATTCCCAAAGACAAACAGCTATGGAGCAAATACTGTCTTGCGTCAGCCAAGTGTCGGCTGCCAGGAATCAACTGTCTCATACCATCAGAATTCCCAAGGGTCAAATGTGGGCCCCGACTGGTACCATACATTTGAACAACTGGGGGACTGTGAGGAGACACGGGAGTGCAATAAATTGAAATGGGCTAGTTCCAACTTGGAAATTAAGGTAATTTCTGGATGCCAAATCTATGTCTCTAGGAAAATAAGAATTCCGAAGATCCAGAAAGCACATCCAATCCCCTGCCTGCTGGCATGGGAGAATTAACTGCACTCTGAACATCCAGAAAGACTCCTCCTTTACATGTTTGTTGAGCTGAATGAAATCCAATATCAGCCTGAGGTTCTTAGCCTTCTTGGGCTCTGAAAAAAACGTGCAGGAAAATCCGGGATCCTCTCTGGTCCAGCAGGACCTTCTGGATTCTGTTGTTATGGAAGATTTACAACTCGTTTACTCCAGCTTCCGTCTTTCTGGCAGTGAGAAGTCTGCATAGGTGTAGCTGTGGAGAAAGGATTAAAGCAGCCTCTGGATATGACTCTCCCTACCCAAGAGTTGACTTAATGGCCATGCATGAAGGTATGTGCAAGGAGAGACATCCCTGATTGCCTCTATTGGGAACAGTTGGGTAACACTTCAGGAAACATACGCAAAACCCTTAAAAGGATCCCCTACTTTCCTGATTGCTTGGACCACCTCTACCCCTGACAGCCTCTTGCTGGGACTGCTGGGACGTGCAAAACCACAAGTTCTTAGCCACTTTTTGTTGACACTGAAATGTTCTTTGATGGGTGATGAACTGAATCCCCACAGCATTGAGTGTCTTGCCTACTTTCTCACAGTAGACTGTCTCTTTTTGACCTACTGCCAAAACAGCATAGAGCTGCTGAAGGAGGCATTCAAAAAAGTCACTTAAAAGTGGCCCAGGAAATCTGTCAGAGGTGCAACTAGGCTCATCGCCTTATCATTAGAACTGATCTCACTGCTCTGGCTGTTCCATCTATCACATTGTGCATCAGAGACATCATATTATCATAGCCACTTGGGTTTCTAGTTGACAACGCAGTTAACCCGCAAGCAGGTGTTTCAAGGTTTCTGCAGTCTTTTCCACAACATCCTTCTGAAACCTTACCACAACCTCACCACATGCACCATGTAGTTCAGAGCTCTAATGGAGACTATACAAGATGTATAAACACACTTTCCTAACATATCCATCATTGTGGTGTCCTTGGTAGGGGGATGAATGGGCAGAGCAACATCAGGGACCTCTTTCTTTGTATCAGCAGCAGAAACAATAGAATGAACAAGAGGTATTTTGCTTTGGGAGCACATAAGATCCAGTCATGTTTCCTTTGGATCAGCCCGACCACATCTGGCTTCTTCTAAACAATGGAACAGTCCACATCACACAACTTATCTGGGGGTGGCACTACCCATGGAGTTGGAGGAGAGGAATTGTAGGGTTTCTATATGATTTGCTCTTCCAGGGAGGTAGGATTTGCTGGCGATGTCCCTCTGGCTCATCACCTCCAATGTCTCACTGAATGAATGATCTTCTGGAGGGGATTTGGGAAAAGCTGCCCCTTCATCCAAATCTGTTTCCAGGGTGGGGGACTCCAAAGTGAAGTCTGTGTGCTTCCTCTTGCACGTCCTCTTCAGAGGGAGACTAGTCTTCTGAACTTCATGAGAACTGCCTGAAGAAAATGAAACCCCAGATCCCTCCAGTACCAGCATATGCGGATGCATATCCTGTCCTGAGACTGCATGTGACGTCCTGACCATGTGTCCAGACTCGTTAACGTTCAGGGGTGGAATTGGTTCTGCTGCAACTATAGGCACAAATGAACTAGGTGTTGTTCCCTTCCACATCAAGCAGTCTACTGAACTACTCGGGCCAGCTGAAATAGTTTCCAATGGCAAAACAGAAGATGTCAGGAGTGCCAAGCTGGGGCCCACTATTGGTGCAAAAACCACAAGGGTCAAAGCCAAATCTGAGATCCTTGATCCTGAAGTGTTGAATGCCAAACTCGGACACAAATGGCCAGATGGAATCTGCGCTGGTAATCCTCAGAACCAAAGGTTTGATAGTGACACACAAGAAACTGGTATTTGTTGGTTTCAAGGGGACCAGCACAGAAGCTACTGGTGCCTAAGGGGTCCAAATCAGATAAATAGAAATGAGTCAACACTGAGAAAGCTGGAACTTCAGTCAAAGCTGATCCTAACACTGCCAGTATGGTATCAGAGCTCAAAGGACAAAAGGCTAGTGGATGAGTCTAGGCCAAACCTTGGTCAGCAAAGAAGCCATCACAACCGAAATAATGCTGTACCAGCTATGGGCCTTTTCAATGACCAACATCGCATGCTCCCAATCAAGTTGAGTGAGACCTATGAGAACGTGCCAAAGCAAGAGGAGTAGTAGTAGAATCTCCTGTAGTGTCAGGGGAATGGGAGACAATCTCAGTGATGATAAACTAGGCAGAGAAAATTAAAATCTTGGGGTAAAACATTAGAACCTGGAGGAGATAAAGTCAATGGAGGTGTACTACCCTGAGATGGAGTGGCCAACCTTGGGAGCTTCAGACAAAAATGCTCCAATAAGGAAGGTTTTTCTTCCCTTATTTTTCCTTCTTTTTCAAAAGGAGTATGTGCCAATAAGCTCAATGGCGTGCAATCAATATGGTGATACTCCCCTTAACAACTAGTTTGTTGCATCAATTAGCTAAAGTGCTGAAGGTAAAATTCTTACAAATGGAGCAGTGACAATTGAGAAACAACACTCCCAAACAAACTACACAAATTCCATGAAATCCTGTGGGGGCAAGTTATGCCCACACCTTTTATTCCTTCTAAAGCCTTGTTTGGCTTCTTTTTCCATAACTAAATCCTTTACAACACTCTAGAGACCCAACACAAAATACCAAGTGTTATAATGGGAGGAAATAGCGTAAGCTTTAGGTCCAAAGATGTGATAGGGGATAGAGGAAATAAGTACAGTTGTGCAAGTCCTTTTTACCTGTAACAGTACATGCTCACTGTACACACTGCCTTACTGACATATGAGTAGTAGTGCCCTGCTATCCTTCTTCTGGCAGTCTACCAAAGCTCAGAGTCCCTTACACTGCTTGACTGTGTGTGTGATGGACCAATCACCTGGCAGTACACTGACTGCTTTTCAGATCCACAGACAGGACCCTTTCAGTTTTCTAGAGTCCAGCAGAAAGAGAAGATGAAAATATAAGCTTTGCAAATACCTACTGTTCTAAACCAAAAATCACACACAAACACTAAAGACCACTGTGCATAACTCAATGGCAACTCCAAAATCAAACTATGTATAGCCATGGATTCATAGATTGTTACTAGGCTAAACACCCGGGGACCTTTCTGAGCCTGGGCAAGTTCTCCCGAAAGAATAATGACTTCCTGTATCCACACAGGACATCAAGGGCCAGGCATTTATAAGCTACCTTTGTCCATAAAGGATATGAGTGCCATACCCACTGTAAATTTCATATTCATCATCCACTGGTCTAAAAAGCACTTAAATTGAGTAATAGACAAACTTAGCTTCAGACGGATGGGAAGCCTGTTCCATAGAAGGGGCAGTCTCTAGGACACACATCTGTAACTCCAGCATGTTCTGTTCAAGTCAAACACAAAATTCAGGTCCCAAGACCTTGCAATTTTGATGCTGTTTGACCTACAAATATAACCACCGAACTCCTCGCAAGTACGGAATGCTCGGCTAAACCAACTGAAACACAACACAAGAGGCCAGCATAAGCAGTCAAAGTCCACTTTATTGTAAATAAGGTATCACTTGCAGAAATAGCAGGACCAAAATGTCCTGCATTAAAAATACAACAAACCGGTTTCGGCAAACTGCCTTCTTCAGTGTAACAAATTTGAATTACCAGTATCCAATGTCATGAATATTTATATGTTACTCCACCAATAGCAGCATTGGTATAATCCAACACTGCAAAGAGAAAATATATCCCAAAGGCACAGTATTTTAAACACAATTGACATATTAAAAAAGAAAAAAGAAACAAGTGTTGGTAGACATACATATAGTTAGGCTTATACAATAAAATTTATGTATGTATATATAAAGCAATATATATATATAATTATATATATATATATATTTTACATAGCGAAATTGCAAAGTCTTAATTTGTTGAGAGAAACATATATATATATATATATATATATATATATATATATATATATATATATATATATATATATATATATATATATATATATATATGTATATATAAAACGGGCCAAAAAGAATAAGTATATAAATGTTGAAAATCCGTCTATGTTATTGCTGCACATATCAAATGTACTAAAATAAAAAATTGAATATTAATATAGGGAAAGTTAATATTCAATATAGTTGAGCAATCCATCAAAACTATTCATAATAAATATTGAGCATACCTGGAGGTAATAATACAAACAAAATACTATATACTGGTGGCCTCAGTCATACCAATACATTTTCACTAAACAGCAATTGTCAGCAGTATATCTAATAAGGGTATGTATTTCACAACCAGTAAATTATATTGGACCATTATTTAAATCAAAGTTCTTATGCTAATTATATTTAAAACCTGTTTAAAGATGGTCATTTAATCCAGGGGGAAAAAGAGCCCCTAGATGAGTGATCGAATATTTCTCTATATGATTTAGGATACTGTGCCAACCTTGTATTTTGCTCCGGTCACCAGTAATTTTGATAATGACTGAAAACATAAACTTGGCATTTGAGTGTTTGATAGTATGCCGGTACAATGCACTAGTATCCTTCTTGTTCCTGATATCACTCCTGTGTTCCCCAATCCTGATTCGTAGTGAACGTGATGTTTGTCCAACATAAAATGCAGAGCACTGACATGCGGCCAAATATATTACCCAAGTGCTAGAGCAGTTACCAAAGATCCTTAGATCATACACCTTGCTAGTATTAGCACTGGTAAATTGTTTCAACTTGTTAACTTGATTACAGGAAATACAATGGCCACAGGGGAATGTGCCCAGAAGTGGATCGCCTGATATTGTTAACTGTTTGTATTTAGCCCCTCCACTTTCCTTGTGTTTATAATGTGAAAATAGATTACCCAGAGTTCTGCCTCTTCTATAAGAAAATTGTCATCTGGGTCCCAATATTTCCCTGAGATGATTATTAGCTAATAAAATATTCCAATTATCATCCAGAATGTTTCTAATGGTACTGTGATTTCTGCCATATGTAGTAACAAATCTAAGACTATCTGCTCGTGTTGTTTCTGGCGAAACCTTGTAATGTAGTAATGTGTTTCTTTCTTTTTTATCAGACCATGTGCTGGCAGAGTGGATATCAAAAAAGTTATATCCCCTTTCTAAGAATCTATTTGTAAGATCAGTTTTGGCTTCCACAAAATCAGTATGGTTAGAACGAATGCGTTTAATTCTAAGGAACTGTGATTTGGGTATATTACGGATGGTGTGGTGTGGGTGCATACTAGATGCATGTAGTAGCGTATTATATTTTGGATATTTTCTGTAAATTTTGGTACTCAATGTATGATCATGGTTTCTATATACTGTTACATCCAGAAAATCAATCTTATGTAAATCAGATGTTACAGTAAATTGTATACCCCAGATGTTGTCATTCAAGTACTCTACAAACTCATTCAGATATGTAATGTCAGCATGCCACACTATTCAGCAATCGTCCAAATATCGACGCCATATATCAATTTCCACCAAGTATATATTGTGTAGTGGATTATATATGAGACATTCCTCTAGATATGCCATAAATAGATCGGCGTAGATAGGGGCAAAAGATGCACTCATAGCAGTTCCTTAAAGTTGCCAATAACATTGTCCCTGAAAATAAAAGACATTTTTATTAAGTATATGTTCTGCCATACAGATAATGAGGGTATTGAAACCAGGGGAATAGAGATTTGTTTTCTCTAATCAGAACTGTAAGGCCTGTAATCCCGCAAGATTTAACATGGAAGTGTACACATTAACCAATGGGATTCTAACTGAGTATCCTGTATGATTTGTAGGAATTGAGTTGTATCTTGTATCCTGGCTCTAACTTGCTTAAGTAGTGGTTTCAGTTGATCTGTGAGGAACACAGAAAGTGGTTCAGTAAGTGAGCCCATACCAGCAACAATGGGTCTACCTGGTGGTTTGGTAATAGATTTGTGGATCTTGGGAAGTAAATAAAGAATTTGCTTTTGTGGGTCTCTTATAGCAAAATGTTGGGCTGTGTTGGAAGTAATAATACCTTCCTCAACTGCCAACTGAAGGAATGAATCAATATCTTTTTTAAAATTCTAAGTTGGATCTTGACCCATATGCATATAACACTTCCTGTCTGATAATTGTCGTAGCCCCTCATTAATGTAATCATCCATATTAAGAATCACTACTGCTCCACCCTTATCTGCTGGCAAAATCACTATATTATGATTGTTTCTGAGTTCAGCCAATGCTGTTTTTTCAGATTGAGTTATATTTTCCTTCATGATATGTGTTTCTACATGAGGGAAATGTAAATCTCGTAAAACAGACTGTTGAAATATGGCTACATGTTTATTCATCGGTGGTTGGAATTGAGATTTATGAAATCTAAAGTCAGTAGTTCTTTGAGATGTGGCTGAATCTTGTTCTGAAAAAAATATTTTCAAATTAAGATTACGACAAAATTGCATAACATCTACTACAGTATTATATTCATCACACAGGAAGCTTGGTACAAAACCCAGTCCTTTATTTAGTAATTGTTGTTCTTGTGTTAAAGTAATATTAGACAAATTCAACACATTCTTAAATTCAGTTGCTATTGCTTGAGGAGAGTTTGTATCAACCCCTCCATTGATTCTGTACCAGTTCCTCCGTCTATGTTTACGACCACCCCTCCGCTTGCCCCTTTGTCTAAAGGGACATTTGAGTTTGACCTTTTCCACCTGGGAGATTCATGTATAGAAGTGTTTTCACTGTCGGTGTAAGAGGACTCATCCTCTGAAGTAGTAGTGTAAGATTTATCCCGGTGTTTCAAGATAGATCTAGGTCTCTTCCTGGCTCTGCCTCTGGTTGCTCCTAGATTAGCATCATCAAATCTGACAGATCTCTGGATATCAAAAGGGTTGCCCCTCTTGTAATCCATGATATCTCTATTACATTTTTTAAGTTTTCTTTCTTTGGTTAATTTTTCAAAGGTAGCTAAGTCTTTGGACAGTTTGGCCACCGCACTATCATATGTAGGGATAGAAACATACTTTTTGCATTCTGCACTCAAAATCTTGACCTTAGAAATATTGAGATCAATAGCTCTCTCATAGTAATCGGCCAGAATCCTGACAAAATTCATACAGCCTTCTTGTAATGCTCGATTCCATTCAGTGGTTAGTCTCTCTTCAGATCTACTAACCATGGGTCGGAGTCTAATCCTAAGACCTCGAGGAACCAAATTTTTATGAATATATGCTCGAAATAACCTTAAGTGCCAAATGTTGGCACTAAGGCTTTTTAGTCCTTTTCCCAAATTTAAAAAGGCCAATTTACAACCATTTGTCATGTTGGAACCAATATTATCCTCAAGGTTACTGCTTCAGACTTGTTCTACACCAAAAATTCCTATATCGTCTCGATCAGCACATAACCCATGCAATATATTATCCAATTCCATATTCAAAATCCAACACAGCCCAACATTTTGCTATAAGAGACCCACAAAAGCAAATTCTTTATTTACTTCCCAAGATCCACAAATCTATTACCAAACCACCAGGTAGACCCATTGTTGCTGGTATGGGCTCACTTACTGAACCACTTTCTGTGTTTAGTATCCCATTGCCAGTTACATGGGTACCAAAAGCAAAATAAGTTAAATTAGTTATATCAACCCACTCTGACAAAGTATATAAAAAATATAACAGACAGATTTGGTACATTGATCTTTCCTACAGAAGATATTGATTTTTTTGCCAAGACAAAAACTTTATTTAATACTACAGGCTAACAGGGCTAAATAGATTGGTGACTGCTATATTCCCTATAAAAATATTTTTCAGGCAACAACACTGTCTATATAGGAAATTTATATAGGGCATTACGATTTTGACATTGAGATATTATATCATTATATGATATTATATCTGACAGGTGGGGCAACTAGATAACTAACTGTTTGGTTTGAGGATTTTTGATTTTAAGTCTTACTATCAGATTTCACTATATGTACCTAACATCTGCTATATTTTCTCAGTCTGTTATATTTTTTACATACTTTGTCAGAGTGGGTTGATATAACTAATTTAACTTATTTTGCTTTTGGCACCCATGTAACTGGCAATGGGATACTACATCTAAACCCCATACTAGTGTAAGATTTTTATGCCCTTTAGCATGCACATTTTGTGTTATATTTGAACAGTTTTGTTTTCTTCTGGCTCTGCTTCTGGTTGCATAGTAGATGTTATGCAATTTTGTCGTAATCTTAATTTGAAAATATTTTTTTCAGAACAAGATTCAGCCACATCTCAAAGAACTACTGACTTTAGATTTCATAAATCTCAATTCCAACCACCGATGAATAAACATGTAGCCATATTTCAACAGTCTGTTTTACGAGATTTACATTTCCCTCATGTAGAAACACATATCATGAAGGAAAATATAACTCAATCTGAAAAAACAGCATTGGCTGAACTCAGAAACAATCATAATATAGTGATTTTGCCAGCAGATAAGGGTGGAGCAGTAGTGATTCTTAATATGGATGATTACATTAATGAGGGGCTACGACAATTATCAGACAGGAAGTGTTATATGCATATGGGTCAAGATCCAACTTAGAATTTTAAAAAAGATATTGATTCATTCCTTCAGTTGGCAGTTGAGGAAGGTATTATTACTTCCAACACAGCCCAACATTTTGCTATAAGAGACCCACAAAAGCAAATTCTTTATTTACTTCCCAAGATCCACAAATCTATTACCAAACCACCAGGTAGACCCATTGTTGCTGGTATGGGCTCACTTACTGAACCACTTTCTGTGTTTAGTATCCCATTGCCAGTTACATGGGTACCAAAAGCAAAATAAGTTAAATTAGTTATATCAACCCACTCTGACAAAGTATATAAAAAATATAACAGACAGATTTGGTACATTGATCTTTCCTACAGAAGATATTGATTTTTTTGCCAAGACAAAAACTTTATTTAATACTACAGGCTAACAGGGCTAAATAGATTGGTGACTGCTATATTCCCTATAAAAATATTTTTCAGGCAACAACACTGTCTATATAGGAAATTTATATAGGGCATTACGGATTTTGACATTGAGATATTATATCATTATATGATATTATATCTGACAGGTGGGGCAACTAGATAACTAACTGTTTGGTTTGAGGATTTTTGATTTTAAGTCTTACTATCAGATTTCACTATATGTACCTAACATCTGCTATATTTTCTCAGTCTGTTATATTTTTTACATACTTTGTCAGAGTGGGTTGATATAACTAATTTAACTTATTTTGCTTTTGGCACCCATGTAACTGGCAATGGGATACTACATCTAAACCCCATACTAGTGTAAGATTTTTATGCCCTTTAGCATGCACATTTTGTGTTATATTTGAACAGTTTTGTTTTCTTCTGGCTCTGCTTCTGGTTGCATACTTCGTAGCTCGACATTTGGTAGTTATACATTGTCTGCCTTTAAATAATACGATTCTATTTTCAAGTCTAGGACAGTTTGACAAATTATTCCTTTTGCGAATTTGATTTTGAATATGGAATTGGATAATATATTGCATGGGTTATGTGCTGATCGAGACGATATAGGAATTTTTGGTGTAGAACAAGTCTGAAGCAGTAACCTTGAGGATAATATTGGTTCCAACATGACAAATGTTTGTGAATTGGCCTTTTTAAATTTGGGAAAAGGACTAAAAAGCCTTAGGACCAACACTTGGCACTTAAGGTTATTTCGAGCATATATTCATAAAAATTTGGTTTCTCGAGGTCTTAGGATTAGACTCCGACCCATGGTTAGTAGATCTGAAGAGAGACTAACCACTGAATGGAATCAAGCATTACAAGAAGGCTCTATGAATTTTGTCAGGATTCTGGCCGATTACTATGAGAGAGTTATTGAGCTCAATATTTCTGAGGTCAAGATTTTGAGTGCAGAATACAAAAAGTATGTTTCTATCCCTACATATGATAGTGCGGTGGCCAAACTGTCCAAAGACTTAGCTACCTTTGAAAGAAAGAAAACTTAAAAATGTAATAGAGATATCATGGATTACAAGAGGGGCAACCCTTTTGATATCCAGAGATCTGTCAGATTTGATAATGCTAATCTAGGAGCAACCAGAGGCAGAGCCAGGAAGAGACCTAGATCTATCTTGAAACACTGGGATAAATCTTACACTAGTACTTCAGGGGATGAGTCCTCTTACACCGACAGTGAAAACACTTCTATACATGAATCTCCCAGGTGGAAAAGGTCAAACTCAAATGTCCCTTTAGACAAAGGGGCAAGCGGAGGGGTGGTCGCAAACATAGACGGAGGAACTGGCACAGAATCAATGGAGGGGTTGATACAAACTCTCCTCAAGCAATAGCAACTGAATTTAAGAATGTGTTGAATTTGTCTAATATTACTTGAACACAAGAACAACAATAATTACTAAACAAAGGACTGACTTTTGTACCAAGCTTCCTGTGTGATGAATATAATACTGTAGTAGATGTTATGCAATTTTGTCGTAATCTTAATTTGAAAATATTTTTTTCAGAACAAGATTCAGCCACTTCTCAAAGAACTACTGACTTTAGATTTCATAAATCTCAATTCCAACCACCAATGAATAAACATGTGGCCATATTTCAACAGTCTGTTTTACGAAATTTACATTTCCCTCATGTAGAAACACATATCATGAAGGAAAATATAACTCAATCTGAAAAACCAGCATTGGCTGAACTCAGAAACAATCATAATATAGTGATTTTGCCAGCAGATAAGGGTGGAGCAGCAGTGATTCTTAATATGGATGATTACATTAATGAGGGGCTACGACAATTATCAGACAGAAATGTTATATGCATATGGGTCAAGATCCAACTTTGAATTTTAAAAAAGACATTGATTCATTCCTTCAGTTGGCAGTTGAGGAAGGTATTATTACTTCCAACACAGCCCAACATTTTACTATAACAGACCCACAAAAGCAAGTTCTTTATTTACTTCCCAAGATCCACAAATCTATTACCAAACCACCAGGTAGACCTATTGTTGCTGGTATGGGCAAACTTACTGAACCACTTTCTGTGTTCCTCACAGATCAACTGAAACCACTAATTAAGCAAGTTAGAGCCAGGATACAAGATACAACTCAATTCCTACAAATCATACAAGATACTCAGTTAGAACCCCATTGGTTAATGTGTACACTTGATGTTAAATCTTTGTATACCAGCATACCCCATTGGGTGGGATTACAGACCTTACAGTTCTGGTTAGAGAAAACAAATCTCTATTCCCTTGGTTTCAATACCCTCATTATCTGTATGGCAGAACATATACTTAATAAAAATATCTTTTATTTTCAGGGACAATGTTATTGGCAACTTCAAGGAACTGCTATGAGTGCATCTTTTGCCCCTATCTACGCCGATCTATTTATGGCATATCTTGAGGAATGTCTCATATATAATCCACTACACAATATATACTTGGTGGAAATTGATATATGGCGTCGATATTTGGATGATTGCTGGATAGTGTGGCGTGCTGACATTACATATCTGAATGAGTTTGTAGAGTACTTGAATGACAACATCTGGGGTATACAATTTACTGTAACGTCTGATTTACATACGATTGATTTTCTGGATGTAACAGTATATAGAAACCATGATCATACATTGAGTACCAAAATTTACAGAAAATATACAAAATATAATAAGCTAGTACATGCATCTAGTATGCACCCACGCCACACCATCCGTAATATACCCAAATCACAGTTCCTTAGAATTAAACGTATTAGTTCTAACCATACTGATTTTGAGGAAACCAAAACTGATCTTACAAATAGATTCTTAGAAAGGGGATATAACTTTTTTGATATCCACTCTGCCAGCACACGGTCTGATAAAAAAGAAAGAAACACATTACTACATTACAAGGTATCGCCGGAAACAACACGAGCAGATAGTCTTAGATTTGTTACTACATATGGCAGAAATCACAGTACCATTAGAAACATTCTGGATGATAATTGGAATATTTTATTAGCTAATAATCATTTCAGGGAAATATTGGGACCCAGATGTCAATTTTCTTACAGAAGAGGCAGAACTCTGGGTAATCTATTTTCACATTATAAACACAAGGAAAGTGGAGGGGCTAAATACAAACAGTTAACAATATCAGGCGATCGACTTCTGGGCACATTCCCCTGTGGCCATTATGTTTCCTGTAATCAAGTTAACAAGTTGAAACAATTTACCAGTGCTGATACTAGCAACGTATATGATCTAAGGATCTTCGGTAACTGCTCTAGCACTTGGGTAATATATTTGGCCATATGTCAATGCTCTGCATTTTATATTGGACAAACATCATGTTCACTAAGAATCAGGATTGGGGAACACATGAGTGAAATCAGGAACAAGAAGGATACTAGTGCATTGTACCGGCATACTATCAAACACTCAAATGCCAAGTTTATGTTTTCGGTCATTGACAAAATTACTGATGACCGGAGCAATATACAAGGTTGGCACAGTATCCTAAATCATAAAGAGAAATATTGGATCACTCATCTAGGGGCTCTTTTTCCCCCTGGATTAAATGACCATCTTTAAAGAGGTTTTAAATATAATTAGCGTAAGAACTTTGATTTAAGTAATGGTCCAATATAATTTACTGGTTGTGAAATACATACCCTTATTAGATATACTGCTGACAATTGCTGTTTAGTGAAAATGTATTGGTATGACTGAGGCCACCAGTATATAGTATTTTGTTTGTATTATTACCTCCAGGTATGCTCAACATTTATTATGAATAGTTTTGATGGATTGCTCAACTATATTGAATATTACCTTTCCCTATATTAATATCCAATTTTTTTATTTTAGTACATTTGATATGTGCAGCAATAACATAGACGGATTTTCAACATTTATATACTTATTCTTTTTGGCCCATTATATATATATATATATATATATATATATATATATATATATATATACACATGTTTCTCTCAACAAATTAAGACTTTGCAGTTTCGCTATGTAAAATATATATATATATATATATATATATATATATATATATATATATATATATATATATATATTGCTTTATATATGCATACATACATTTTATTGTAAAAGCCTAACTATATGTATGCCTACCAACACTTGTTTCTTTTTTCTTTTTTAATATGTCAATTGTGTTTAAAATACTGTGCCTTTGGGATATATTTTCTCTTTGCAGTGTTGGATTATACCTATGCTGCTATTGGTGGAGGTAACATATAAATATTCATGACATTGGATACTGGTAATTCAAATTTGTTACACTGAAGAAGGCAGTTTGCCGAAACCGGTTTGTTGTATTTTTAATGCAGGACATTTTGGTCCTGCTATTTCTGCAAGTGATACCTTATTTACAATAAACAGGACTTTGACTGCTTATGCTGGCCTCTTGTGTTGACCTACAAATATGCAGGAGATTCAAGACTATGGGGATTGCAGATGCCTTGTAAGCCAGGCATAAATCACCCCTCAGTAATCTACAGGAGACTGAGCAGATGGAAAGGGCTTCAAGGCCCTCTTAGGCAGGTTTGTTACATCTTGTATTCTTTTTGTAAGAAACCTCTGAGGTTACTTTAGCTGCTGCATATGCCTGGTTAGGAACATACTGAAGGGAGCACTGTACTCTATGATTGGTCTAATAAGAGTACAATACAGTGCAATAATGACCTTTTTGGACCTAGATGGCATGCCCTCACTTATAAGTTGCAGAACATAAAAACATTTCCTCACCACTGTGGCCAAGTGGTGGTCGAAGGTAAGGCTACAGTTGACTTGGTACGCACATACCCTGACCACTACTATGACACTTAGGGGCGTATTTTCAACATGCTAATTAGCCAGGATGGCTGACTTCCCAAAGGGTACAATTATACATTTCTTAGCACTAGCACCATCTGTTAGCCAGAGATAGGGCTTCTTGACAAATGTTACTGTCTGCAAGGGAGTTAATGATAACCCCCAGCTTGCAATCAACTGCAAACACTGTCAGCCATAATATTTCAGCATTTTCTTCCACTTCAGAGAAGTAGAGGCCAAAAAGGAGAGGGCCAAGTAACGAGCCCTGAAGGACGGTGCCAATGACTGGCCTCTTGGTGGAGGATGTCTCACCTATTTTGACCTCTTGGGTCTTATCTGTGAACCAGTTGGTGATCCAGTGGATGATAAAAGGGTTTATACCTAATTTAGTAAGCTTGTCTATAACACCTGAGGGGGTTATTGTGTCAAAAGCCTTGGCCAGGTCTAAGTCCTCATCCATTGCTTTGGTGACCAAATGAAAGAAGTCCACCAGATTTTAGTGGCATAATAAGAAGTTATGTACTCACCATAACATTCCATGTTTGTTGTCCATCTCACCTTCATTCATTGCTGGTTGGGTTCGGAACCAAGAACTGGTTCCAGCTTGGCCTTATACAAAAGCTCAAGAGCTTCCACCAGCTCATGGCTACACCTATCCCATTATACTCAGGGAAGATTACCCAGATCTTGTTTGCAGATACTATAATTATTACCTCTAAACATATAACCATATCCAAAAAGAGACTAAGAAGAGATTCAGAGAATATCACATCCAATTTTGCAGGAAACCACTCAATCCTCCAGGAGCGAAGTTGGGGGAAGGAGAGTGGGGTGCAAGAATGAAGGTGAGATGGACAACAAACATGGAACGCTATGGTGAGAACATAACTTCTTAATGTTATGCTGTCCCATCTCGCCTTCATTCATTGCTGGTTGGGACAGCATCCCTAGCACCTTCTTTCTTGGGGGCTGAAGTGGAAACACTCTTTACAACAGTGGACTCAAAAGAAGCCTTGTTCCTAGAGGCCAAATTGCTTTGTAACGAGTGATAAAGGTATGAGGCTTTACCCATGTTGCTGCTGCACAAACTGAATCCATGGGTAGCCTTGCCTGAAAAGCCAACAAAATTGCTATAGCTCTTGTGGAGTGACCTTTTACTTTCCCTGGAAGTTCTCTATTCTGAGATTTGTATGTGAAAGTTACACAGTCAGTAAGCCACTTAGAAAGTGTGACCATCGACATGGGGGTAACCCTTCTTTTTATCTGAAAAGGATACAAACAGCTGGTCTGATTACTAAACCCCATTGTTCTGTTGAGATAGAAATGCAGCTCATGAGATGAAATCAAAATATGTTTCACTGCCGGGGAAATACTGGGAAGCCTGGCTATGCGTGGAACTGGAGCAGTCAAGCTGTCAATTTGAGGGGTTTGGACTGATGGATGGAACATTCTGGATGGATGAGTCAGGAGGTCTGGACATGGGCCCAGAATTCACGGCTCCTCCTGGAGTTGGGGCCATAAGAAGGAGAACCAAATCTGATGAAGCCAGTATGGGGCAATGAACATCAAACTGCTCCTCAATGTGCTGGCTTTCTGAAGGACTTTGGGAATCAAAGGAAACAGGGGAAGGTGTAGAGGAGACCCGGGGGCCAATCGTGTACAAGTGCATCCCTTGGTGACTACCCCGGAGGGGGGATCAGGGCAAAGTAGCTACTGCATTTGGCATTTATAGATGTGGCAAAACGGTCGCAGCAAGGTTGGCCCCACTTGTGGGATCTATTCCACAACTTTCTGTTTTAGGGACCATTTGGGAGGCATCAGAATAGCTCTGCTGAGTTTGTCCGCTATCACGTTGGACTTCCCCGGTATGTGCATTACTGTCAGAAAACATTGGGAAGAGACTGCCCATTGCCATATTCTTTGAGCCTCTTGACATAGGGAGTAGGATTTGGTTCCTCCTTGTTTGTTTATGTACCACACCACTGACATGTTGCCTGTCGGAATTGCAATTGTTCCTAGTGGAAGGGAGTCCTGGAATGCCTGCAACACCAAAAGCACTGCTCTCATCTCTAGCATGTTGATATGCAAATGATTCTCGTTTTACTGCCAGACACCTTGGACAGTCTTCCCCAGATAATGCCCCCACCCTATTTGGGAAGCATCTGTGGTCACTGTGGCTACTGGTTGCAGAAAGATGAACGGTCGGCCTAAGGTCACATAAGTGAAGTGAAGCCACCAGCGCAGGTCTTTCTTGCAGGATTCTGTTATGATAATTTTGTGAGACATGGGCAGCTCTTGCATGGACCACTGGGTGAATAGTAGCCACTGAAGAATCCTCATGTGCAGACGAACTAAAGGTATCAAAGTTACTGCTGCCGCCATGGTACCTAAAACTCTCAAAACAACTTTCGTCTGTACTCTTTTCTTGGTTAAGAGGTTTTTGACTTTATGACATAAGGTTAAAAATCTCTTGGGGGGGGGGGGTTTGGCCAACATTTCTCTTGTATCTAAGTCTGCCCCTATAAATATGATATGTTGTAATGGCAACATGGCAGATTTTTTGAAGTTTATCATGATGCCTAGCTGACAGCAAAGATGAATGGTGGTGTTTCTCGCTCTTGTTAGTAGATGCTCGGTGGTGGCAGTTAGGAGCCATCATCCAAGTACAAAAATACCTGGAATTTAGACGCCTCAAGTGAGCCATAACTACTGCCATGCATTTAGTGAACACTCTGGGGGCTGTAGTGAGACCAAAGGACAGAGCTCGAAACTGGTAGTGACTGGCTCCCAGCCAAAACCGCAAATGTTTCCTGGATTGCCTGTTCATCTTTATGTGGTAGTACACATCCTGGAGATCTATCGAGCACATCCAATCGTCCTTCCCCTGAAAGAGGAGTATCGACTGCAGTGTCACCATTGGGAATGTTGACTTCTTGACGGACTTGTTTAGTCTGCTGAGATCCAGGGCCTTCAGTCTCCTGTCTTTGTTGGAACTAAAAAGAACCTTGAGTAAGTCCCGGATCCAATTTGGTCTGCGAGGATATTTTGGATGACTCTCTTTCTAGCAACTTTTGTACCTCTAGAGTTGCATGATCCCTTTGACTGGTTGGAACATCTGGAATGTTTTTTTTTTCTAATGGGGGAGAGGAAAAGGGTATCTAGTAACCTCTGGATATGATCATTTGTACGCATTTGTCTTTTTATTTCTAGCCAGGTGTTGGGGTACAATGACAAATGACCCCCAACTGCCTCCAGAGATGGAGAGACAGGCCTCCTCTCAGGAGTGCTGAAAGGGTTTACCAAAGAAGGAATCCCTGTCACCCTGGTTTTGTGGACCCCCACCGCCGTGTGCTCAGTGTCTTCCATTGTTACTTCCCCTTCTGCCCCTGGGGGAAGAATCACCAAATGCAACCGGGAAAGCTCTTTGGGACTTATGAAACCACATTTCCCCCCCTTCTGATCTTTGGGATAAGGTCTGGTAGAGAGGGAGAAACGGACTCCAATGGCAGACAGTCTTTCCCTCCTGTTTGTACCTGGTTAGGGTCTCTAACACTTGGCCTGAACAAACACGGGCCGTCAAAAGGGGATTTACTAAAGGAAGACAAAGGGTTCTGCAAAATCACATGAGCGCATCCAGAAATGCCTCCTTAAGGAAATTCCTGTACCCGCTGCCCTACTCGCTCTATTGGCTGCATAGGAAATAAGTCACATGGAGGTGTTCACCACAGAGTTTAAGGTGGAGAGCTGGGAGGAGATCTTGTCCGAGACCCCCGCAGCTAAAGAACCTTGGAGGGTATCTGCTAGCTCCTTCGGAAGATCCCTCTGAAGCCTAGTGAAAAGGGTCAGGTAGTTCAGTGACCTAAGGGCAAAGGATGCTGACAAAAAAAAGAAAAAGAAGTTATGTACTCATCATAACGTTCCATCTGAGTAGTTATACTTAATTTTCTGCAACCTGTGGGCATTCGGATCCATATCGGATACGAGCTGGCAACATTTTATCAAGCATCTGCTCCAAGTTCCTCCCCTTACCCATAATCCCTCACATCTCCTACCTTCCCTCAGATCAAGTTTGCCACTAATCAAACTATTAGCAACTCAATAACACTAACCTAGAACAGGTTCGGGGGAAGGAGGGAGGGACGGTTGCAGAAAATGAAGTATAACTACTCAGATGGAACGTTATGGTGAGTACATAACTTCTTTATCTGAAGTAGTTAACTTCATTTATCTGCAACCTGGGGGACAGAGTCCCCAGCTACCAAAACTCCTGGGAGGCCCTCATGGAAGGATATTCCTGAGCACCGCACAGCCAAAGGATGCTCTCCCTCTAGAGATCAAATCTAACTTATAATGAGAAATAAATATATGTGACCTTGCCCAGGTCGCTGCTGCACAGATATCATTCAGAGAAACCCTAGACCAAAAGGCAGCAGAAGTTGCCATAGATCTGGTAGAATGAGCTTTAATAGGACCAGGTGGGGATAGGCCTTTATCACTATAGACTTGCAGTATACATTGTGTAATCCATCTAGCTAAGGAGACCTTGGAATTGGCCTTGCCCAAAAAGGGTCTGGAAAAGGACACGAATAATTCGTCAGACTTACAGAATTGTTTAGTCCTGTGTAAACAGAAACAAAGCTGTCTATGAACATCTAGCAAATGCAGCTTATATTCACCCTTGTTCTGGAAATTTGGAAAGAACATAGGCAGATTAATCGTCTGGTTAATATTAGATTCAGAAGCAACTTTTGGTAAGAAAGAAGGGTTCGTACGAAGCAAAACCCTGTCTCTGTGAAAGATCAAGTAAGGGGGCACAGCAGACAAAGCTTGGATCTCAGAAACCCTTCTAGCCGATGTAATGGCCACTAGAAAAGCTGTCTTCCAGGACAGGAATTTCAAATCTACTGAAGCTGCTGGTTCGAATGGGGGTGCCACCGCCTGTAGAACTAGGGTAAGGTCCCAAGGAGGGATGGAATTCTTAACTGGGAATGCAAAAGAAAAGTACCTTTTAGAAAGGGCCTTGCACAATCTCAAAGAGGCCAGAGCATTCAGATTTTCGTCGACATGAAAATTAGATATGGCTGCCAGTTGTACTTTCACTGTAGAGGAACTAGCTCCTTGTTGGAAAATATAGGACAAAAACTCCAACACTGCAGGAACTGGGGCTATAAATGGATCTAGGTTTCTCTGAGAAGCCCAAAAAGAGAAGTGTTTCCTTTTGCTGCAATAAACTTTCCTAGTGGAAGCTTTGTGGGATGCCACCAAAATACTCTCTACTGAAGATGACAAGAGTCCTAGCGATCAAGGGAACTGGAGCAACCAAGCCCTCAGCTTGAGGCTGTCCAGATCGGACAGACTGATGCCAGAGGGATGAGAGATGAGATTCGGGCAGGGCTCCAGAATCCGTGGAGGAGTTAGAGCATGAGACCAGAGGAAGGGGAACCACACTTGACGAGGCCAGAACGGGGCAAAGAGGATCACTTTGCACCCTGGTCGGTAAGCTTTCTGAAGAAACTTTGGAATGAGAGGTAGCGGGGGATAGGCATACAGTAACCTGGGAGGCCAAGCATGGAAGACAGCATCTCTGGGGGAGTCCCCTGGTGAGGGGATCAGAGCGAAGAACTCGCTGCACTTTGTGTTGGAAGGAGATGTGAAGAGATCGCAGCAAGGGTGACCCCACGCGAGGAAGATCTCCTCAGCTACTGACTGTTTCAGAGATCACTCGTATGGCATTAGAATAGCCTAACTCAGTCTGTCCACTAAAATGTTGGAGCATCCCGGGATGTGTGTGGCAATCAGAAACAGACTGGTGGAGATCGCCCACTCCCACACCCTCATGGCCTTGCAGCAGAGAGGGTAAGATCTGGTCCCTCCTTGCTTGTTAATGTACCAGACAACAGACATGTTGTCTGACTGAACTGCAATCGCCCCCGGGCGAAGAATAGCATGAAAGGCTTGCTATGCTAAAAGCACTGCCCTTATCTCCAGAACATTGATATGCAATCTGGTCTCGGTCTGGAACAACATGCCTTGGACCATCCTTCCGAAAAAGTGCCCCTCACCCGAGCTGGGCGGCATCCGTGGTCACTGTGGCTTGGGCTGGGGTTGTTAAGGGACGACCTGCAAAGATTTCCGGCGACTGGAGCCACCAAAGAAGAGAAATCTTGCAGGCTCTGCTGATTCGTATTGGGTAGTCCATGGGGAGGCCTAAACAATACCACTGAACTGCCAGGGTCCACTTAAACACCCTCATGTGAAGGTAAACACATAGATGAATTGAAATTGCTCGGAGAACGTCACTCGCCATTGGCGTCCTGGGGCCGAGGATCACTGACACATGGGACCGTAGGTTCTGGACCCTGTCCCGAGTGAGGAAAAACTTGCAATAGTAGAGTGTCCAACCGTGCCCCTATGAATTCCAAGGTCTGTGTCGGGTTCAAGTGGGACTTGGAGATGTTGATGGTAATCCCTAGATTGACTGCAAGATGCAGGAAGGAGTCTCTGGCTATGCAAAGCAGACACTTGGCAGCAGCAAGGAGACAATCGTCTAGATAAGGAAACACCTGAATTCCTTGAAGTCTCAGGTGAGCCGCTACGACTGCCATAACCTTGGTAAACACCCTGGGGGCTGTTGTGAGACTGAAGGGTAGGGCTCTGAACTGGAAATGATTGGCTCCCAGCTGGAAGCGAAGGAATCTCCTGGAGCTTCTGCAAATTTTGATGTGGTAGTAATCATCCTGGAGGTCTATCGAGCACATCCAGTCGCATTCTCGGAGGTAAGGTAGAATGGACTGCAAGGTGACCATCTGGAATTTCTGCTTGGCTACAGACAGGTTCAGGGTTGACAGGTCCAATATGGGTCTGAGGTCCCCTGTCTTTTTTGGCAGTAAAAAGAACCTGGAGTAAATGCCTGATCTGGACTGATCTGGGGGGACCAGTTTGATGGCCCGATTGTAAAGCAGCTTTGAAATTTCATGTGCTGAGGCTTCCTTTTGAGCGGGTGGAACATCCGAGAGGCACTTTGGATGGGTGGGGCAACGAATGGGATGGAGTATCCTCTGGATATTATTTGGAGCACCCAATGGTCCATCGTAATGGACTCCCAAGCCATTAGGTGCAATGACAATCTTCACCCGACTGTCTCCAGAGTAGGACAGTCAGGCAACACCTCAGGGGTCTGTCCGAGAAGGTCTCCCTAGACCCAAAGTTCCTCAGGCCCCCTCTGCCTCTGGGGCAGCATCTGTCTTGTCCCCCCTCTGCCTTTAGGGGAAGAGTTGCCCCGAGTGTCCCGGGAAAAAAGAGATTTTCAGAACCACATCTTCTTCTGCCCTCTCTGATTCTCAGAAAAGGATCTTTGAGGGCTAGAGAAGCGGACCCCGATGGCAGACAAGAGTCTTCCCGTCCTTCTCGCTCTGGACCAGGGTGTCACAAACTGTCTTCCCAAACAGGGAGGAAACATCAAAGGGAGCATTTGTGAATGACGCCTTGAAGGGGTCCGCGAATTGACAGAGTCTGAGCCAAGCGTGTCACCTCATAGCTATGCTGGTCCCAGCCGCCCTAGCTGCTCCTTCCGTGGCATGGGAAAGAAGGCACATGGACGTGTTCGAAACGGATTTCAAAGTCGACATTTTCACCAAGTCGCTTTTCCTCTGGCGACAAAGACTCTGGGGGCAATGCAGCGAATTCCGTGATTAGGTCTCGCTGGAGTCGAATGACGTGTGCCAAATAATTCCGCACTCATATGGAAAACGTCGCTGAAGAAAAGACTCGCTTCCCAAAGTGATCCACCTCCCTAGACTCTTTGTCCGGAGGGTGGACTGAAGAACTTTCCTGAGCCAGTACTCTCTTGGTGGTGGCTGCCACCACCATAGCATCCACAGAGGATCCCTTGTGCCAGGCCTTTCTGTCAGTGGGAGGAGAAAGGATCCTGTCTGGGCATTTGGGTATTGGCTCTATGGTGTCAGGATCCTTCCATGCCCGCATGGTAATAAGATCCACTAATGGATCTGCTGAAGGGGACACCCAGGATGTAGATGGGCCCATGCCAAAGGCCTCCAGGAATACTGACTTGTCCGTAGAGGGTTTTGGGGCTGACCATCCTCTCCTCTGGCGGAGGATTTCCATGATGTCTCCAAAGGAGATATCTTAAGGAGGTGACCTGGGGGAACCCTCACCTTCATCCAAGTCAGTATCTTCTGTGAGGGACTCGGGGGAGTCCATGTGCCTCCTCTTACATGAATGCTTATGGGGAGCCTCCTCAGTGGGACTTTCTGAAGAGGACTCGTAAGTCATGGGGGGGGGTTCCAGGACGGGATCCACCTGGGGG
The DNA here is from genome assembly GCF_019279795.1 of Protopterus annectens. Taxonomy (NCBI): domain Eukaryota; kingdom Metazoa; phylum Chordata; order Ceratodontiformes; family Protopteridae; genus Protopterus; species Protopterus annectens. The sequence goes on along the minus strand of NC_056738.1, from coordinate 94,870,584 downwards.
TCATGTAGCATGGGCTGTCCCTGTGACAAGCTGATGGGAGTCGTGACCAAATCCACGGCAGCCTGGGCGAAGTCCAAGGCAATGGGCTGGGGTATCAATCCCTGGGAGAGATCCCTCTCCACCATGTCGAAGGCCGAAGGAGAGCGCACCTCCTTGATAACCAACAAGGAAGAAGTTCTCCCCAGCTCCGTCATGAAGATTGGAGTCGAGGCCAAGGTAGCCAGGGTTCCGGAGGAACGGCTCGGATCCGACAAAGTTGGAGCCAAAGACATCTCCGTTCCCTTGAATCCGGCTCCCTGTTCTCAGCCACGAGAGTTGTTCAGATCCGAAAAAGTCTGATCCAAGGAACTCAAGGTAACGGCCGGCATCGAGGTTGGAAGAACCGTTGGCGCTGAACCCCCAAGCTCCTCGGATCCATAAACCCCGAAACCGCAGGTTGGATCGGGGAAGGAAAGATAGGATGGAAGAAGGGCATAGAGGTCCCCTTTCTGGCCAGAGAGGGGCCTGGCAAGACTCCCATTTGGATTTGGGTCCGAAAGAATCTCCGCATCATCCTGTATACGTCAAGCTCTGACAGACTCAGAGTCAACTGCGAGGAGGTGACCGGCTCGGATCTGGCTCTGTGAGATGACCTCGAAGAAGGCTGCTGGTTCGAAGGCTCTGTCGGCTCCGGGGAGAACCTCAAGGAATGGAGCCAAGGAGAAGTGGTCCTAACAATTTTTGAGGGTGGACTGGGAAATGGCTCCCGCTCCGGAGATCATTTAAGGTGCCTTTCTACTTTTTCTCTTTCTCCCTCCTGTCCTTATCCTTTGTCTTAGCCCCCGTCTCAGCAGGCTTAGAGGGAGGTTGAGTCCCAGCCTGGGGGTTGTTGGTCGGCTACTTGAGCCGATGTCGAGGCCGTCGTGTCTAAAGCAGAAACTGGTAGCAGGCCCTTAGCTACCAGTTTCGCCTTCCTCTCTTTTAAGGCCCTGGGGTTGAACCATGCACACACACTGTACGGCAGACTAAGGTGGGGAACGCCCAGACAAATAACAGAGTGTGGCCATCAGCCGGTGAAAGCTTGTGGCCACACACTGTTCATTTTTTAAATGTTGGTTTCGGCTGGTCAGCCACAATCACACTCAACTCAGCCAAACACCAAACAATGCACACACACAAGGGTTGGTTAGGCCTACTCTACCTCTGAAAACACAAACTTTCTAACTACTTTTTTTTTTTTTTTTTAACAAACCGACAAAACGACGGAGGGGAGGAAGGGTTGCTTACAAACAACTGCTCTCACACACTAAATATATATACCAAAAGTTCCACTTACTGCACCCAGCTTGGAGCTATAGAGTCCACGATGTGTATGCATGAAGCAGCAAACGAGATCTGGGGGAAGGTAGGAGATGTAAGGGATTATGGGTAAGGGGAGGAGCTTGGAGCTGATGCTTGATAAAATGTTGCCAGCTCGGATCCGATATGGATCCGAATACCCACAGGTTGCAGATAAATGAAGTTAACTATGTTATGTTCTTATCATAAAGTTCCACGTGAGTTGCCCATCTCGCCATTCTTTCTTAAGTGATGGGTTTAGAGCTGATCCTTGGCTCTGACTCAGCCGTTTTTACAAGCTCGAGGTCTTCAATTAGCTCGAGGCTAATTCCCTATCCCATGATCCCCTAGTATGCTTCCTCAGATCTTGTTTGCGTGCGTATTAGAAAAATTATACAAAACTTATCCCATTATCATGAGAAGAAACTTGAAAAAAAGTTAAGGTCCAGTCCAATTGTTAAGAAGTCCAGATCCCCTAGGAAACCATTGGCTGGGGGTTGGAGGGAGGGGCATAAGAATGAATGGTGAGATGGACAACTCACATGGAACATTATGGTAAGAACATAACTTCTTTATGTGAAGTTGTCCTATTGCGCCTTCATTCTTAACTGATGGGACAGCGTCCCTAGCTCCATTAATCCTGGGTGGCTCACGGGAGTACGTTCTTCAGTACAGTGGACCCAAACGAAGCCCTGTCCCTGGAGACCATATCTACTTTGTAATGAGTGATGAAGGTATGAGGTGTTGCCCAAGTTGCTGCTGCACAAATGGTACCTATAGGTACTTTGGCACGAAAAGCTGAAGTAGCAGCAATGGCTCTGGTTGAGTGACCCTTTACTTTACCTGGTAGTTTCTTATTTGCTGAATTATAAGTAAAAGAAATACAGTCTGACAGCCATCTGGACAAAGTGATCTTTGCTACTGCTGTACCTTTTTTAGCTTCTGAAAATAACACAAAAAGTTGATCAGATTTTCTGAATTCTTTTGTTCTATGTAAATAGGAACATAACTGTCTGTGGACATCAAGTCGGTGTAGCATGTACTCTGCCTTATTGCCATAGTTAGGGGAAAAAGACTGGCAATTCTATGGTCTGATTTAGATTAGATTCTGAACAGACTTTAGGTAAGAAGGTTGGATTTGTTCATAGGGAAACACTGTCGTGAAACGAGAGGTATGGGGGGTTGATTGAAAGTGCTTGTAGTTCTGACACTCTTCTAGCTGAAGTAATGGCTACTAAAAGGATAGTTTTCCAAGTTAAGAATTTTAAATCACATGAAGATGCAGGTTTAAAAGGTGGAAAAATCATCCTGGATAGAACGAAGCTGAGGTTCCATGGTGGAAGTGGAGATTTTATTGGTGGCCTTAAAAGACAAGTGCACTTAAGAAAAGCTTTATACAACCTAGGTGACATAAGGTTTGGTCCATTCTCGCTTAGATGAAAATTTGATATTGCTGCCAATTGTACCCTGATGGTAGCAGCTGCAGCACCTTCTTCAAAGAGCTTTGTTAGAAATTCTAAAATAGTAGAAAGGGGAGCAGAACATGGGTCTATTTTCTTGTCTAAGTCCCAACTAGAAAACCTTTTCCATTTGCTAAGATATAGTTTTCTTGTAAAGGTCTTATGAGAAGATAAAAAGATGTGTCGTGTGGCAGATGAAAGATTTTCTAACCTGGCTACATTTGGAACTGGAGCAGCCAAGCTGTCAACTTGAGGGTCTGTAGAGATGGGTGAGGAACTCCTGAAGAATGGATCAGAAGATCTGGCACTGGGTCCAGGATCCAAGGTTTCTCCTGAAGATGAGGTTGTAGGAATGGGAGTCAAATTTGACGAGGCCAGTAAGGGGCTATTAGAATTAAGGTCCTTCCCAATGTGCTGGCTTTCTGTATGACTTTGGGTATTAATGGGAAGGGAGGAAAGGCATACAGGAGTTCGGAGGCCAATCGTGTATTAGTGCATCCCTCGGGGACTTTCCCGGAGGGGGAATGAGGGCAAAGTAGTTGCCACATTTTGTGTTTGTGGCCGTGGCAAAAAGATTGCAGCAAGGCTGGCCCCATTTGCGGAAAATGCTTTCTGCTAACTCTTGTTTGAGGGACCACTCTTGAAGCATCAGTATTTCCCTGATGAGTTTGTCGGCAACCACGTTGGATCTTCCCAGGATGTGTGTTGCTACTAAAAAGCATTGGGAGGAAGTTGCCCACTGCCAAACTCTGAGGGCCTCTCGACAAAGGGGATATGACTTGGTTCCTCCTTGTTTATGTACCATACCACTGACATATTGTTCTGTTTGAATTGCAATCGTTGCTACAGGTAGAGAGTCTTGGAATGCCTGAAATGCTAGGAGCACCGCTCTCATCTCCAGAACACTGATGTGCAAGTGAACCCCGTGTTCTTGCCACGTGCCTTGGGCTGTTCTTCACAGATAATGCCCCCCCCCACCCTATCTGGGAAGCATCTGTGGTCACTGCGGCTAGCGGAGCTGGGGGAACAAAGGGCTTGCCTATCATCACTTGATCTGATTGCAGCCACCAAACTAGATCTTTCTTGCAAGCCTACGTCAGAATAATTTTGAGAGACATCGGAAGTGTTTGCATTGACCATTGTGCAAAAAGAAGCCACTGCAGGATCCTCATATGCATGTGTGCCATGGGAATCACCCTGGTAGCAGCTGCCAATGTGCCTAGTACCTTTAGAACCTCTCTGGCTTGCACTTTTGTTCTGTGTAGAAGATTCAGAACTTATTCCCTCTTTTGGAAGTTTTACCACCATTTTGACCATGTTTAATTCTGTTCCTATAAAAACGGTATGTTGAGATGGCAATAAGGCAGATTTTTCATAGTTGGCCATAATCCCTAACTGTGCAGATAATTTTAAAGTTGTGTCCCTTACTTGGATGAGTAGTTGCTTGGTGGTGGTGGTTATAAGCCAGTCGTCCAAATCTGGAAACACCCTGAATCCTAGTCACCTCAGGTGAGCCATGACTACTGCCATGCATTTCGTGAACACTCTGGCAGCTGTAGTGAGGCCAAAGAGCAGAGCATGAAACTGAAAGTGACTGGCTCTCAGCCGAAAGCACAGGTGACTTCTGGATGGCCTGTCAACTTTTATGTGGTAGTACGCATCCTGAAGGTATATCGAGCGTATCCAATTGTCTTTCCCTAGAAAGGGAAGTATTGACTGCAATGTGACCATCTGGAACTTTGTCTTTTTTTACTGACTTGTTTAGTCTGCTGAGATCTAATACGAGTCTCCAGTTCCCTGTCTTTTTTGGAACTAAAAAGAATCTTGAGTAAGTTCTAGATACTATTTGGTCTGCGGGGACTGACTGGATGACACTTTTTCCAGCAACTTTTGAATTTCTATAGTTGCTTGATCCCAATGATTGGGTGGAACATCTGGGATTCTTCTGTTTTGCGGAGGTGGCATTGAAAAGGGGATTGAGTAACCTCTGGATATGATTCTTTGTACCCATCTGTCTTCTGTAATTTTTAGCCAGGTGACTGGGTACAAAGATAAGCATCCTCCGACTGCCTCCAGAGTGGGACAGTGGGACACATAGACCTCCTTTCAGGAGCGCTGAAAAGGCTTCCCGAAAAAAGATTTGCGGTTGCCTTTGTTCTGTGGAAACCTCTGCTGTGTGGTCGGCGTCTTCCCCTATTACCTCCTCCTCTGCCCCTGAAGGAGGATTCACCACATATGTCAAGTAAGACTTTCTGGGATTTCCAGAACCACATCTTTCCCTCCTTTTGACCCTTGGGATAGGGTCTGGAAGGGGTGTAAAAAACATATTCCCACAGCAGTGAGTCTTTCCTCCTTGTTCACACCTGGTTATTTATTTATTTATTTCCAGTTTGATGACCGGGGAGGTCCACTGGGCTCAAGGAGCCCGTTTTCAGTAAAGTAAATCAAACATATAATTATATAAAAAACAAATGTAGAATTATATACCAAGATGTAGCAAATTACAAATGCAAAAAAATGAACACTCCTCATAACATACATACATAGTTGATTAGATAGACATTTGCACAGCATATAGTTGAACTGAGGCAGCAGAATAATCTGAACAAAATATTAAAATCTATCAATATTGTAAATCTTCTGTTAGTAGTTGCAAAGACTGAATATTTGAAAGATAGTAGTAAGTATAGGTGTTGTAGAATGTGGGAGAAATAAAGGTAGAAAGTACTGTGTGCACTATGTATACATTCAAGATTGTGACGAAAGAAGAGAGAGGGAGTTGAGCAGTGGAGAAAGAGGCAGTTGTTTAGTAGTAAAGTGGAGTACACAAATGGCAGAGATGATTATCTTAGCTAGTTAGCATCCTCTCTTAGTATCAACCTTATATGTAGGTATAAAAGAGAAATATTCCCAGATAGGGAGAGAGAGTAGAGATAGTAAGCGATGTACAGTATTTACATTATATACATTCAAGGTTTTGATGTTATGTTAGATTCAGAGAGGGGCAGCTGTAGAGGAAAAACAGCATGGTGTAGAGGTACATGAGGAAGTACATGTGTAAGAAACAATAGCAGGATTAGTAGGAAGAGTGCAATTACATTTCCAATTATGGGAGAGGTAGGAATGGAGCTGGGATTTGAAGTGTTCAACGTTTTTAGAGATTCATAGTGAGGGTGGGAGAGAGTTCCATTTTCTGGCTAAGGAAAAGGATAGGAGAAACTGGCCAGCGGGACGTTTTGGTTTGTATACAGAAAGTAGATTTAGTTGGGCAGATCTTAGGGGTCTGTGAGGTGTGTAAAATGGTAAGATATTTGTTAGAGTAGGGCATGCAATAGGTTTAAAAATTAATTTGTGGGCTGTAGTGAGTTGGAGGTAGTCAAGGTATTTGGGAAGCTCTAGCCAGTTTAGTATGTGGAGAGAGGTACAATGGTGGGAGGAGTGGTTAGATTTAGTAGAGAATTTAGAGAATTTGTTGTAACAGATTTCTAGTTATGCAGAGATGGTGAAGAGAGGTTGGTTAGTAGTGGAGCACCGTACAGTAGTGACGGTAGTAAATAGGTAGTGGCGAGAGTTTGCCTTGTAGAAGGAGAGAGAAAGTGAGAGTTTCTGTATAGCACACCAAGTTTCTGATGGGTTTTCTTAATATTTAGTTGGACATGCGGATTGAATTTCAGGTGTTCATCAATGGTAACCCCAAGAAGTTTAGCAAAAGGAACAACTTCAATAGTGGAGTTGGTATGGCTGATGATATGGAAGGATTGCTTGTCAAGAGGGATGGCTTTTGAGGGGGAGAAAAGAAGGATTTTGGATTTATTGCCATTAAGGGAGAGATGGTTTTGAAGCATCCAGTTCTCTGTAGTTGTAAAGGCCAGTTGGGTTTTTGCCTGGAGCTCGGGAAGGCTAGGAGCAGAGCAGACTAAAGTGGTCTGCATATTGCACTATTTGAGTGTTTGGAATCACAGTGTTAAAACCATTGATGAATATATTAAAGAGCATTGGTCCGAGTATAGACCCTTGGGGAACCCCGGTTGGGGTAGGTAGGAAGGTTGAGGTACCAGTTTTCCATTTCACAGCCTGGGATCTATCAGAGAGATAACTTTTGAACCATGTAAGGGATTTTTGGGAGAGACTGAAGTTAGAAAGGTGATTCAGAAGATGGGTATGGGAGACCGTGTCGAATGCCTTGGATAGATCGAGAAGGACAGTGGAGACAATTTCTCCAGAGTCACAGGCATGGTTAACTATGTCTAAAAAAGAGAGGAGAGCAGTTATTGTACTATGGCCAGGACGGAAGCCGTGTTGTGTAGGGGTGAGGAGTTGATTATTGATGAGGTAGCGCATGAGTTGCAGGTGGATGCATTTTTCTAGGATTTGTGAAATTGGGGAAAGAATGGCTATTGGTCGGAAGTTAGAGTTGCTATTATTTTTGCCTCCTTTGTGGAGGGGCAAGATAAAGGCAGCATGCCATAACTTGGGGACATAAGATTCCTGGATAGCTCTATTGATGAGAATGCTGATGGGGATGGCGACACCATCTGCGGCGAGCTTGAGGAAGAGTGAAGGAATACTGTCAGGGGCATTGGAGCATGGCTTAAGTTTGGAAAGAAGCCTTTTGATGTAGGAGGTTGAGACGGGTTTTAGATGAAAAGTGGGGGGAGGATTAGGAGTGGAGGGTTGAGGAGAGGAATGTGAAGTGGGATTGGGAGGAGATGTGGTGGGGGAAGGTCTTAGTAAGCTATAGAGTTGGTAAAGAAGGAGTTAAAAAGGGTGGCAATTTCTGTGTCAGTTTTATTGTTGTCAGGACAGGGACTGGATTTGGTACCAGGTTGCAAAAGAGAGTTGATGGAGTTCCAGAATTGTTTAGGATTTTTGGAGTGGGTGGCCTGCAGTTTGGTGTAATAAGATTTTTTATCATCTGTAACATGCTTTTTGGTTAGATTGCGGAGTTGCTTATACTTCAGGAGGGTAGCAGGGTGTTTATTTTTGTTGTAAAGTTTCCATGTGTTGTCTCTTTGTAGCATAAGTGTTTTGGTGTCCTTTGTTAGCCAAGGGGTGGAGCTGGGTTTTGTTTTAGGTGGGGCTTGGGTGTTTAGGATGCCTAGGAAGGTAGAGTTGAAGAAGTCTAAGGCCTTATTTAGTGGAAGAGTTTTTAGGTTGTCCCAATTTTTTAGTTTAAGGGTTTCAGAGAATATAGAAGGGTTAAAGTTTGTAAGGTTACGAGTGTGAGTGTATTAGTGTTGGTGAGGGGAGTAGTGAGTAGCTCGGTGAATGAAGGCTGGGACATGGTCACTCATTGTTTCAGGTAGTATACCAGAGTGAGATATCTTATTAGGGTGGGAGACTAAGATCCAATCCAGAGTGGACCCTGGGGGGTTATTTTTGTTAGGTCTGGTAATGCCATTTGTTAGCTGGGTGAAATTAAATAGATTGATAGGGAGGAATTATTGTTATTGATTCTATTCCAGTCAATGTTCACATCACCTAATATGCATGTCTCAAGTTTAATGTTAGTTGAGGCCCATAAGAGAATGTTTTCCAGAGTGGTAGTATTATCTCCAGGGGGGATATAGATGGCCATCACACAAATACTTTTATAGTTATTCAGTTTGAGAATTCCTATGACTAGTTCAGCATTGTTGAATTGAGGAGTGGGCATTGTTGAATTGAGGAGTGGGGTTCTGCTAAGGAGAGAGGTTCAGTAGGCTATTATAGATTAAGGCTACTCCGCCTCCTTTTTTGTTTTGGCGGTCGCATCTGAGTGCTTGAAAGCCAGGGGGTACAATCTCAGAGTCAGTAATGTGGGGTTTTAGCCATGTCTCTGAGACTGCTACTATATCTGGTAGAGTATGATTTAGCCATGCATGGAAAAGTGCTATTTTGTTTTGTTTTTTTTTTACACTCTGGGTGTTAATGGTAATGAGCTTGAGGTATTTGTGGTTGATATTATTTGAAGAGATAGGAGGAGTGTGATTGTTGCTAGTCTTGGGTCCAGGGTTGGGGTAAATGTGTCCTGCTAGAGCAAGCCAATTAGAGGAAGAATGGAGCAGGACCTTTGGTTTGCAACTTGTATTTAGTGGGATAGACAATTTTACTTTGGTTGTACGAGGCTTTAATGAAATGGTTAGAAGTTTTAGTTTAAAATAGTGAAGAGAATTAGGTTGAAGTAGAGAAGGGGAAATGTTGTGAAAGTGGGAAGTGATGGGGTGGGGATGGGGGAAGAGTGGAGGAGGTGAGGGGAGAAAAAGAGGGGGTAGTTTGTAACAGGAATAGGAGGTTGCATTGAAGACAGGTATTAGGAGCAGAATGCTTAAAGAGGAGATAAGGGAAGTTTGTGGAAGTGGAGGAGTCATTCTTAATAAGAGTAAATTAAATTTGGAGCAGGAAGCTGGAATAATAGGGGAGTGTTTAGTGAAAAGGAGAGGAGTAAGGTTAAGAGTACAGGCAGGAAAGGGTAGAGATAGGGAGGGATTACTTAGCTGATGAATGATGGGAGGGGGAGGGGTACAGAACAGGATTGGATTAGGGGAAGGGGAGGAGAAACTGGGATGGAATAAATGTAAGAGTAATGGGGGTGGGTGGAATTTGGGGGTAGGGGAGCAGAGTGAGCCCGCAGGACGAACGGAGCAGGGCAGACCCAAAGGATAGACACAGTAGGATGATGAGAAAACCAAACCAATCAGTAAAGTCAAAGGTAAGTATAGAGGAAGGTAAGCAGGGGAGATAGAGGAAGGATTTTATATATATTTGTAAAGAAAAATTAAGAGGTTTTAGGATAAATACGGACTGAGATATGAGAGAAGAAGAGGAGAGTGAAAAACTAGGGTTTTAATTCTGTAGGTGGAAAGTAATAAGAGAAGGTATCAGGGACAGGTAAAAACTGCCATCTAGTGGTCAAAACCTGAAATTGCACAGAGTGGAAACCACAGCTGAAGGCTGGAGATTAGAAAATTAGAACAGATGGCTTGAAGGAAATAGAGCTACTAAAAGGCTAGGAATATGTGGGTAAGGGGGGTTCAGAGTAAAAAAAAGCAGAGCAAAGGGGGTATGGCTGCTGGCTATACTGGCGGGTTTACACCAGAGACCTAGTACATTAATTAACAATATCATAAGCATGTAGAGGGAGGTAGAACCTCATATAACACACTTTCTTTAGCTATCTTGGAGTTCAACACAGGGAAGATTGTACTGGTTCCTCAGGAGGGTGTAGGATAAGTAGGGTATGGTAGGTGATGTCTGTTGGTCTAGGAGGGCACAACCAATGGCAGAGAAAAGTAGGTAAAGTAGTTTGTACAGCTGGAGAATACAAAAAATAAAGGGAGAGGGTTGTTATAAGGAGCACAAGATAAATAGCAGGAAAGTAGTAGTCAATAAAATGCATTTTAGCTGGTTCAAAATATAAGATATCTACAACAGATACATTTTCTTCATAAACTAGGCACAACACATGAGCATTTTACCTTGGCAAGTTAAGCAAGACAGCTTGATAAAGAAATTTGCAGGCACAGATATATGAGCATTTTTCTTTAGTTAACAGGCAACTTAATTTAGAAAACAAAACGTTGCAGTTAGGGAGAAGTCAGATGTAAGCTAAAATAAAGCAGTTGCATTTAAAACATTGTAGCTGGTAATCAGCCTCAGGTTGAGTACCTTCAGGTGACTAGGCACAAAAGTATGTGCACTTTTCCATTACCAATTGCAGGCGACTGCGTAGCAACTAGAGTAACATACAGTACTATTGCAACTAGGGAGAGCTTGTAAAAATAGCTTAAAAATTTGTGAGCAAACCTAAATCCACAGAGTGGATAGATTACAAGATAAATAAAGCTAGTATGTATTTGCGGTTAGCAAAATAAGGTGCCTGGCATCTTAGAGAGGTTATCTGCTACATAAGGGTTCATGTCATGCTACTGCAGTTTACAAACGCGAGTGAACCTAAATCCTCAGCGTGGGTGGTTTACAAGATAAATACAGCTAATACGTATTTGCAGTTAGCAAATAAGGAGCCTGGCCCAATTACTGAGCAGAGGTTAAGGTCTCTTTTACTTTAGGCCCGAAAAAGGACGAGCCATCAAAAGGGGTGTTTATAAAGGATGACTTAAAGGGCTCTGCGAAGTTACATAGGTGCATCTAGGAGCGTCTTCTAAGGGAGATTTCTGAACCCGCTGATCTACTCTCTCAATTGACTGCATAAGAGATTAGCCTCATGGATGAGTTCACCAGGGAATTAAGGGTGGAGAGCTGAGATGGCACTTTCTCTGATATCCCCTCAGCTACTGAACCCTTGAGAGAATAGTAAAGTGGGTTAAATAGTTCAGTGACCTGAGAGTAAAGGCTGCTGATGAAAACATGTGCTTTCCATATCTGTCCATTGTGCGCAAATCCTTATTCAGGGGATGAACAGATGAGGACATTTCGAATAACTCCTTTATAGTGGCCGTTGCCACCATAGCATCTACCGGAACACCTTCTGTTAAAAATGCCTTGTCTTCTGGGCTGGTGATAAATTTATTAGGTCTCCCAGGGACAGGCTCCACTGTATCTGGACACTCCCATGCCTTTCGACAAACCAATTCCACGAGTTCATCGAAAGGCAGAGACACCCAGGAGGAGGAGGAGGGTCGAAATCCAAAAGCTTTTAGGTATACGGACTCCTCGTCAGTAGGGTTGATGGACTTCCAGCTGCCTCTCTGTTTTAGGCTCTCTTGGAAGTCTGCGAAAGAAACATTCTCAAAGAGTGGCCTTGGGGACCCTTCTGATTCATTGATGTCTATGTCAGATGTAATTGACTTCTGGGAGGAGTCCAAATGCTTCCTCTTACAAGTTTTCTTTCGAGGACTCTCCTAAGAAGCGTATTCTGGAGAGGTCTCGGAAGATGAGGGTCCACCCACTGGGGTTTCCAGAAGCTCTTATCTCTATGCGTTCGTGGAGTCGGGTTGGCTGAGACAGACACCGGAGCTCTAAGGGACAGAATAGGAATAACCGAAGGTAAAGCTGACTCCGAGAACAGGACTCTCCTCATAGCCTCAAAGGCCTCAGCCCCATGGACCGAAGGAGGTTCCGGCTCCAAGGAACCAAGAAACACCCCTGGCACCACAGGGGCAGGCTCCAAGGCAGAGGTAGGAGCAGAGCTCACGTGAGCCAAAGCTCCAAGAGGAAGAGTCGGATCCGACAAAAGATCAGCTCCGCTCATCCCCCCGGAGGCGACAGGTGAGTGTCGGCTCCTAGACTCCTCGGACAGCACCAAGGAAGTCAGACCAGTTTGAGCCAAATATCCTGGGGCAGGTCTTGGCTCCAAAAATTCCATCTTCATCAGTTCCACCCATTCTGGCTCCAAAACCATGGGTCAGTTCGGAGGAATGGAAATAGAAAGGGTAGATATAGTCAGTTCCCATAAAAGTTTCTCCAACGCCGGTATCTTCAGTAGTCTCTGAACCACGCAATCCACATCAAAGTCAGACAGGTTCCTAGAAGAGCTGGAAGATGGAGCCACGGAAGCTGACATTTGTAAAATTGGTGAACGCAAGGTAGGAGATTCCGGTTCCAATGCTTGGGACCGGCTCTGTACCAATAAAACTAACGGCTCCGAAACCATTGGAGCCGAGGTTATAGATTTGTCTGGTGTAATTTCTTTCAAAGTTGTCGAAGACATTCTCGGTGTCTTTTTTGCTGGTTCCGACTCCTCCAAAGTAGAGGATCTCTTGAGAGGATTTTGATTGATCTGAAGAAGGGGACTTGGCTTTTTCTTTGAAGCTTTGACCTTTTTCCAAGGCTTCAGTGAGACTAGACTTAACCAGTCCCTTTAAAGTCACCTTATTTTTCCTCTCATGAAGGACTCTTGCACTAAAAGAATCACATATAGCACAAGAGTCCTGTAGATGAATGGCACCCAAGCAGTATACACACTCTGTATGTCCATCTAAGGACATCTTTTGCCCACACTTGGGGCATTTCTTAAAACCCAAAGGTTTTGATTCTTTTGTCTGTTTAGTTGACATCATAAAGAAATAATCAGTTCTGAAACCTCTCTAATTTAAAACAAGGTTATCAAAAGGGTAAACTATTTAAACACTAATATCTGATAGGAAAAAAACACAACAACGAACCTTCGGATCCACACCAACAAATTTGAAGAACAATCTAAGCTATTAACAAGATATACACTAAATTTCTAAGTAGAAGGAACCTCTAAATAAAACCGGGCTGTCCTCAAAACTGCTGTCTATATACTAATTTAACACCGCACACTTATCTAAACAGTAACACACACTTTTATAAAAACTACGAAGTAGGCCCAATAACAACAGATCTTAAAAGTTTAAAGGGATTCTATCAAATCTAAGACAAACTAGTATGGTAATCCGTACACTATTAAAGCACACTATTCTAAGTTTTCTCAAGAAAAAAAAGCACATGAAAAGTATAGAAAATAGCTGACAATGTTTGTCACTTAGCCTGAGCCAGCTGAACAATGCTCAATCTGTTTCCGCAGCAAAAGAGATCTGAGGAACCACATTAGGGCATCATGGGATAGGGAATTGGCTTTGAGCTAGTTGAAGACCTCGAGCTTGTAAAAACGGCCGAGTTGGAACCCATCAGTTAAGAATGAAGGCGAGATTGGACAACTTCACATCATACGCTTGCTTTCCATATCTGTCCATCGTTCAAGACTCTTTATTCGGTGGATGGACAGATGAAGATGTCTAGGACAACTCCTTGGTGGCTGCCGCCACCACCATAGCATCTACCGGGACACCTTTACTGAGAAACTCCTTATCTGAGGGCACAGTGATGAATTTACTTAGCCTACTAGGAACAGGTTCCACAGAGTCCTGAGAGCTCCACGCCTTCCAACTGACTATGTTTATGAGTTGGTCGAAAGGCGGAGACACCCAAGAGGTGGAAGGGTGAGACCAGAATGTCTCCAGGTACACAGACTCATCATCAGAAGGGTTGATTGGCTTCCAACCACCTCTCTGTTTAAGGATTTATAGGACATCTTTAAAAGAGACATCCTCAGAGGGTGAACATGGAGACCCTTCTGACTCGACTCACTGAGGTCCGTGTCTAAAGTGATGGACTCCTCAAGTGAGTCTAAATGCTTCCTCTTGCATAATCTCTTCCGAGGGACCTCCTCAGAGAGGTACTCTGGAGAGGTTTTGGAAGAGATAGCTTCACCCAGTGGGGTGCCCTGGGGCTTTGGGTCTCCATGGCTGGGTGGGAGTGATGGCACCAAGACAGACATAAGCGCTTGGAGGGGAGAGTACTTGAACCTAAGAGTGGAGCAGTCTGAGGTGATATAACTCTCCTCATCACTTCAAAAGCCCCCCCCCGACCCTGCCCCGAGAAGGTTCCTGGCTTCAAGAAACCAGAAGACCCCCCTGAACCAAGGCAGTGGGGCTCAGAGGCCGATGTAGATGCTGAGCTCACCTGCACCGGACCCGACGGGTGTTGGCTCCTAGACCCCTTGAAATTCGATGGAACCGAGGAGGTCGAAGTAGAAGCCAGGACCGAAGATCCTGGAGCAGGTCTCGGCACCGATTTCACTGCAGTCAGATCCAGGCACTCCGGCTCCGAAGCCCCTGAATGGGTCAGAGGAGGAATCTACGAAGGGGAAGTGATGTTGGTCAGCCCTGTATCCCTCTGGGTCGGAGTCAACAGTAACTTGGCCAGTGCCGCTGTCCGTCTCTTCACCACCTCATCCAAAAGGCTTCTGGAGGATCAAGAGGACAGGGTCGGAGACCTCACTGGTTGTAGCAAAGGAGATCTCAAAACTGGGGAGACCAGTTCCAGGACTGCGGACCGGCTCCGAAACTGGAACTCTGTCGGCTCTAAAATCACAATGGAAGCCGAACAGGGAGATTTCTTGCGCTTGAAAGCCCTCGGGTCTGAAGATGATTCCTTTGCATGTTTTTTTTATCAGCTTTGATAGTGGAGCAGCAGATTATCTCTTTGTCGATTTTTCAGATCTGAAAGATGGGAACTGTTAAGTAGTTTTTGAGAAACTTAGATTCAATTCTAGAGCTTTGGAAAAAGGTGGTTTTAGTAAGCCTCTAACTATCAATTTATTCCTTCTTTCCGTCAACACCCTGGAATTGAAGGCATGGCAGAAGGAACACGATTCTTGAAGGTGGACAGCACCCAAACAATACACACAGCTGGTGTGTCCATCAGTCAGTGACATTTTTTTAATTGCATTTATCACAGTTTTTAAAACCCAAAGGTTTTGATTCTCTAGTATCCTTGGACATCTTAACACCAGTCAACGGACAACCAAACAAGTTAACTAGAAAAAAAAAAACAACTTGATATATATATATATATATATATATATATATATATATATATATCACAACCAATATACTCTATATATATCAAATTACGAGACAGGAAGAGTAGTCTCTAACTAAAATGACTAACTCCTACAACAGACAGGGAGAAGGAAAGAAAAAAGAAAGCCCATTAAGTTATACCGAAAGGAGCCCTCTAACTTAAACAGACTACCCAACAAGAAAGGAAAGTAATATCAACCCAAAAACTCTCTAATTTAAATGAGTTTGGAAACCTGAATAGGGGGAAAAAAAAAGCAGACAGGCCTAGAGGTAGAACAACGGCCACCAGAAAAAAAGCAATCAACAGCAACAAACACTCTCAGAGCACTAAACACTAGTCTAAATTATTAGAATTATACAATACAGAATGTTTTTGGTAATACCAATACAATCAACAAAAAAAAAAAATTCCACTTAGCCTAGAGCCTGCATGGAAGCACCCAATCTTGTTTAGCGGCAAATGAGATCTGGGTAATCTTCCCTGAGCATGATGGGATAGGGGGTAGCCACGAGCTGGTGGAAGCACTCGAGCTTTTGTATAAGGCTGAGTCGGAACCGATTCTCGGTTCCGAACCCAAACAGCAATGAATGAAGACGAGACAGGACACGGAATAGTTGTGTAAAATCTTACCATAACCATAGATGTCCTTCTCTTCCATGTTGCAGTACACGTACTGTGGGATTTCCAGCTCTCAGGTGATCTGACAGCGGCTCCTATACAAAAGCTTAAGCCTGGCTGCTGTAGGTGCGTGGGACGTCACATGTAGGGTCATAAACCAGGGACTATAAATGTGACGTCTGCACGCACAGACCTCAGAACTTGAAGCCAGATAAGTGTGTAT
The DNA here is from genome assembly GCF_019279795.1 of Protopterus annectens. NCBI lineage: Eukaryota > Metazoa > Chordata > Ceratodontiformes > Protopteridae > Protopterus > Protopterus annectens. The sequence continues at coordinate 94,854,636 of NC_056738.1, read as the reverse complement.
AAGCACAAGGAGAATCTGAAGAGCAAATGTCCCTGCAGGGCTGAACAGAATAGCCTGTAGGGAGAGGATACATAGGTGTAGACCAAGCATTCATAAAAAGGAGAAGGGGGTATGGAGGAAGGGAAGGAATACTGCAACATGAAAGAGAAGGACATTTATGGTTATGGTAAGATTTTACACAACTATTCTATGTCCTTCTATTCCTATGTTGCAGTATTCATACTGTAGGAGAATACCACAGCTTTAGGAAGAGTGATGAACGGGGGGCAGAGGTAGAGTATCCTAAGAATCCCTGCAGGCTTGCCCTGGCAAATCCTGCTCTCACCCTGGAGACATGGTCTAGCTTGTAGTGCTTAGTGAAAGTGTGAACTGTAGACCAGGTAGCAGCTTCCATGATGGAGGCTGTCTCCAGCCCTTTGAGAAAGGCTTTAAAGGTAGCCATTCCTGGAATGAGCTCTAACCCCTAGGGGCAATGGTTTGCCATGGAGAGAGTAGCAAAAGAGAATGGATTTCCTAATCCAAGAGGAAATGGTTTGTTTGGAGATGGCCTTACCCAGAGCCCTGGAGTGAAAGGAGATGAAGAGTTGATCAGACTTTCTGAAAGATTTAGTTTGTCTAAGTAGAATCTTAGTTGTCTGTGCACATACAAAGAATGAAGGATCCCTTTGCGTTATTAGATGGAGAGGGAAAAAGTGTTGGTAGATGAATAGACTGGTTAAGAGATAGTTCATTCACCACTTTGGGCATGAAGGAGGGGTTAATGTGCAATGTCACCCTGTTCTTGTGGAAGATGGTGTAAGGGGGACAGACAGGCTATGAGGGCCAGCAGTTCAGACACTCTTCTTGTGGATTCGATGGCCACTAAGATAATGGTTTTCCATGTGCATATTTGCAGGGAAGCTGTGCTTCCTGGCTCAAAAGGAGGTAGGGTTAGTTTTTCCAGTACGAAGCTGAGGTCCCAGGGAGGAGGAATGAGTTTTCTTGGTGGTCTGATATGTGAAACCCCTTCTCAGGAAAAGTTTAACATCCAGTCTGGAGAGCAGAGGTGGCTGTAAAGGCAAGCAGGCTGAAACGGCAGAAAGGTAAACTTTCAGAGATAAATATGCTAGTCCTTCCTTAATGAGGCCACATGCATAACTAAGGACCAAAGAGGGATCTGCTTGAAAAGGGTCCATGTCCTTAAGCGCACACCAATTTGTGAATCTAAGCCATATGGACAAATATTTTTTTCTGGCAGATGGTTTCCTGGCCTACCTCAGGAGTGAGAGCATGTCTTCAGAGTACAGTTGTCTAAAAGGGATCAGAAGGTGATCAACCAAAGGGTCAGATGCAGTAAAGGCAGCTGAGGTTGAAGGAAAGATCTCTTTTGTTGGGTGAGTAAGTTCACCTTGGGGGGGGGGGGTAACTTGTGGTGACTGCCCTTGGCTAAGAAGTGAAGGAGGAGGAACCAATGTTGCCTTGGCCAATAGGGAGTCACAAGCAAGATTTTTGGTGGGTCCTTGTTGATCCTCAGTAAGACCTGCTGTATTATAGGGAAGGGGGGAAAGCATAGTGGAACATTCCCTTCCATGGAAAGCTGAAGGCATTCACTCTCCATGCATGAAGTGTGATTGCTGGAGCGAATTTTGTTTAACTGTCTGTTCTGGGGGGAGGCAAACAGATCCACTTGAGGTGTGCCCCACTGGTGGACAATGTCTAAGAAGATTTCCCTGTGCAACATCCATTCGTGCTGAGGGCAGGATGTTCTGCTGAGGAAGTCTACTTGTTAGTTTTCCTGAGAGGGGATGTAATAGGCCTGCAGTAAGAGGTTGTGTCTGGTTGCGACTTCTCAGATTTGTAGAGTTATCTGGCATAACTGGTATGCCTTTGTCCCTCCTTGCTTGTTGAGATACCACATGACAGTTGTGTTGTCTGTCACAATGTGTAGCATGCCTGGTTGCAAGACTGGAAGGAAAGCTTTGAGAGCCAGTAATACTGCTGTCATTTCCCTGACATTGGTGTGTTGCTTTTGAAGTGCAGGGTTCCAACTCTGTTGAACCCTGAAGCCCTTGAACTCTGCTCCCCACCATAAATTGGATGCATCTGTGTGTATGGTTTGATTGATGGGGGGGGGGAGTTGGAGTGGGATGCCCTGGTTCTGTGAAACTTGCTGAATCCACCACTTTAGTTCTGTTTTTAGGCAGAGCAGGAGGGGAATAAGTTTGTCTAATGAATGTTGGCTTTGAGACCATACATTTTTGAAATACCATTGGAATTTTCTCATGTGCATCCTGCCTAAAGGGAGCATGGGAATGGTTGCTGCCATGAGACCTAGGATTTGCAGAAATTGTCTTGCAGAGAGATGGGATTTCATAAGTAGGCCTTGAAAATGGCTGGAGAGAGAGTGCACTTTGTCCAGTGGGGGAAAAGATCTCATCAAGTCTGTTCTTATCCTGCAGCCTAGGAAAACATTGTCCTGTTGACGAAGAAGTGAGGACTTCTGGAGGTTGATAGTGAAGCCCAAGTTGTGGAGGGCAGTCATTGTGAATTTGAGATGGTTTTGCACGGTGGATTCTGATTCTGCCAGAATAAGAATGTTGTCCAGGTAAGGGTAGATTTGGAGTCCCTTGGTTTTGCAATAGGCAATGGCTGGGGCCAGGCACTTTGTAAATACTCTGGGAGCAGGAGACAACCAAAGGGCAAGGTTGCAAACTGAAAGTGTGAAGAATGTCCAGTGAAGCGCTGAAACCTCCTGTGGGAGGTTCTGATAGGGATGTGCAGGTAGGCCATCCTTTAGATCCAGAATGACCATGAAGGCTTTGAGTGGAATGAGGGGGAGCAAAGTTTGTAGGGACAGCATCCTGAAAGAAAGAACCTTTACGAGCAGGTTTAGATAAGATAAGTCCAGGATTGGCCTCCAAGCAACATACTTTTTGGGGACTAGGAAAAGGCAGGAATAGAAGCCTTTTCCTTCCTGTCCTAAGGGAACTGGCTCTATAGTTCCTAGAGTGAGGAGTTCTTTCAATATGAGAAGGAATAAATGTAGCTGGTTTCTTGGAGGGAAGGGAATTCTTTCTGGCCTTGGCTTTTCCTTCCAAGATAGAAAATATCTTTTTTAGATGAGGGAAAGCACCCAGTATCCGAGGTAACTGTTTTCCAGAAGGGGAGGCATTTGGTAAGGCGGGCGGAGAGAGGGAGCTGATCCAGGCAGCCACTCTGAAGTGGAACCTCCTCGGTCAGGAAAAGGCTGCTTGGCAGGTCCCTGGGAATAAGGAGGTCTGAAGTAAGGCAATCTCCTGGACCCTTTACGAGGTCTAGAGGAAGAAGGACGAGATGTAGATGGAGTTCTTCTTACAAAAGAAGTCTTAGCAGGGTAGTGCCTGTAGTATCTGGGGAAGGGGGACACCAACAAGTGCTTGATGTCTTGAAGCTCTTTACTTTTCTCCTGTAGATTTTTGAAAAGTTCTGCTGAATTCTTACCAAAAAAGAGATTGTGGTCTAGTGGAGCATCCATTATCTTGGATTTAAAGTCCTCTGGTAGAGGTTGGAGGCGTAGCCAGGAATATCTATGCAAGACAGATGCGCTTGCAGCAGACCTGGCTGATGCTTTTGCTGCATCATAACTGCATTTAATAACGTGTTTAGCTACTTGAGTAGCTAAAGACAGTTTAGATGCAATGTCATTTTTTGTGGGCCAGTCAGGGGTATAAGCTAGCAAGATGGAGGCCTGGAAAACAAGGTCTAAGGCATATTTTACCATGTGTGTTTGCTAATTTATAGCCCTAAAGGCTGAGGTGGAGGAGGTATATACTTTTTTACCCATTCTGTCCATGGTCTTGCTGTCCTTGTCTGTGGGCAAAATGGAAGCAGAGGGTAATTGCCTAAATTGCCTGTCAGGAGACACAGCAATGACTGCAGGGTCAGCCATGGGAAGTTTCACTTGAAACTTCTGTTCATCTGGAACTTTATAAAATCTATCCGGCCTTTTAAGGGCAGGTGGTTGAGAATCTGAATTCTTGGAGGCTGCATTAAAGGCATCCAGAAAGGTTGGTAGAACTGGGGGAGGGATATTCTAACTGCAGAAGCTCAAAATATCTTTTCTGGGGATCTGTCATCAAGGTAGTATCCCCACCTGAAGTACTCTCTTTTTTGTGATAGCTTCTCCAAAGAAAATATCCTCTGAAGGAGAATCACCCTCAATAGAGTCTTTGTCTGGGGAGCAATAGTCCACAGGAGAAGCAGTTCGTGACACAAAAGAAAAAGATTCCTCAGAAGAGGAATCATATTGTTCAGGTTCTTCTTCTCCCTGCTGAGTAGTGATTAAAGGGAGGGAGGGAAGGAGAAGAGGCTGGCCTAGGGCTCAGCACTGGAATATTTGTAGTTGCAGGGCCTGTAGACCTAAGGGCCATAAAGGCCTGCAGCACTGAATTGGTGAACATCTGCCATTCTGGAGTAGCTTGAGGCATAGGGCTCAAGTGTTTGTTTTTTTTGTTTTTTCTTACTTGGTGTTGGCTTAGGAGTTGGCCTAGTAACCAAGGTCTGGGCTGGAGCAGAAAGAATCTCGGTCGGCCGACCAAGTACTGGTTCTCCCTAGACGTCGGTTGAGGTCAGCGTCTGGGTCGGCTCCGCTGACGTGCTCTCCGTAGCTGCAGTAACGGCCTCTTCCAGAGGATCCGCCGAAGCTGACAGAAGAATTGGCTGTCCCTCAGCCCCTAAATCGGTAGTCAGTGGGATGTCCGACTGAGGAGCGACAATAGGAGTAGGCCTGAAAAACTTGGTTGTCTTCCACGGTTGTTCAGATTGGGTGGCCGACTCGAGATCCATCCTGCAAGCAAGGCGTTTCAGTCTTTGATTCTCAAGAAACAAATTTAAAGCTGCCAGATGACTGTGAAGCATTTTTGGTACGAATGAATGACAAATAGAGCAGGCCTTATGGTCGTGCTCCTCACCTAAGCAAAACACGCACTTGTTATGTGTATTTTTATGCGGTATCTGACGCACGCAATTAAATTTTTTCTTTTTCTCAGACCAGCTAAATAGCTGAAACAAAATCTATAGCAACCAAGCTGAAGTAGTAAGAAAAATGAAAACCCCAGCGGGGTGCTTATCTTTTTTGAAGTCTTCGGACTAAGGAGCGGAATGGTCAAAGTGCATGTCATCTGCGGCTGAAAAGTTCTGAGGTCTGTGCATGCAGACTTCACATTTATAGTCCCTGGTATATGGCCCTACGTGTGGCATCCCATGCACCTACATAAGCCAGACTTAGGTTTTGTGAGATATCCTGAAGGTTGGAAATCCCACAGTATGAATACTGCAACATAGGAATAGAAGGATATCATAATATCCGGCCTTTAACAAAGCTGAACTGTGAGGAGTCCAGTGTTTGCAGGATACCTATGTCCTCGTTTACCATGTCCATGACAATTCTTTCCATAGCCTTACATATGAGGCTGGTCAGACTTATGGGCCTGTAAGTTACCTGGATTGGTGCTTGGACATACTTTGTACAGGAGAAAGACCGTTTTCACCTTCCGTTCCTTGGGCACAAAATCTGACTGTAGGCTCTAGTTGAAAAGTGAATCAATTGGACCAGACAGGTCATGGCTTATGCTATTTAATAAGCATTGTGGGATGTTATCGGGGCCCACAGATGCAGTGATTTTGGCCTTTGAAAGTCCACTGTCGACCTGTTCCACAGTAATGGTTGTGGGGAATTTTGGTATGCAGTACTTCCTTTGGACTATGGGGAGGGGGGAGAAATCTGAGCTGAATCTGTCAGCCAAAGGTTGACAATGGCCTCTGATTCAGTGTGGTTGATTCCATTTACAATAAGCTCCCTTCATTGTGTCTTTCCCTTGAGGTTACGGACATAGCTGTAGAAAGGTTTGTGGTTGTCCTTTGCTTGAGAAGCTATTTTTCTTCAAATTTACCCTCTGAAGTATTAATTAATCCTTTTAACTGCCTGTTCAAATAAGTCAGGGGGCTTTTGGTAAGTTTGGCTTAGTTCCTCTTATGCTTGGCCAAGATTTTTTTCTTCTGCTGTATAACCAATTGATATTGTGATTCCACCAGGGTGGCTTGTCTTTTGAGTTTCTCTTATTTTTAAGACAAGTGGGCACAGCTTGCTCTGTACAGCTATCAATATATCTGTACAGGGATTTTTGTAAATAGCTCGGCATAGACTATGCTGTTTATGGATTTGGGGGGGGGGGGTGCTTGGATTTTAGCAAAGGTGTCACCAAGTAGAGAGAGGTTAGCCTTAGAATAAATAGTTCCTAAAGGTTTTCAGATTCGCTGGGTCCCTGGATTTAATTTTTACTTCAAGCAATACTGCTTTATAGTCAAATCTGACGAGTGAGGACATTACACTGGGTGAGGAACATCACTTACCCGTGTTTGTGAGTTCAAGGTCAAGGATATTTGTAACAAATACAACTTAAAAAAAGCAAAAAACTAAATTTTAAAATACAACCAAGACTACTGATCCAAGAAGTAAGCAATTTTAATGAAACACTTAGCTCCTCTGCTTGCGCAGCCTTCCAAGAGTAAAAACACTACAAAACACTCTTTACTTAAATACAGCATATTGCACAAGACAAATAAAAACAATTGCTTACTTCTTGGATCGGTGGTCGTGGTGGTATTTTATAACAAGGATATTTGTAACCCTGGTAGGAGACTGGGAAAATTGTTCCAGGATGTTGGTATTAAAAAGTTTAGGAATCACTGGGCTTGTACATTAGAGGTAGTCTAGGATTCAAAATCTACACAGGGGTAGATGAGCCCCCCCCCCCCCCCCCCATGAAGATGATACTGGGTTGAACAGTGAAGGATTCCAGTACATTGAGACATGCAGTATGGGCTTTCTCAGAAGTGGAGGAGGACCTACAGGTTGCAAGGATATGGTACGAGAACCTTTTTATGGTGAGTTGTACATGTTTGAGTTTCTGCAAGTTATACACTTTAACTAGTCTGGATGTGAGGTTGTTTTTAAATAGACTGGCACTCCTCCACCTTAAGTTCCCTCCTGTGCAGTAGCTGGTTTAAAGGAGTGAAAGGCATTATACCCTTGCACTGCTGGGGTACTCTCCATGACGTTAAACTATGTCTTCGTTACTACACAGATGTCTACACTCTCCCAGGACAGGAAGGCTTACAGGGAGTGGAGTCTGTTAAGACTTCTACCACTGAGTAGTACCATCTTCAGATATTTCTTCATATGTTCAGTTAAGTTGTGAGGTTTATCACTTTGGCATTACCTAAAAAAAAGACAGAATGGGGGGTGGAAAAGGTCTTTTCCAATATCCAAAAGCCTAGAGGGGATAAGTGCAGACCATCCCTGGCAAAGCAGAGTGGTGTGTCAATCATGTTCTGTCAGGCCATCAAATACTGTACCCCCATGATGTGACACTAAAAGCTAAGACAACTGCTAAAATCAATCATTTTCTGTTGGTAATGTGGTATCATTCATAGAGAAGGTAGTATGCTGCCCTGTGCTAGGCTCATACCTGACTGAGCCACAAAATCAGCAAGCTCGATTATGTCTCGCTTCATAAAGTTAAGGGAGGTATGTCTCAGGTCATTAACACCCACAAGGACTATGATAGAGTCATACTGACACCTGCTGTTCAATGACCTGACTGTCTCTATGACTTGCTCCTAGCCTTGGAAAGGCAGCTGTGACTCTGTCCTTAGTCTGGGGACATCCATGTGCCTCACTACATTATCACCAATGACCAGGAAATTTGCATGTGCACTGGTGTGCCTTAAGGGCTTAGCAGTAAAGGCACTGGATACAGTATTACTATGTGTAACTGTGGGTGGTAGTTTAACAGAGTGTTTACGTGATGGCTGAGGACCCTTTTTTTGTCTGTGCTGTGCACAATGTGTTAGTTTTTTTTTTTTTTTTTTTGGTGGGGGGGTTACCTGTAAGTGCCTCAAAATAATTAAGTTTTGTGTGTAGGATCTTTACCCTGTGCTGTAGGCATGGTGCAAATGCCACTGACAACCTCTTCAGGATTAGTTTTGGTTGTATGAGACAGTTTTGCCTGCAGCACTAATTTGTATTTACACCTCTCACATACTTTATCTGTTTTATTAAGAATAAGTGGGTTATCAGTGCACATGAGGCAATTGCTACAATGCCTCAGAATAGCCATCTCAAACAGAATGGCCACAGAGAAAGTCGGGAAGTGCATATCCATGGCTACTGATCTACTAGACAGGAGTGAGGAAAATTTAAATACTGAATAGGTCAATACCACAAGGAACCTGATCAGAAATGCTATGTGCAAACTAAATACTGTAGTACTTAAATCTGTGTAGACAGTAAGGGCATTTTAAGGGAAACTTACACTGCGAGAGATCTGTCTCTACAAAGATTACAAGGAGGAATTAGGTGCACGATATCAGCATCTATACTGATCTCTGCTAGGGACTGTCTGCTCAGAGAGCAGCAGTTCTAAGTAAAGACTGTAAAAAAAATGGTCAGAAAGTACAGATATTCAATACAGAAACAATTAATGTAGCTGTGACAAAAACAACGTGAAAAAACATGTGCCGAAACATTGGATATGGTAATGTAAGCCTTGTAGGTTATAAGCAAAGCATTGTGCAACTGCGACACTTAAACAACAGAGGAGATTCAATAAAAAAGTCCCCGTGGCCAGTCAAATAATCACACTCTTCTTTCCTTTACACACTCTAAGGCTAGAAAATGATGCAGCTCCCCTCTACTCTCATTAAAGTGGAACCAAGATAGTTCTAACTAATGACTGCAAAAAACTTCAAAAAGTATAGCTATTTAACATAGAAACTCAATTAATGTAGCGATAAACAAGTGCTGAAATGGTGGATATGGTAATGTAAGTCTTAGCTTTCACAGAGTTCAGAAGAAACCAGCAACACTTCTCAGTAGAGTGGTCATCAAACATCACCAAAAGCCTCAGGCACACAGACTCAAATTTTAAACAAGCTAGCCCTCTAGCTAATCAAACAAAGGCACAATACTACTCACACCAGTAATTCCCAGCTCAGAAGGGTGTAAGCTACATCTCCTGCCGCAGGAGTATTGACCACAAACCTTCCTAATGAAAGATAACGAGTTTGGAGCCCAAGTGCTTAAATCAGAACTAAAAGGCTTAGAATAACACTTACTACTTGTTAGTAGCCTAATTACACTGTAATAAGTGCAGCAGATTAAATGCAATTGAACATAATTTTCTTGGGTGGCGAAAAGCCAGGGTACCTTTTCGGCTAGGCTTGTATAGGCCCTAGGGCCAATAGCCTAGTACCTACCTATGAACCTGCAGCAAAAAGCTAAATACAGTGGGAATAAGAACAAATGCAGTAAAAGCAGCTGAATAAAGTGCAATTTTTTTTCAGTTAGTGGGAAGGCAGGAAACAGGACATAATTCAAGTTTAAGAGACTAAGGTGGAGTGGACTTCCCAGTTGATCTGTCAATGCTCAGTAGAAGGAACTGATGAGATGAGAATGGGAGGAGTGCCCAAAGTCAGATTTACAGTATGGGTGGGCAACTCAAAAGCCACCAAGTTTAAAAGCATAACAAAGGTGGGTGGGTGGGAAAAATCAAATGCAGACAGAAATCAGCAATAGTCAAGCAGGGAACAGCAAGTCACACAGCACTAAATACTTGTTAAAATAAAGGATGATATTTCTCAGCTCCTCTTACTAATTAGCTGGATTTTACTCACTGCCTGTAAAAGAATTACTTTCTAACTGACCATAGCCAAGGCCTCTTAAAACTCCAAAAAGAATAAAACACTAAAACAAAACTAAATTCAATACAAGAGTAGAGATAAAATGTAAGTAACCAATCTTTAAATGAATAACTCCAATCCAAAATTAAATGAAGACACAGATCAGCAATAGTCAGGCAGTGAACAGCAAATCACACAAAATACAGCTAAATAAAGATGCCACTAAACACTTGTAGTTAAATGAGGAATGCTATTTCTTACCTCCTCTCACTAACTAGCTGGATTTTATTCACTGATGCAAAATAATGCACAACTGACACTAGCCAAGACCTCTTAAAGCTCTAAAAAGCAAAAAAAAAAAAAAATCATAAAATGCAACTGAATAGTAGAAATAAAAAAATGGAGGCAACCAAACCTTAAATGAATAACTCCAATTCAAAATCAAATGCAGACAGAGATCAGCAACAGCCAAATGTAGACCGAGCTCAGCAGTGGTCAGGTAGAGAATAAGTCACACAGCACTACAGCTACATAAATATGCCACTAAATACTTGTAGTTAAAGGAGGAATGCAATTTCTCAAATACTCCCACAAATTAGATGGATTTTATTCACTGTCTGTAAAATAATTATTTTCCAACTGATCCTAGCCAAGGCCTCTTAAAACTCCAAAAAAAAAACTAAAACAAAAAAAATGCAATAACAACAGTAGACACTAACAAGGAACTAACCAAAACTTAAAATGAATAACTCCAATTTAAAATAAAATGCAGAAGAGATCTGGAATAGTCAGGCAGACAACAGCACATCTCACAGCACTGCAGCTAAACTGAAAATGCCACTGAATACTCGCAGTTAAATGAGAAATGCTGTTTCTTAGCTCCTCTCACTAATCTGCTGGATTTTATTCATTGTTGCAAACAAATTATTTTCCAACTCATCCTAGCCAAGACCTCTTACAACTCCAAAAAAAAAAAAAAACTAAAACAAAACAAAACACAGTACAACAGCAGAAATAAAAATGGAAGTAACCAAACCTTAAATGAATAACTCAAATCCAAAATCAAATGCAGACAGAGATCAGCAATAGTCAAATGCAAAAGGAGATCAGCAACAGTTATGCAGAGAATATCATGTTGCACATCACTACTGCAAATAAAGATGTCACTAAATACGTGTAGTTAAAAAAGGAATGTTATTTTTCATCTCCTTCCACTAATTAGCGGGATTTTATTCACTGTCTGCAAAATAATTCCTTTCTAACTGCCCCTAGCCAAGACCTCTTAAAACTCCAAAAAAAAAAAATAAATAAATAAAAACAAAATGCAATACAAGAGTAAAGATAAAAAATGTAAGTAATCTAGCCTTAACTGAATAACTCCAAGCCAAAATCAAATGCAGAGATAAATAATAGTCAAATGCAGACAGAGAACAACAATAGGCAGAAGAATGCAAAAAGGGGGATGATGGGTAAGTACTGCCAGTATGGACATCTACAGTTACAGGCAAACAGTTCTGAAGCAACTGCACCTCATTCAGCAAGTTGTTGTTTGTCTTTCGGCTTTTCCCGGTTAGGGGTTGCCACAGCGGAACTCCGGTCCGCTAATGATTGGCAGTTGGTTTTTATGGTGCCGAGTTGCCAGCCCGACGCCCAACCTTCAACGAAGGCACGCCCATTCAACGCATGCCTTTCTAACGCCCACTCGACCACAGGGAGGACATGCAGACTCCACACAGAAGGAACTCCCAACCCAAGCTGAGAATCGAATGGGAGAACCTCTTGTTGTGAGGCAACAACACTATTCAGCAAGTACACTGCTTTAATGGCGTATGTATAGATTCCCAAAACTTACTCAATCTGGGGAAGAAGGATAAGGATTCTAGGAGGCCCTGGAGAATAGTCCTAGTGAAGTCTGCTCTGGTTTTAGAAAATGCATCCTGCTTGTAGTGCTTTGTAAAGGTATTGACAGTGGACTAAGTTGCTACCTCTAGAATACTTCTAAAATGCACTCCTTTTCCAATGTACCTCTGAAGAGAAAAAGGCCCTGGTGGAATGTGCCTTTACCTTGCCTGGATTTGCCTTGCCGTGGTGGGTGCAACAAAAAATAATACTAGAAGACAACCAACAAGTAATAGTTTGCTTAGAGAGGTTGGCCTTTCTTTGCCCCTGTATAGGGAATAAAAAGCCTTTCAGTCTTCCTGAAGGATTTTGTTCCATCAATATAGTACCTGAGCTGCAGATACACATCCAAGGTATGAAGTATCCTCTTCTGGGTCTCATTCACGTTGTCGAACTTTTACAAGTTCGAACATCATATGGTCGAAACCATATCCTGCAATGTAGTGCGATCTCTGAGTTGGTATATTTAAGTAGTGTGGGTGTGGGGGGTGCAGGGGGGCTCCCCCCCTGCTTACAACCTTCAGGTAAGTTTTTTTGTGTTTTTTTTTTAATGTATTTATTTATTTTTATTATGTTGCCGAACTTTTAAAGTTCGAACATATGGTGTTGACCATATGGTGTTTGAACTTTTAAAAGTTCGACAACGTGATACAGACCCTCCTCTTCTCTCCCTTATTCTTAGGTTCTGGGGAAAAAAAGCAGGGGCGTTTAATGGATTGACAGAGTGAAATCTGAAACCACTTTCGGCAAGAAAGAGGGGTTAGTGTATAACAACCCTATCCCAGTGGGAAATCAAGTAAGGTTGTCCCACCGTAAGAGTTTGCAGCTCAATAAGACTTGCCATATGGATGCCAGAGCAATAAGCAAAACAGTTTTCCATGTTAAGAACTTCAGATAAGCCTAAGCAGCCAGTTTGAAAGGTGGTAAGGTAATTTTTTCCAAAACATAGCTGAGATCCCACAAAGGAGAAATTTGCTTGCGAGGGGGTCTCATATGCCATACTCCTTTCATAAACTGCTTTATCAAAAAATAAGAAAAAACGAGGGGGGATCCATTGGCAGGACAAGCAGAGTTGGCCACTAAATGCACCTCAATGTACACAAGATAAACCATACTGAAGCATCTCATACAAATATTTCAAGACAAGAGGAATGTTACTCTCAAGGGACCCTTTTTTTCCATTTAGGCATCACTTAGAAAAACTCATCCATTTGTAAACATAAGATCTTCTAGTAGCAAGTTTTCTGGTCTCTTAACACCTACTGGATTATCTTAATGAAATAAATACCTACACTGAAGCAAGACTGGATCATCCAGGCTGTCAGTTCTAACTGCTCCAAACTGGGGTGCACCAGTCACCCCTGAGACTGAGAGAGCAACTCTACAGTGTGAGGAAGTCTGTGGTAATTGTCCTTGGCCAATAGCATTAGAACTAAGGTAGCTGGTCACCACAATGATCTTCAGTACATTTTGAATCAGTGGAAGGGTGGAAATAAACACAAGAACAGTCTGTCCAAAGGATCAAGAATGTGTCAGTCCTCCAGCATAGCTGCAAGGGTGCCTGTAACAGGATTTCTACAGCTGTTTGTTTTGAAAGGAGGTGAACAGATCTACTTGAGCCATTGCCCACATCTGGACTAGATCCTGGAACACCACTATCTTGAGCTACCCCTCCTGTAGATCTGCCCAGAATCTCCTTTGTCTGCCACAAAAGTTTGCTCTGACGAGATTATATGATGACTGAAGAGTCACAGAATGCTATAAAGCTAGCTCCCAGGCCATCTTTGCCAACAGGCACAGTGGTTATGAACTTGTACCCTCCTGTTTGCAGAAGTACCGTATCACTGTGGTGTTTTCTGTAACCACAAGAGGAAGATCCACAGTCCACAGGTGGTGAAGGACTTTTGAGGTGTGTTATCATCAACATTTTCTAGATATTAATGACTTCCATGGGTCCTTAGGCCTCACTCAAATGGCCTGCACTTGCACTTCCATCGACACTGCTCCCCAAAGGAAGTCAGATGAATCTCTCCAGACAAACTGCGCAGGAGCAGGTGGGAATAAGGAAATCCTGAATTCACACTCAGCTGTGCTCTCCACCACTGTAACTCTTGTCTGATGAAGGGCAGCACTGGCAGGTGTGATTCCAGGCAACAGAGGTGTTGTGTCCAACAATTTTGGACATACCACTGAAATTTTCTCTTGTGGAGATGGCCAGTGGTATCATGAGACTCAGCACCCCCTTGCATCAATTTACCTCTGTCATCTCAGCATTTAAGGATCTGATTAGCTGCTGTACCCAACATTTAATAAGAATCAGGTGAAGCATTCATAACCTCATTTTTAACTCATCAGAAAAGGTTTGGCTGTGTGACCATGCAGACCCTTCTTATCACCACTGATATCACTGCATTTCTAGAAACAGTATTGGCCCCCACCAAGGGGCTCTTTAAAGCATGTTTAGACACTTGAGAAACATAGGAAACAATATCTTAGACACAGACTCGTTGCTCATCAGGTATTGATGCAGTGAACTTGCCTAAACTACACACACACCTCAAAACAAACTTCAACATAAAAATTATAAGTTATGTACGGAACCATAACTTGGTATCTGTGTTGTCTTCTTCCCTTCATCCTCATGAATGGGTCAGAGATCTGACCCTCGGATATGACTTGGTTGCATTTCTACAGACTAGGCTCCAAGTCTCAAGCTCCCCCCTCTTCCCATTTCAAGCTCTTCCCTTTCCTGGTGTTCTCAGACAGAGTTTGCTGCCCCCGCAAGTAGTTCCCATAGTAGGAAAAAGGTAACTACCACGCAAGGACAGAATGAAAAGAACCAGAGGCTCAAACCAGTAAATGAGGTTCCCTATCATTCCCGAGATCCACAAGGAACCACAAGGAGGGGGATGGCTAGGAGGGAAAGTGAGAATGAATGGAAGACAACACATATACCAAGTTATGTTAAGTACATAACTTACAAATCTGATATTGTCTCTTTCATTCCGCCTCACAAATGGGTCAGAGTCCCCAGCTACAAACACCCCTTGGGTGGCCTCAAGGAAGGATGTGCCAGAGCACATCAGAACCAAAGGAAGCCCAGTTCCAGGAAACAATATCCAATTTGTAATGAGTTACAAAGGTATGATCTTTAGACCAGGTTGCTGCAGCACAAATATCATCAATGGAAGTTCTAGAAGAAAAGGCTGATGACATAGGCATAGATCTGGTTGAATGGGCTTTAGGAGGACAAGGCAATTGAAGACCACTTCTAGAATAAATCACAGAGATGCAACTTGTAATCCATTTAGCAAGAGTTACTTTTGAAACTGCTTGGCCCAGGCGGTTGGTTGAAAAGTAAACAGGCAACTGTTCAGTCTTTCTAAACTGTTTTGTCCTATGGAGATAAAAACATAGTTGTCTATGAACATCTAAAAGGTGTAGTAAACATTCTACCTTGTTAGAAAAATTGGAAAAGAAAACTGGCAACTGAATGGACTGATTCAAGCTGACCTCAGTGGCCACCTTAGGCATAAAGGAAGGATTGGTACGAAAGGAGACTATCATTATGAAAAATTATGTAAGGGGGTTTCAAAGATAGAGCTTGGAGTTCCGAAATCCTCTTGGCGGATGTGATAACCACCAGAAACACAGTCTTCCAGTAACAAATTTCAAGTCACAGTCACTGGAAGGTTCAAAGGGTTTCTGTGTTAGGCCTTGAAGTACAACAGTGGGATCCCATGAAGTGGAAGGATCTTTAATCAGAGGACAGAGAATTAAAATACCCTTCAGACAGGCCTTACATAACCTGTACATAGCAGGAGAACCAAACAAGTTTCCTGAGTGAAAATTTGAAATAGCAGCTAACTGAAGTTTAATGGTAGAATAACTAGTGCCTTCCTGAAAGAGGGAGGTGAGAAAGGACAGCAGATAGTGGGGCTGAAAAGAGATCAATGTTCTCTTTGCATGCGGAGTAAATTAACCTATAAACCTTTTTGGTAGAAGGTTTCAGAGAGGCCAACACAATGTTTCGAACAGGGGAAGAAAGCACTGACCTCTGTACAATCACTGGAACTTGAAAAACCAAGAGGTTAGTTTGAGGGTGGACAGATTTGGATGATAACCCACCGAAGGGTGAAGGAGATCCTGTTTGGGTTCCAGTATCCATGGAGGATATTTCAGATGAGACCAGAGGAAGGGGAACCAAATCTGACAAGTCCACTAGGGGGCAATGAGGATCACTGAGGTCTTCAGCCATTTTGCTTTCTGAAGAAATTTGGGAATTAGGGGTACAGGGGGTAAAACATAGAGGAGGCGGGGAGGGCAATTGTGAACTAGAGCATCCCTCAGGGACTCCTTCGGCAGGGGGATCAGAGTGAAATACCTGCTGCTGCATTTGGTGTTGTGAGGGGAGGTGAATAGGTCACAGCAAGGCCGGCCCAAACGGCTGAATATCAATTCCGCTACTGATTGGTTGAGGGACCACTCATGAGGGATCACAGGACTAGCTGATCTTGTTTGCAAGAACGCTGGACTTCCCCAATATGTGAGTCACAGAAAGCAGTTTGAAGAAATTGCCCATTTCCAGACCCTCATGGCCTCTCTGCACAAGGGATATGAACAGGTTCCCCCATTTGATGACATACCATATTGTCGGTGTGAATTGCATATGTCCCTAGAGGAAAGTCATTCTGAAAGGCTTGCAACGTATGAAGTACTGCTCTCATCTCAAAAACACTGATGTGCAATCTGGTCTCTAAGTGACTCCACATGCCTTGGAACATCTTTCCCTGGAAATGCCCCCACCCCAATTGTGAAGCGTCCATGGTCACCATGGTTGAGGGGGAAGGGAAGGGAAAAGGAAAGGCCTGCTGACTGACAGGTCATCGGAGAGAAGCCACCATCGAAAATGCTTTCTGCAAATCAGAGTCAATTTGTTAGGAGCAGAGAGAAGTTGGTACAGAATAGACCACTGAACAGCCAGAGTCCATTGGAGTACTCGCATAAAGAACCTTGTTAATGGGGCAAGTGTAATGGCTGCTGCCACAGACCCAACAGCTTGACGTACTAATGTCGCTGGAGGAGTAGGACGGTAAAGAATAATAAGAACATGTTTCCTCAGACTTTGCATGTCATGAAATGGTAGCAATGCTCTCCAATTTGGAGAGTCTAGAAGTGTCCCAATGAATTCCAATTTCTGCACCAGGATTAGATTTGATTTCTGAAGATTTATGGTGATTCCCAGAGAATTGGATATTTTTAACAGGTAATGCCTGGCCTAAAGAAGGTGATGCCTGGTTGGGGCAGTTAGAAAAGAATGCTGAAGAAAACAACTGATTTTGTCAAGTGTGCCTTAGGCAATTTAGGCAGAGTCAAACCCTTTTTCTTACAAACATTGAGATGCAACTAGTCAGTCATCTAGCTAAGATGTAAGCTTTGAAATGCCTTGCCCCACTTTAGCTTTAGAGGAGGATGCAAACAACTGATCTGACTTTCTGAAAGGTTTAGTTCAATGGAGACGGAAATATAATTGTCTATGCACATTCAACAAATGAAACATATATTCTCCTTTATTAGAAAAATTCAGAAATAAAACTGGTAAAATCAATGTTTTAATTGAGTGACGTTTGTGTGGCTACTTTAAGCAAAAAAGGTAGGGTTGATATGCAAGGATACCCTGTCCTTGTGAAATACAAGGAGGTTAGGATGACAAGGTTTGGAGTTCTGATACTCTCCTAGCTGAGGAAATGGCAACCAGCTGCCAGGAAGGCAATTTTCCAAGTTAGGAATTTTAAGCCCACCTTAGCAACAGATTCAAATGGAGCTTGGGTTAAAACTTGGAGTAAGACAGTCATGTTCCATGGAGAAGTAGGATTCCTAAGTGGAAGTCTAAGAAGGAAGGTACTTTTGAGAAAGACTTTACATAATTTGAGTGAAACTAAGGAGTATAATTTTCTCCTATATGAAAATCTGAGATCACCACTAGCTGAACTTTGACAGTGGAATAACTACCTCTGTTGTTGAAAATGGAGGAGAGAAAGTCTAAAACCGCTGATATAGGGGCTGAAAAGGGATCTAGACTCCTCAGACAGGCCCAAATGGAGAATCTTTTCCATTTACTCTTGTAGACTTTCCCAATGGATGGCTTCTGAGAAGTGAGAATGTGAGCCACTTGAGAAGAAAGCCTGGGCTGACTAGCCATTACTGGAAGTGGAGAAACCATGTGGAGAGTTTTAGGGCTTGAATGCCCAGATGTCATTCCAGATGGATGAGACAAGATTTGGCACTGGATCCAGCACCCAAGGGGGGTGTACCAGATGAGGCCACAGAAAGAGAAACTACGCTGGCTGAGGCCAGAAAGGAGCAATGAGGATAACTGACCTCCTTTGTAATGCTTTCTGCAGAGCTTTTGGGATTAGAGGGGTTGGTGGAAAGATATATAGGAAACCAGAGGGCCCACTCATGAATCAGGATGTCTCTTGGTGACTTCTCCTCTGGAGGGATCACAGCAAAGAAACATTGCATTTCGAATTGGTGGGAGAAGCAAAAAGATTGCAGCATGATTAGCCCCCAATGGCAAAAGATTTTTCTTGCCACTGTTGGGTTGAGAGACCACTCACGATGTAGCAGCACATACCTGCTCAATCTGTCCACAAAGACAGTGGACTTCTCTAGTATGTGCATTATTAGAAAGCAGTTAAAAGATACTGTCCACTGCCACACACTCACTGATTCTCAACACAAAGGGTAGGAGCACATTCTCCTGTGCTCACTGATGTACCAGACTACCGACACGTTGTCCAACTGGACAGCAATCACCTCTATAGGGAAAGCAGCCTGAAAAGTCTGAAACACTAGGAGAACTGCCCTAATCTCTAAGACAGTGATGAGATTAGCCTCTGATGGGGATTATGTACCTTGGACCATCTTTCCTATAAAATGCCCCCCACCACCCTAGCTGGGAAGCATCCATGGTCACAGTGGCTTTTGGAAGGGAAGGGACAAATGGAGAGAGTGCCTGGACACTTCTGGAGATCGAATCCACCAAGCTACATTAGTCTTACAGATGCTTGTTAAGTGAACTCTAAAACTCATGGCTTGATATATGAAGGACCACTGAACCACTACGTAGCATACATTTTAACACACTCATGTAATACCTTGCCAAAGGGACCAAGGTAATGGAAGCTGCCCTTGACCCCCAAAAGTTGTAGAACTAGTCTGGCAGGTGGTATTTGATAGGAGAGAAGTTGTACAGTCTGGTTACGTAGATAACCTGCTTTCAGGTAACCTTCCTATCTGAACAGTTGTGTTCAAGTGGGTTCCAATGAATAGCCTACTCTCAGGTAATCTCACTATCTGTGCATTTGGGTTCAAATGGGCTCATAAGAATTCAAAAGTCTGTACTGGAGAGGACTGCAATTTATCCTGGTTGACTGTAGTTTTTAGGTGAAAACAAAGCTGAAGCAAATAGTTTCTGGCCCAGACAAGAAGAGACCTGGTAGAAGCAATGAGGACCCAGTCATCTAGACAGAGGAACATTCAGACCCCTTGCAGTCTGAGATTAGCTGCACCCACTGTCAAACACTTATGAAACCAAAGGGCAGGGCTCTGAATTGAAAGTGACTGGCTCCCATCCAGAAGTGAAGAAACCTCCTGGAGCGTCTGTCGATCGTGATGTGGTAGTACACATCCTGAAGGTCTATCAAGCACATCCAAACATCTTTCCTCAGGAGAGGGAGGATGGACTGTATAGTGACCATTCAAAACTTTGTGTGCTTGATGTTTATCTTCAGGTGGCCACGGTCCAAAATTGGCCTTAGGTCCTCATTCTTTTTTGGCACTAAAACAGAATCTTGAATAAGTTCTGAGCCCTTCTGGTCTGGTGGGACCTCCAGGATAACCCACTTGTCTAGCAGCTTTTTTATCAACAATGTTGTAGCTTTTCTTTGAGAGGTTGGAATGCTGAGAAGTTTCCTTCATAGTGTGTACATGTAAAAAAAGGGACTCTAATAACCTCTGGTAATAACTGCCCAAACCCAGACATCTTTAGTGATGGATGGCCAGACTACTGGATGCAGAGACAACTCCCCCCAATGCCTCTAGAGTGCAACAGATTCAGAAGTGCTGATATGGCCGCTAGGATAAGGAACTGCTAAAGCCTTGGTTTTGTGGACTTCCTCTGCCACTAGGCTGACATCTACCTTTAGAATTCTTTATTCTACCTTGGGGAGATCTATTTCCAGAAAAGTCTTGAGAAAACCCTTGGGACTTCTGGAAACATAGCTTTTTACCCCTTACTGGTTTTCTGCAGAATGCCCTCTGAAAGCTAGAAAACTGTATTCCTATGGCAAAAAAGGGGGTTCACTTTTAGAATGTTTGTCTTTAATCTTGGGGCCGAACAAAGTTGAGTCATCAACAGGAGTGTTTATAAAAGACATCTTAAAAGGCTCTGCAAAGTCACATAACTGCATCCAGGTATACCTCCTTACAGTGATGCCTGTACCTGCAGTTCCTGAAACACCTTTGGTAGTGTTGGATAGGAGAGGCATGGAGGCATTTGAAAAGGACTGAAGGGTATCCAGCTGCAAATACAGAGTTTTCTTGTCTTCTGCAAACATGGATCCCAAGACAGACTTGGACAGCTCCTTTGTCAAGACTCTATGAAACCTAGTCACATGTGCCAAATAATTCAGCAACCTTAAAGTAAAGGTAGGTAAAGTGTAAACTCACTTCCCAAGCCTGTCCAAGGCTCTTGACTCTCTGCTACGGGGATGGATAGATGAGGTCTCTCCAGCAAGCTCTTTCTTGGTGGCAGCCGCTACTACCATGGTATCCACTGCCGGGCACTTGCTCCAGTAAGGATGGTCTTTAGGAGCAACAATGTACTTATCAGGCTTTAAGTGGTGATCTGAGGGACCCTAACTCAAAATCGTTGGCTTTGGTCAATGACTTCTGAGGGGAGTTATCTCCTCTTACATATGTGTTTCCATGGAAACTTCAAGGGGGGATGATCTGGAGAGGATTCAGAAGACTGAGGCAGTGCCCTCAATGAGGACTGCCTCGAGACTAGAGTGAACCAACTGTCCCAATGGAATAGAATGTGCAGGATCAGGACCCAGTGCCACCAACTGAGGAGTGGGTGGAACACAGAGGGATAGAGATGTCTAGTTTCCAGCAGTGGAGAGAGCTCTTGCAACTTCCTTGAAAGTAGAAGCCAAGGGGGAGCCCAAAATCATGCTGGTTGAAGCCAAACTGCCATGTCTAGGAGACTGAAGGAACCAACCCAGCCCAGCTCCGAGATCAATGCTAGGACCAAGCTGTCAAGAGCTTAGGCTCCAAGAAAAAGGGAAGGCTTTGATAGCTTCAGAGTTGAACCCTTACCCCCAGACTCCATGCCAAAGTTTTGGCTCAGAACTCCATCTAGCTCCAATGACATCACAGCCGGTGGGATCAGAGAAGAAGCCAGAGTTGAAGATGACCACATCTTCAGATCAGAGTGGAACAATCCAGTTGGACATTTTGGATCCAGAATCCCCAAAGCCAGAGAGTGGGTCAGAATAGCAGTAGCCATCAGTAAGGGAGAGGGACCGAAGCTCAAGATGAAGTCAGGAGAACTCCTGGCTGAATTTGAGTCCTGAAGAATTTCATAATTCTATCAACATCTGCTTCTATTAAACTTCTGGTGGAGCTTATGGAGGAAGGAGGGCTGGAATGCTTCTGCAATGGCCTTTCTTGAAGAAAAGGATAGTGGAGTCTCAAGTCTCAAGGCTAGATCCTTGCAAAAACCTTGGCTGCAGCAGAGGGGAAGTCTTGGGATATACTGAAGCCAGCTCTGAAGAAGTTGTAGGAAATAACGACTTGGGCCTTTTGAAAGTTGGAACTGAAGATGGTAAGGGAGGAGGAGAGCAGTCAGGGGATTGCTTCCTTTCGTCTTTGCCAGTTTTTTCGGCCTATCACTCTTGATCCCCGGATGGGGATGGTCCAGAGACAGAAGAAGAAGAAGAAAAAGATTTTGAGGACTTTCCTGCAGGCAGCAAACCCTTAAGGATCAGCTTATTTTAGTGTTTGATGAGATCTTGATGTCCAAAGGTCACACAAATCGAATAATCCTCTTCAAGATGGGCAGCAGCCTAACAGTAAACACACTTAAGGTGTGCATTGGAATTTGGAAGTTTATGACTATAAGCCACACATTTTTTTAAATCAACTAATTTATCTGCCATAACTCAATTTATACAACCTAAAAGAGACAAAATTAATAAACTGTACCAACAATAGTGAAATTTCGAAATACTATATGTACTTCTATATAAAAAGATACCAACACTTTTAACAAGACTAACAGTAACTAGTAAAGGAGTACCAGAACAGTCAACTAATAGAATCAAAAGCAACCAAACTGTTCTTAGCAGTAGCACGTAAAAGCACAGGCACTGAAATATAAATAAAATCCACTTTATTCGATAAAAATACAATAGTTGAGCGCTTTCATCTACACACAGGTAAACTTCCTCAGAACAACTTCACAGTTAATTACATGAGTTAATATATACCCAAGCAACCAATCCATTTACCTTGTTATGTTAACAAGCAATTAAAAAATGCAATTAGAAAATTTGTAATCATTAAAAATAATTTAAAGAGCCCTGTGCTTTAAACTGATGAAAAAATACACTACTACCCTTACTAGGTGTAAAACTAAAAACAATGTGTAATGTATATATTTCCTGAGTATAATCAATACCTTATAAAATCAGATTTTTAGTAATAACATGAACATATCATAATATCAATGAGACTTTTTTCCTATAAAGTACAATATAAGAATTTTATCATAAAAGGTTGACAAAATACCTTATGGTCCTATATTAATGTATACTGTGATCCAAAATAGGTTTAATAGAAATATTTTCGTTTAAACCAGGATACATAGAGGCATTCAATTTTATCTTTCACCTAATTTTTTCTTAATGCAACCCCCCCTAGGGTTTGGATGTACAATCTCCAAAATGCCAAAAAGAAACTTATCACAACTGTCGTTTCCTTTTAAATGTTTCCATAAAGCATTCTTTTCATCTCTCCTTTTAATACAATAATAGTGGTCATATATCCTGTTTTGAAGGCATCTATCAGTTTAGTTTAATAAAGATAAGATTAGATAAGTTGGAACCGAGTGAGGCTATCCTTCTTGGCGTGTGGTGATTCCTCGTTTAAACTTCTGAAATATCCCCATCAGAAATGTTTGACAACCTCAAATAATCATAACCCCAAATAAATATCTGCAAAACCAGAAGTTTTCCTGTCAAAACTTTCAAATTAAGTTTTTAATTGACAGAAAAGACAATCATGATTGACTTACAGCTCTGGAAGCACAAGGCATTGGCAGGCATTGGCAGGCACTGCACTTAAAAAGGCCTTATTACAGAAACTCAGTTAACATTCACCAAAGGATAAAAAAAATAAATTCACCAATGGTCATAAAACACTTTGCAAGAGTTAAAACACCCATGGAACCAAGAATTATCTCAATATATACAATATAAATCTTATACTACAAGTAAAGTAAAATCCCAAGTACATATAATTTTCCAATCAGAGAAAAAAAAATCAGATCAGCAGTATACACTATTCAAACACTGATAGAAAAAGGCAGATGGAGGAAATAAAACCCAAAATATTTTCTTATTTGAGCTCAGTAGATGAAAAAATCCAGCATAAGGAGTAGTCTTCCAAGAGATCCTTCTCTTACTATGGCATTAAAACACTGAAAGGGTCCAATCTGTGGGACTGAGAGGCAGTCCTTGTGCTGCCAAGTGATTAGCCTATCACACCCACATCCAGACAGTGGAAGGGACTCTAAGCGTTGCTAGACTGCTACAGGAAGGATAGCAGGGTATTACTACCTATGTCAGTAAGGCAGTGTGTTTGCTGAACATTAAGAAGAGATAGAGGGGGGAAAAGCGGTGATCCCTTCATGAATCTCACATAAACTGACCAAAGTAAAAGTACAGTTGTGTACACTTACCATAAATGTAAATGTTCGAGTGTATTCACTGCTGCAGTCATTACATTTGGGTACTCTGCTGGCAGGTTGCCCTCAGTTGGCCTAAATAACAAAGTCTTGGGTCCCGAGTCAGTTGCTGTCTCCTCTTCCATGACGTCAGGTCGTCAGGGGTATAAAACATGCAGTCAATGCCATTTTAATCAGTTTTTCTTGCCCCAGATGTCAGGTGCCCCACAAATGGGGAGCAAAAATATATATATATAAAACTGTAAATATATAAATGCACTTTAGGAACATGAAATTTACCTTCAACCAAAAGCAATTACACCACAAAGGCTTTTGAGTATAGTGAAGGAAAGAAAAGGTATAGAAAGGGGGCTGTCGGGTGGGTAATCCGGACTGCAACAGTGAATACACTCAAACATCTACATTTATGGTAAGTGTACACAACTGTACTATGTTCTTCGTGTTTCACTGTTGCAGTCATTACATTTGGGTAGAATCCCAAAGCTATGGATGGGAGGATGGAGCTAAACAGCATTAGGAGCAGCTATAAGGCCCTGCAGGACTGCAGTGGCAAAGCCTGCCCTGGATTTAGAAAAAAATAGGTAAATGATAATGCTTTGTGAACGTATGAACTGAGCTCCAAGTAGCAGCTTCTAGAATGTCTCTGGTAGGAACCCCTCTGGGAAAAGCTGCTGAGGTAGAGGCAGCCCTGGTGGAATGGGATCTGATCCCCTTGGGCACAGGTTTACCATGGTGCAAGTAGCAGAAACAAATGCAATGGCTTATCCATTTAGAAATAGTCTACTTTGATATAGCCTTCCCCTCTGATCCTGCAGCAAATGCCACCAGTAGTTGCTCAGACTTTCTTAGAGATTTTGTCCTGTTTAAGTAGAATCTTAGTTGTCTGTGTACATTCAATGGATGCAGAATCCGCTCCCCCTTGTTCTGCGGATTTGGGAAAAAAGTTGACAGATGAATGGTCTGGTTAAGAGCCACACTGGATACCACCTTAAGCAAAAAAGAAGGATTGGTCCTGAGGGCCACCCTGTCTGGGTAAAAAATAATGAAAGGCTCCACTGCCATGAGAGCCTGTAGTTATGAAACCCTTCTAGCTGAAGTGACTGCCAAAAGAAAAGCTGTCTTTTAAGAAAGAAATTTCATATTAGCAGTAGCTGCTGGTTCAAAAGGAGGTAGGGTGAGTTTTTCCAGCACAAAATTGAGGTTCCATGCAGGAGTTGGCGCTCTCTTGGAGGCCTTAAATTTTTTGCCCCTCTGAGGTACTATTTTAGCAGGGGATTGGAAAAGAGGGGAGGCTCTGTGTTGTAATGAGCCAAGATGGCAGAAGCATGCATTTTTATTGAAAAAGAAGATAGGCCCTTGTCAAGCATTTCAGTTAAGTATTGTAAAATCTGAGGAATACTGGGCTTTGCTGTGTCTATTCCTTGTGCTTGGTTCCAAGAACAGAATCTCTTCCATTTACCAGCATAAGATTTTCTAGTACTAGGCCTTCTGGCTTCCAAAATGACATCCATCACAGGTTTACTGAGAGATGTGGTTGGTAAAATTAGTTGATTATCCATGCTGCAAGATTCAGAGTTTGGAGCTGAGTGTGCAGAATTCAATAGTTCTGCTGAGACAATAGGTGAGTTGTCTGAGGCAAGTACCACAAAGGAAGGTGTGACATATTCCTTAGAAGCGGGTACCAGTGTTGGCGAGGCCAGTCCAGAGCAGTTAGAATAATTTTTGGTCTTTCCTGTCTGACTTTTAGTAAGACCATGGAGAGTAGAGGCAGAGGGGGAAAGGCATAGACTGATAGGTTTTTCCAGCTGAAGGACAGGGCATCCACATTCCATGCTTTTTTGTGATGAGTTCTTGTGCAGAATTTGTCCAACTGATAGTTTTGGGGAGAGGCAAATAGATCTATGTCTGGGCTTCCCCATTTTTGTGTTAACATGCTGAAGATTTGTGGATCCAGTTTCCATTCGTGCGGGTCCATAAGATTTCTGCTTAGGTCGTCTGCCAGAGTATTTTGCTTTCCTGGCAGGAATTGAGCTTGAAGATGTATTTGGTAAGGCAAGGCTGTGTTCCACAAGGCCATGGCTAGTCTGCAAAGGGGGTAGGAGTGGGTACCCCCCTGCTTGTTTATGTACCACATAAAGTACAGTTTTGTACCTACCATAAATGTAGATGTCCGATAGGTATGCATCTGCAGTCATAACATATGGGTTGTCCTGCCTCAGGCAGCCCTTCGGACGGCCGGATTCCAAAGTCTGGGTCTGGTCTCGGCTGATGTCGCACTTTCCCCGACGTCATAGCTTCTGGGGTATAAAGGCATCAGCCGACGCCATTTTCCTCAGTGTTTCTTGCCCCAGATGCCAGGTGCCCTCTAGGAAGGCTAAATTTGGATAATGCTGAATAGTTCCAAACAGTAGCAAATTATATACATACATATATATATATATATATATATATATATATATATATATATATATATATATACAAACAAACAAATACACTATAATAGATTCCCCCAGTTAGCTGAAAGAGGGGTAAGCACCCTAGGAAAACCACAGAGGGAAGGAGGTGGGTAATCCTGACTGCAGATGCATACCTATCGGACATCTACATTTATGGTAGGTACAAAACTGTACTATGTCCTTCAAGGATGCATCTGCAGTCATAACATATGGGTAGAATACCATAGCCAAACTGCGGGAGGAGGTACTAAGAGAAGGATGGTGTAGTTAAAATCCCCTGCAGAACTGCAGTTGCAAACCCTGCTCGGGATCTGGAGTATAAAGGTAGATTGTAATGCTTGGCAAATGTATGCATGGAGCTCCCTCCAAGTAGCAGCTTCTAAAATGTCCTTGGTAGCCACCCCTCGTAGGAAAGCTGTAGTGGTGGCTGTGGCCCTTGTGGAATGAGGCCTGATATTTTCAGGAGCTGTCTTTCCATGAAAGGAGTAGCAAAAACAAATGCAATTTCCTATCCATTTTGAAATTGTCTGTTTGGAAATTGCTCTTCCTTGCACCCCAGTTGCATATGCTACAAAAAGTTGGTCAGTTTTTCTGTTGGTTTTAGTTCTGTCCAGATAGTAGCGTAGCTGTCTGTGTACATCCAAGGTGTGCAAACGTTTCTCTCCTTTGTTCTGTGGGTTAGGGAAGAAAGTAGGCAAATGAATAGCTTGGTTCAAGGATACCCTGGATACCACCTTTGGCATGAAAGTAGGATTGGTTCTCAGTGACACTCTATCCTGGTGGAAAATAAGAAAAGGCTGCACTGCCATTAATGCCTGTAACTCAGATACTCTTCTTGCTGAAGTGATTGCCAGAAGAAAAGCAGTTTTCCAAGATAGAAACTGTAGGTCTGCTGATGCTGCTGGTTCAAAAGGAGGTAGTGTCAATTTCTCCAGTACAAAATTGAGATCCCATGCAGGTAGAGGGGGTCTCCTTGGAGGTTTAATATTTTTGATCCCTCTCAAAAATTGTCTGAGCAGAGGGTGAGAGAAGATAGTTGGATCCATATTGTATTCTGCTGAAAGTGCTGAAGCATGAATCTTAATGGAGGAGTAGGACAGGCCATTGTGGAACAATTCTGCTAAGTACTCTAGGATGTGTGCTAGGTTTGCCACTGAGACATCTGTGCCCTTTGATGTGCTCCAAATGAGGAATCTCTTCCATTTAGCTGAGTATGTCTTCCTTGTGGAAGGTCTGCGAGCCTCCAGGATAATGTCCTTCACCCTCTGAGATAAAGCAGTTTGGTTTGGTTTTAAGGAATTTTCCAGGCAGTTAGTTGCAATGTTTTCAAGTTTGGATGCAGGGTCTTGAAATTGTTCTGCGTTAGAAGAGGCCATAGGGGAAGAGGCCATGAGTTCTCCTGAGACATGCTTCTCAGTAGCGGATACCAGTGTTGCCTTGGCCAGTCCGGAGCTATTAGTATCACCTTTGGCTGTTCCTCCCTGATCTTCAGTAGAACCTTGTACATCAATGGGAGAGGTGGAAAGGCATATACTGTTAGGGCATTCCAGCTGAAAGAGAGAGAGTCCACCCTCCAGGCTTGTGGGAGGTATGTCCTTGAGCAGAATTTTTTCAGTTGGTGGTTGAGTGGGGAGGCAAACAGATCTATCTCTGGCATTCCCCATTTCTTTGTTATGAGTTTGAAGATGTCTGGATGCAGCATCCATTCGTGTGCATCCGTGGTAGCTCTGCTTAAACTGTCTGCTAGTGAATTTTCTTTTCCTGGTATGAATTTGGCCTGTAGCTGGATATTGAGATTCAGGCATAGGTTCCACAGATTCATTGCCATCCGGCATAGAGGGTAGGAATGTGTGCCTCCTTGTTTGTTTATGTACCACATGACCGTGGTGTTGTCTGTCCTTATTAACAGATGTCCTTGCTGGAGGAATGGTTTGAATGCCTCGACTGCATGCCTCACTGCCAGCATTTCCTTTTGGTTTATGTGCATGCTTAGCTGCCCTTGAGGCCATAGGCCTTGGATGCATTTGTCCTCCATGTGTGCTCCCCATCCTTGGTCTGAGGCGTCCATGGTGATGGTCTGCCTTGTTTTTGGTTTGTTGAAAGGCAACCCTCTGTTGGACTGGCAGGCCTGAGCCCACCACAAGAATTCCTTTTGAAGGCATGGAATGATCAGCCACCACCAGGCATCAGCTTGTTCAAGCCAGGGATTACACAATAAATCTTTGTTCTCATTTATTTGGGCATCTCGATCAACTTCGAAAAGTCATCCTTATTGCCCTGCCAGTCTATTACTTTCATAGGCGCAAACTTAAACACTGTGGGATGTCAGCTACCCCTTACAGACCAAAAGACATTCAAAGTTCATTCAAAGTCATTCTGGTCTGGGCCAACAAGAAAGTACAGGCCAGAATGGTTCTGGTCTCATGGCTGTGGTGACACAGACCTCAGATTCACCAAGGCAGACACTTTGTACCCCCATCCCGGTAGCCACTGTCACGATGCCTAGAGATGAGAGCAGTACTTTTTTTTGCAAGCCCTCAACCTCTTTTTTCCTCTGTAGGGAATTGCAGTCCACACACAGACAACATGTCTGTCTTAGTTTATATATATCAACAAACAGGCGGACCAAGTCCTCCTACCCTTGTCGGCAGCAGAGACTGCAATGGTAATCTCTCCTCTCTCTCTTCGGTTTCTGTAGCAGCATCCCTGGGAAAAACATTTTTTAGGACAGAGAGATTGAGCAGAGAGCTATTCTCATCTCTCGCAGTGGTCTCAAGCAATCTATAGTGGAGGAGATTTTTCTGGAATTTGCTACTCCCCAAACAGCAAATGCCCAGACTTCTTCTCTCTCTTCAGGCCATTTTATGCCTTTCCTCCTTTCTGATCCCTCAAGTTATCCAGAAAGCTACCGTTTGAGAGCCAAATGATTCTCATTGCTTCTTATTGGCCTCCCTCCATCCATCTGGACCCAGTGCCAGATCTTCTGATTCACCTCTCAACCTCACATGATCTCTAACCCTGTTAGAGACATCATACTACCAGGAGGATTTATACAAGCAAATGGAAACGTTTCTCTTATTGGGCTAAAGCCAAGAATATTGATTTGGACTTTTCATGCAGGCTCCTCTTCTTCCACAGTTAGAGTTCAATTGGCTGCTATCTCGAACTTTCATGTCAATATTATGTCCCATAGGCTTTGTAGAGCCTCTCCAATCAGGAATCCTCCTTAGTGCTGACATCCTTGATTCAAATTTCTCTATTTGGTCTTTCATTGAGAACTAATCCTTTTGCCTAAGGTCGCCTCAAAGCTAATTTGAATCAATCCACTGATCTCCTGTTTTCCAAACTATTCAAACAGATCGAACAAAACTAATTATTTGGACAGAACTAAACAATTTAGATCAACTGATAACAAGACCTAAAGTTCTCTAAAGTGACCTTATCTAGATGGCTTTCTTCTGTCATCTCTGAAATTTATCTAGGGAAAACAGCTGTGCTCAAAAAAGCACATTCAACTAGGAGCTTAGCTACTTCTACAGCCTTTCAAGCTAGACTTCCTTTAGACACTTACAAATTGGACTACAGTCCTCAAGAGTCTGTTCCATTGAGCCACCCAGGATAGAGGGTACCTACCATACAGACCTTTCTACAAGGAATTATTATGCTGAAGACCATTCAGAGCTGGTCCTTCTTCCATCGTAAAAGTGACTCGGTGAATGAATGAATGAATGAATGAATGGTTTCTAGGCTGTGACTGTGTTGAGACCATACATTCCTTAGGTACCATTGCAATTTTCTCATATGCAGCCTGGCATGTGGAATTAAGATTATGCAGGATGTCATGTAACCCAGGGCCTGCAGGACTTTCCTTGCAGTAAGCTGAGTTTGTCTTGTTAAAAACATGAAATAATCTGGAAGTTGTTTTTGTTTTTCTTCTGTGAGAAAAGCCATCTGAGTGATTGTGTCCAGATCCACACCCAAAAAGGTTATCCTTTGGGATGGTACTAGTCTTGACTTTTGGATGTTGGACTGTGTATCCCAAGGCCTGTAGCAGGAGTATGACATAGGCCAAGTCCTTTAACAATTTTTTCTTGTTGTCCGCTTGTATTAGGCAGTCGTCCAGGTATGGATAAATTTGAATTCCCTGAAGTCTGCAATGTGCAATTACTGATGCCAGGCATTTCGTGAATACTCTAGGTGCAGTAGATAAGCCAAAGGGCAATGCTGAGAATTGATAATGCTCTGATCCTGCAAGAAATCTGAGGTGTCTTCTGCAATCTGGTCGGATAGGGACGTGCAGGTATGCCTCCTTGAGATCTAGAGTCACCAGCCAAGACTCCTTGCCCAGCATGGGAAGAAGTTGCTGTAGGGTCAGCATTTTGAATTTTGGCACAATGAGGTAAGTGTTGAGCGCGGACAGGTCGAGAATAGGCCTCCATTGGCTTTCTTTTCTTGGTACCAGGAATAATCTGGAGTAAAATCCTTGGCCTTGTTGTGTAGATGGTACCCTTTCTATAGCTTTCATCTGAAGTAGTTTGCTGATTTGTCTTAAAGCCTCTGCCTTCTGGTTTAATGGAAGGTTTGGCATTCCGCTCCTTTTTGGCAAAGTGTGGAAGTAAAACCTGTATCCTTTGTCTATTGTTTGCAATGTCCATGTATCCTTTGTAATGCAATGCCAGTTTTTGGAGAATAAAGCCAGCTTTCCGCCCAAGGGAGCTTCCAGTTGATCCCTGGTAGGCGGAATCAGAGTCAAGTCATTGGGTGTGTCCTGTGGTAGTGGTTGTAGTTGTAGCTGTGGCACTACCCCTCTGGTTGGCAGGCTGCCACTGACGGCCCCTGTAGGCACCTCTTGATTGACCTCTGCCTTTAGTGCGTCTGTTCCTGCCCCTCTGTGCTCTGGAGGTGTCGGGAAAGGACCAATTCTTTGTAGGCCAGTTTCTGCTGAACCTCGGAGGTTGGATCTGCAGGAATTCCTTTACTGTTTGCACAGATTTTGCTTTTTCTTCCACCTTCTTTAGAATCTCCTGTGCAGGGGAGCCAAATAAACTTTGTTTCTCCATTGGAGCATCGAGGAGTTTAGCCTTGACATGGTCTGGCAAAGACTGCTCCTTCAGCCAGGCATGCCTACGAATTACTGCCCCAGTCATAGCTGATCTAAATGAAGCCTCCAGTGCATCACAGCCACATTTTAAAAAATGATTACTGACCTGCTGAGAGTTGTGTACCAAATCCTGAAGGGATTTACAGTCTAAAGGTTCAGGAGCAGAAAGCTTTTTATTCAGCTGATCTAACAAAAATTCTTGGTACTGTATCATATGGAACTGGCAGTTTAATGCCCTGGCAGAAAGAGTAGCAGATGTGTATACCTTTTTTCCCCATCTCTCTAATGCTCTAGACTCTCTTTCAGAGGGTAGGGGATTCTTGGCAGTAGCAGCTGCAACCCCTTTAGGGCCCTGAGAAATAGTTTCTGGGTCTGCAGCATGGGCTTTATACAGGTGGAAATGAGAATCCGGGACCCTGTAATATCTGTCAGGTTTGGCAGGGGCCGGGGGAAGAGAATCAGGTGCAGTACTGACATCATTGTACACATCATCAATTATGGTCAGAACAGGAGGTATGGCTAAGGGCCTATGCTGGGGCAAATGTAAAAAGGTCCTTAGTCTTTTTCTAGAATCAGAGAAATCCTGACCCTGCCATTGAAAGTGCTCCCTCATGGAGTGTAAAGTCACCCCAAAGGAAAATTCTTCTGGTGGGGAGGCCGAAGGAATAGAATCTTCTGCATCTGAATCCTCATAAGGAGAGTAGGCCCCTTCCTGATGGTCTGACAAATCAGATCCATCCGAGGAGTAGTCTGAGGAGAGAGGTTCAGAGGGATCAGTCCTGGGCCTTTTGTCTGGAGGAGGTTGGGAGGCCCTGTCTGGGTGAGGTTGGGAACCCCTAATTAAGGAAATGAGGTCCTCAGCAAGACTGAGGATCTGAGAACTGGAGGAAGGCCTCTGTGAAGTAGATTTGGCAGGCAAAGTTTTTGAAAGTTTGGCAGCTTTTGCCCTGGAGAAGGCCTTAATAGACATAGAAGCTGGGGGCCTAGCTGCTCCACCTGCAGGCGCAGAAATGTCCAAAGGTATGGTGTCGGACAATTCTTGAGCACTAGCTTCGGTAGGGAGTTCTGAAGCCGACTCGGCCAGGGCCTCTCTGGCCTCGGTGATCGGAGGTATGGTTTTGGTAGTAGCAATAACCGAGGACTCGGTTTCAGCCGAAACCGAGACACTCGCGGTAGGCCTAGCTGTGGTTTCAGCAGAAACCGCGGGCCGCGAGTGTCGGTCCTTTTCCTTGCGTTTTTTGACCATATGCGAAGTCGGAGTCTCCGACGGCATTTTATAAGCAAAAGCGGTTCCAAAAAATTCCTCTGCAAACTCCGACCGACGTCTAAGAGTCCGTCGGTTGAAGAAGGCACAGGCTAAACAAGCTGATACGTCGTGGTCTGGGCCTAAGCAAGGAAGGCAGTAAGAATGGAAATCCTTATGAGGTATTTGTTTCCCACAAGTTAAACAATTATTTACTTTGTCTGACATCGGCTGAGGCAAGAAAGAGTCCCCAACGGGGTACTTAGCTTTTTTCGATGTCTTCGGTAGCTGAAATCTCTGGATCTGACCGACCGCCACTTGCGAACAGCTTCTGCTTCGGGCACCGCATGGCAAGAAAGACTGAGGAAAATGGCGTCAGCTGATGCCTTTATACCCCAGAAGCTATGACATCGGGGAAAGAGTGACATCAGCCGAGGCCAGACCCAGAGTTTGGAATCCGGCCGACTGAAGAGCTGCCTGAGGCAGGACAACCCATATGTTATGACTGCAGATGCATCCTTGAAGGACATCTGTGGTGTTGTCCGTCTTTATCAGTAGTTGTCCTGGATGAAGAAAGTCCTTGAAGGCTGTCAGAGCATTCTGAACAGCTAGCATTTCTTTCTGGTTGATATGTAGATGCATTTGGTTTGGGCTCCATTTGCCCTGAATGCATCTCCCTGCCAGGTGGGCCCCCCAAGCACAGTCTGATGTGTCTGTAGTTAGGGTTTGGGTAGCAGGTGGTAGAATAAATGACAGTCCCTTGTTTTGGTGGCATGTCTCTGCCCAGCAAAAAAATTAGAAGTTATGTACTTACCATAACGTTCCATCTGAGTAGGTGGATTCATTTGTCTGCAACCTGTGGGTATGGATCCGATATCGGATCCGAACCGGCATGGTTTATCCAGCTATGGATCCGAGCTCCTAGCTCCTCCCATCACCCATAAAGCCCTGCTCTCCCTACATGACCTCAGATCGAGTTTGCCCTGTACCAAATACCCTAACCAAAGGGTAACACATCCTATGCAGGAAACTGACAAGGCCAGAGGGATAGGAGGGCGGGATGGTTGCAGACAAATGAATCCACCTACTCAGATGGAACGTTATGGTAAGTACATAACTTCTAAATCTGAAGTAGGAGAATTCATTTGTCAGCAACCTGTGGGACAGAGTCCCCAGCTACCAGAGTCTTGTGCGGCCATCATGGAAGGATATTCCGGAGCACCGCGGAGCCAAAGGATGCACTACCTCTAGACGTGATATCCAGCTTGTAATGAGAAATAAAGGTATGAGATGAAGCCCAAGTGGCTGCTAAACAAATGTCATCCAGAGGAACCCTAGCCTTAAAGGCCGCTGAGGTAGAAACAGACCAGGTCGAATGAGCATGGACTCCCTCCGGTGCGGACCTCCCAGAAGCTTGGTAAGCTAATAGAATACACTGGGAAATCCAACGTGACAAGGAGACTTTAGAAATTGGTTTACCCAGATTGAATTTGGCAAAGGAAATGAACAATTGGTCGGATTGCCTATGACCAGCTGTCCTGTTAACATAAAAACGAAGCTGCCTGTGAACATCCAAGGAATGCAGCTTGTATTCGCCTTTATTCTGATATTTAGGAAAGAAAACAGGGAGGTTGATGGACTGATTAATGTTTGCTTCCGAAGCTACCTTAGGAAGAAAGGAGGGATTGATCCTGAGGCACATGCGGTCCGGATGGAAGACCAAGTAAGGCGGTTTCATGGACAGGGCTTGAAGTTCAGAAACTCTCTTGGCTGAAGTAATGGCTACTAAAAATGCAGTCTTAAGAGACAAGAATTTTAGATCTACTGTGGCCGCAAGCTCGAAGGGGGGAGCGGTCAAGGCCTGAAGAACCAAAGAAAGATCCCACGGTGGAACCGTCTCCTTGACAGGGGGTCTAAGCAGAAAGATGCCTTTTAGGAAGATTTTACATAACTTGGCAGACATAAGAGGCCCAGAGTCATGACCAACATGGTAATGAGAAATGGCCGCTAGCTGAACTTTGACTGTGGAACTACTGGCGCCATCATTAAAGAGAGTAGTAAGGAAGTCTAGAACCAAAGGAAGGGGAACCGTGAAGGGATCTAGACCCTGCCGCCCAAATGGAGAAGCTCTTCCATTTACTGCGGTAAATTTTTCTGGTAGAGGGTTTATGAGCCGCTACCAGAATGGCCTTAACTGGGGACGAGATACCGGGAGTCCTGATTAGGAGTGGAACTGGAGCAGCCAAGCAGTCAGCTTCAAGTTGTCCAGGTTCGGAGTTGGTAGGTTCGATGGGTGTGATATCAGATCCGGAATGGGATCTAGAATCCAAGGTGGATTCACTGAATGAGACCTTAGGTAAGGGAACCAGATCTGTCGAGGCCAGAATGGGGCTATGAGGATCATTCTGCACCCCAACCGAGAGGCTTTCTGAAGCACCTGGAGCATCAGAGGCAGAGGGGGGTATGCGTAAAGAAGACCGGGAGGCCAAGCATGCACCAGAGCGTCTCTCGGGGAATCCCCTGGAGGAGGGATTAGAGCAAAAAAACTGTCACACTTGGTGTTTAAGGGACAAGCAAAGAGATCGCAACAAGGAGTCCCCCACTGTGCGAAGATACGTTTCGCTACTTGAGCATTGAGAGACCACTTGTACGGGGAGAGAATGGTGCGACTGAGCTTGTCCACAAGGATGTTGGACCGACCCGGAATATGCGTTGCGATGAGAAAGCGGTTGGTGGAGATCACCCATTCCCACACTCTCATGGCTTCTCGACATAAAGGGTAAGACCTGGTTCCCCCCTGTTTGTTGATGTACCAGACCACCGACATGTTGTCTGACTGAATCACAATTGTTCCCAGGGGAAGAAAGGCTTGAAGTGCCTGCAACGCCAAGAGCACCGCCCTCATCTCCAGAACATTGATATGCAGGGAGGTCTCTGAGTCGTTCCACGTGCCTTGGACCGTCCGCCCAAAATGCCCCCACCCGAGGCGGGAGGCGTCCGTGGTCACTGTGGCAAGAGGGGGAGATGCACAAAAGGGGCGGCCTCCGTGGAGATCCGTGGAATGGAGCCACCACAAGAGAGACCGCTTGCAAGCCTTGCTGACTGCAATGGGGTGATGCAGGGGAAGAGAAAGATATGACCATTGTACTTGAAGCGTCCACTGAAGTACCCGCATGTTCAAGCGGGCGAGTGGGAGAAGAGAAATCGCTGCCGCCATAGACCCTAGT
The DNA here is from genome assembly GCF_019279795.1 of Protopterus annectens. Taxonomy (NCBI): domain Eukaryota; kingdom Metazoa; phylum Chordata; order Ceratodontiformes; family Protopteridae; genus Protopterus; species Protopterus annectens. The sequence goes on along the minus strand of NC_056738.1, from coordinate 94,818,977 downwards.
GCCCTCAGGACCAATTCCGCTGGAACCGAGCTGGAGTGGAGGATGGCCCGCACCTGGAGTCGCAGATTCCGAACTCTGTCGGTTGTGAGAAAGGCCCTTAACTTCCTCGTGTCTAGCCTGGCTCCTATGAATTCTATCAACTGAGTAGGGGCCAGGTTGGACTTTCCTACGTTTACCGTGATGCCTAGCCAGGGAGCTAGGTGAAGAAAGGAGTCTCTTGCCAAGGATAGTAGATGCCTTGTTGGGGCAGTGAGAAGCCAGTCGTCCAGGTATGGAAAGACCTGCACCCCCTGAAGCCTCAGGTGGGCCGCAACCACTGCTAACACTTTGGTGAACACCCTGGGGGCTGTGGTGAGACCAAAGGGAAGGACCCTGAACTGGTAGTGAATGGCTCCCAGCCGGAAGCGAAGAAACCTCCTGGACCGTCTGTCCATTAGTATGTGGTAGTACGCATCCTTGAGGTCTATAGAGCACATCCAGTGATTATCTCCCAGAAGGGGGAGGATGGATTGTAAAGTGACCATCCGGAACTTCTGCTTGGGAACTGCCAGGTTTAATAGGGACAGGTCCAGAATGGGTCTTAGGACCCCGTCTTTTTTGGCACTAAAAAGAACCTGGAGTAGAACCCTGATCCGATCTGGTCTGGGGGGACGGGCTGGATGGCACTTTTCCTCAGCAGATAGCCAATTTCTGCTGAAGCGGCCTCCCTCTGATCGGGTGGAACGTCGGGGAGGGATTTTAGTTTTGGGACGTGAAGAAATGGGATGTTGTATCCTCTGGATATAATCCGGAGGACCCAGCGGTCTGATGTTATAGACTCCCATGCCACTAGGTGCTCCGAAAAACGTCCCCCGACTGCCTCCAGAGTGGAGCAGTCCGGCAACCCCTCAGGGTTGCTGCGCGGGCCGTTCAGAGAAAGGTTCTCTGGACCCAAAATTCCTGGGAGCCCCTCTGCCCCTGGGGCGGCGTCCTCCCTCTCCTCCTCTGCCACAGAAGGACTGGTTGTCCGGAGCGGGTTGGGATTGCTGCGACTTCCGGAACCACATCTTCTTCTGGCCCTTTTGGTTCCTAGAGTAGGACCTCTGGGGCACAGAGAAGCGGACTCCGATGGCAGACAGCGTCTTCCCGTCCTTCTCGCTCTGGACCAAGGTGTCGCGAACCGTCTTGCCAAAAAGGGCAGAACCGTCAAAGGGGGCGTTCACAAATGACGCCTTGAAGGGCTCCGTGAAATCGCAATGGCGGAGCTAGGCCTGGCGTCTCGTGACTAGGCCTACTCCTGCAGCTCTAGCGGCTCCCTCGGTAGCATGGGAAAGTAACCGCATAGAGGTATTGGTCACGGAACGAAGAGTGGCCATACGGGTGGAGTGCAAAATTTTGTCCTCCTCCGAAAAGGACTCTGGGGGGGATGCAGCGTATTCTTTGATAAGATCGCGCTGCATCCTAATGACATGTGCCACATAGTTGAGCGCCCTCACTGAGAAGGTCGCTGAACTAAACATTCGCTTCCCCAAGCGGTCCATCATCCGAGACTCCTTGCTCGGAGGATGAACTGAGGGACTCTCTTGAGCGAGTTCCCTCTTAGTGGCTGCTGCCGTCACCATGGCATCTACCGGGGGTCCCTTGCTCCGGTGGGCACGGTCAGCAGGGGGGCTAAGAATCCTGTCTGGCCTCTTGGGGATTGGCTCCACGGTGTCCGGTTCCTTCCATGCCCTGGTGGTACTGAGGTCCACCAGGGGGTCGGCAGGAGGGGACACCCAAGAGGTAGACGGGCCCGCTTCAAATGCCTCCAAGAACACGGACTCATCCGAGGAAGACTTTGGGGCAGACCACCCACCTCTTATACGAAGCATTTCCATGATGTCTTCAAAGGAGACATCCTCAGGGGGTGATCTTGGGGAGCCTTCCCCTTCCTCCAAGTCCGTGTCTTCAGTTAAAGACTCGGGGAAGTCTATGTGCCTCCTCTTACACGTGTGCTTGCGAGGTGCTTCCTCGGGGGGGCTGTCCGAGGAGCCCTCGCAAGTGGTGTCCAGTTCCAAAGGAACTGCTTGGGGCAGTGAAACGGGCTGTCCCAGTGGCCGGGTGAAGGAAGCCTGACCCAGAGCAGATGGAGTGCGGGACGAAGCCGAAGCAAGTGCCGGGGGTCCTGATGCCCTCAACAGAGCCCTCTCCACTACATCAAAAGCGAAGGGGAGCCGGCCTCGACCAAAGGATCCGATAGCTCCCCCTCGGATCCGAGGAGTGGATCGGAGCCGGCGCCGAGCCACTCGGATCCGAGGGACCAGTGCGCTCCGACACGGACGGCGCCGAAGGCACACTGAGTCCCTTGGATCCGAAGCTCGGACCAAGGCTCCGAGAGGTCGGATCCAACACACTCGAGGGCAGGGTCAGATCCGAAGTACCCAGTACTGTCGGCGCCGACCCACCCCCGCCTCCAAGCGCTCCGAGCCCGGGTAGCGGGTCAGAGAAGGAGCTATGGGCTTGAAAAATGGGGTCGAGCTCCCCGCCGGGGGGGGGGGGGGCAGGAGCACTCTCATCTGCATCTGGGCCTGGATGAACCTTCGCATCATCTGGTCCAGATCAGCGTCAGAGAGGCTATAGGTAGACCTCGATGAGGCTACCGAGGTAGGCCTTGAGTACCGCCTCGACAGCCTCGGAGATCGGGTCTCCTCCTCCTCAGGCCCCGGTGAAAAGGATGGGGACCGGAGCCAAGGAGGAGAGCCAGCAGCCAGAGAGGCTGGAGGAGAAGCCCGCTTAGCTGGCGGGGCCGAGACGGAGGTCTCGGCCCGCCGCTTGTGGTGCTTCTCTCTCCGGTCCTTCTTCCTGGCTTCCCTCTCCTCCGAACCCGTAGAGGGAGTTTGAATCCCGGGAGGAGGGGGAGCAGGTAAGGCAGGAACCGCCGGAGCGGTAACTACCAACGGGGCAGAGGCCGAAGCCGAGTCCAGGGGCAAGAGTCCCGCCAAGACCAGCTTCGACCTCCGCTCCTTCAATGCCCTGGGGTTGAACCCTGCACAGATTGAACACCCAGAGGTGATGTGTTCAACCCCAAGGCATCGAACGCACCGAGTGTGGCCATCAGCAGGGGATAGCTTATGGCCACACTTGGAGCATTTTGAAAAGATTGCCTTTGGGGCCTCAGACATTTTCACTAATCTACTACCCTTTTTTTTTTTTTTTTTTAAAACAAAAAAAAAAAGAAAGTTAAGTTAACCACTCACACAGAAGGCCCCAAAGAATCCACACGCACACAAGCTACGTACCAGCGAGGGGAGGGTACTACAAAGTTAACCAATTTAACAAAAAATTAGCTTAAAAGAGGGAAAACCTAAAACATTCACACAAAAAATGTATTTTTTGACAGAAATTCCCTAGTAAAACACCAAAATTAGCACTTAGCTGACAGGAGCTCAAAATCCAGCTGTCACCATGAACGCGGCAAACTAGAGCTGAGGTCATGTAGGGAGAGCAGGGCATTATGGGTGAGGAGAGGAGCTAGGAGCTCGGATCCATAGCTGGATAAACCATGCCGGTTCGGATCCGATATCGGATCCATACCCACAGGTTGCTGACAAATGAATTCTCCTACTTCAGATCTCCTGTTGTAGGCAGGGAATGAGAGGAATCAGTTTCCAGGCTGTGAAAGTGTTGAATCCATAAGCTTTTTAGGTACCATTGAAGTTTCCTCATATGTAGTCTCTCATATGGAATTAGTAGAATGCAGGATGCCATGAATCCCAAAGCCTGCAGAATTCGTCTTGCAGATAGCTGGGTTTTTGTTGCCATTTGCTTCAAGTATGTTGTCAATTGCATTTGTTTGTCTGGCATGAGGTAAGCCATCTGGGCAGTTGTATACAAGCTTGCACCCAGGAATGTAATTATTTGAGAGCGTACCAGTTGTGATTTATTTTCGTTTAAGGTGTACCCTAGGCATGCTAGAAGCCTTTTTACAAACGTCAGATGTTGAAGAAGAGTGTCCTTGTCCTCTGCCTGAATGAGACAATCGTCCAGATAAGGATAAATTTGAATGTTTCTTTGTCTGCAGAATGGACACTTTATAAAGACCCTGGGCAAAGTAGATGAGCCAAAGGGCAGTGCAGAGAATCAGTAATGCAAAAAGCCTGCTTTGAAGCGGTGGTATCTTCTGCAAGATTCCCTTATTGGGATATGCAGGTATGCCTTTTTAAGTCTAGAGTTAGCAACCAGGCATTCTTGCCTAGCATAGGCAGTAGCTGTTGTAAAGTCAGCATTTTGAATTTTGGAATGTCCAGGAACGTGTTCAGAATTGATAAGTCCAGAATTGTACGCCATGATTTGTCTTTTCTGGGTACCAGGAAAAGCCTTGAATAAAATCCTTGTCCTTTTTCCTTTTCTGGTACTGGTTGAATAGCCTCCATATCCATGAGGGACATGACTTGTTTCTGGGCCTCTGCCCACTGGTTTGGAGGCAGATCTGGCCATCCGTTTGGAATTGGCAACGTGTGGAAATGAAATCTGTACCCCTGGGATACTATGTTTAATACCCACTTGTCCTGGGTAATTAAATGCCAATTTTGAGTATGAAGTACTAGTTTTCCCCCAAAGGGGCTGCCAAAAGATAAGTGCTTGGAGATGGTAGAGGAAAGTCATTGAGACATGCTTATTGTAGGGTTGTGCTTTGTTACCTCCAGATTTGGAAGCGGAGACACCCCATTGCTTTGACCTGTAAGATCCCTGTGATTGATATCTGGAGCCTTTGGAGTGCCTGGGTTTGCCCTGAGTGGCTCTGTTGGACACAGGAAAAGACCAATTCTTAGTAGGCCAGTGCCTATTGAACTTGGGTGGCTGCACTTGCAAGAAATCTTTTACAGTTTGCATAGATTTAGCTTTGCCTTCCATTTTCTTTAAAACCTCTTCTGCCTTTTTACCAAACAGACTATTATGCTGTAAAGGGGCATCCAACAATTTAGCTTTAACATGATCAGGCAGATTTTGCTCCATGAGCCAGGTATGCCTTCTTATCACAGATCTAGTTACGGTGGCCCTGCAAGAGGCCTCCAAGGAATCAAAACCACATTGCAAAGTATGCTTTCCAACCTGCTCTGCTGAATGCAATAAATCCTGTAATTCTTTATTTTCCACACAATCAGAAATCAACATAATTTTCTGTTTCAGTAAGCCCATAACATGCTGTTGATATTTAAGCATATGGAACTGGCAGTTTAAAGCCCTGATTGCCAAGGTTGCAGACGTATAAACCTTCTTTCCCAATCTATCCAGCGCCCTGGAATCTCTATCAGAAGGGGTAGGATTTGGGGCTGTAGAAGCCTTAACACCTTTGGGACCCTGAGAAATAGTCTCAGGATCAGCAGCAGGATTTTTGAAAAGAAATTTGTGGGAGTCAGGAACCCTGTAATATCTGTCTGGCTTACTAGGAGCCGGAGGCAAGGAATCAGGGGCCATGCTTGATTCCGAGAACACATCATCAACAATGTCTAATACAGGAGGTATTGCCAAGGGCCTATGCTGAGGAAGAAGAAGAAAATCCCTCAGCTTCTTTTTTGATTCTGAGAAGTCCTGACTCTCCCAGTGAAAATGTTCTCTTAGTGTATGCAAAGTCTCTCTAAAAGAGTAATCCTCAGGAGGAGATGCAGATGGGACAGATTCCTCTTCATCAGAGTCCTCATATGGTGGAACAGAAAATTCCTGATAAGAACAGGAATCAATAGAAATGGAAACCTGATCTGAATATTCATAATCAGTGCCTTGCCTAGGCCTCTTAGCGGGGGGGGGTTGGGAACCCCTGATCAAGGTAATTCAATCCTCAGCCATTTTGATCATTTGTTTTTTAGGCATAGGGGCCTGAGCACGTGGCTCATGCGTCAGTTTTTAGACATAGAAGTTGGTTTTGACTTTGTTTTTGATGCTGGCGTCGGTTTAATATAAAAATGTTGAGGCCTGAAAACACCTTCAGAAGCTGGTGCCTGCTCAGCGGCTCCGGACCCATCCAAGGGAGAGACATCCGCGGGTTCAATACTTGCGGAATCTCGCGGCATACCGGACTCTGAATGGGTCTCGGTAGAGGCCTGCGACTCAAAAGTAGCGGGTATCAGGGGCTGCAAAAGCGCCTCACTGAGTACCGGTGAACTTGCGACTGGCTTAGGAGAAGCTTCGTCATCTTCGGTTTTGGACCTTGACCGCCTGTCTCTGTCTTTTTCCTTGCGTTTTTTGTGAACTCCAGTAGTCAGATTGCTAACTGATGACATTTCAGGGTAGTTAAATCTTGAACCAAAATATTTAGAAACAAAAATATACCGACGCTTAATAGTGCATTGGTTAAATTTAGCACAAAACCGACAGCAAGGCACGTTGTGATCAGGGCCTAGGCAAGGAATACAGTACAAATGAAAATCCTTATGAGGTATTTGCTTCCCACAAGTAATGCAATTATTAACTTTTACTGACATCAGTAAGGGGCAAAAAAAAGTTTCCCCAACGGGATACTTAGCTTTAGTTTGAAGACTTCGGTTCTGAAACTCGAAAATGAAAATTTCAGGAGTCGGCCGACCGGCACTTGCGAACTGCTTCTGCTTCTGCTTCGGGCACCACGCAGCAAGAAAGACCGATTAAAATGGCGTCGGCTGCATGTTTTATACCCGATGTCATGGAAGAGGAGACAGCAACTGACGCAGGACCCAAGACTTTGTTATTCAGGCCGACTGAGGGCAACCTGCCAGCAGATTACCCAAATGTACTGACTGCAACAGTGAAACATGAAGAACATCTGTGAAATCAAAAAATAGCTCATCTGGAAGCATGCCTGACACTGCTAAAACACACACAATTAATTCCATAATAATCAAACTTCAGAGTAGAAGTCTTGATGGTGGCAACAAGATCAGGATTATTCACATCAGCGAGGGATTATGGGTAGGAAGGAGCTTGAGCTTGCGGGGAGTTCACTGCCATCAGCAGAGGGTGGCAAAGGCACCAATCCTGCTGTTCCAGTGTATGGACAGCACTTGAGAAATCCTGATATTTTCTTCTGGACCACAGAAACCAGAAGGAGCAGTCAGCATTAACTTTTCTGAAAGTACACATAAGCAACTGGATCAGTGATCCACAGCAGGACTTATTAACTGAGAGGGCAAATTTTGTGTATATTCCAGATGTGGCCATGAGAAAGTAGCCAAGACCTATAGTACTACAGATGCAATCACACCAGCAGAAAAATGTTGCTCCAGACTTCAGCAGAAGGTAAAAGTATTAAAAACTGGTGACAGTCAAGTGATTGTGGAAAATGATTGTTCACTGTACACTATACAAAAGAGAGAAACAAGATAATATCTGCAATCAGGGAAAGTCAACAGACAGGTGTGACATTCAAGCTGATGTACCATCTTTCTTCAGAGCATTTTTTCCTGGAAGATCAAAGTCATTTTTTTAAACAAGATACATCTTTAATAAATTATCATTTATGACATAGACAATCATACATTTATATAACTTAAAACAAACCAGAGCAGGCTAAGGAGGAAATAAACAAGTTTAGCCAACAAAAAGTAAGCCAGCAAACAAAGGTACTCTCTACCTCTCATTCGTCTAGCAATAACGTTTACAAAGAGAGACTGCCAGTTAAACTTTTTCTATTATTACAAAGGCAAATGCCTGAGCAACAGAAAAAAAGACAGGAGCTGACTGCAAGAATCATGTGCATCTTGAACTTGGAACAACAGACTGGTGTTGGGAAATGGAGAAGATCAATAAGAAGACTGGCAACAATGTGAAATTACTTAATAAATAGGAGACTATAAAGCACCAATTCCATTAAAAACAGGAACAGACATGAGAAATGTGGCTTTGCAATAAGTACCGGAGAAGCATGGAATTCTGTTGACTGTGTTAAACTGGTGGGAGAACTGTAAAGCATATACCCAGTTTACCCAAAAGAGTAATCCTCAGGAGGAGATGCAGATGGAATAGATTCCTCTTCATCAGAGTCCTCATATGGTGGAACAGAACCCTGAGAGTAAAAACTAAGAAAAAAAATATTTTTTGTTCTTACTCATATTTGTATAAAAATGTCATGATGTAAACTGCATATTATATTGAAAAGTGGTTTTGTGTAGTCTGCAGTTAGGGTATTTTAAATGTGAGGTGTGGGGTTGTCTTCTCAGCGTGTGCTGTACGTGTTAAATATGTTAAATAAATAAAAATACTTTTTCTTCATTGTAAAGTATCCAGCTTTTATTTACACTGTAACAAGGTAAGAAAGACTGGGAGAATTAAGTTAAAGTCAATGTAATGATGTGATCTTGAGATGTAAAAGTGTGTTAGTCACTTTATAAGTAGAACACAACAGTTTTTACAGAGGCAGATATCTAGATTAATGTCCCTGGTATACACTACAGGCATTTTAAGCACATAGGCTTAAAAAATAATATGACATGCAAAAGGCACAGAAAAAGTACACTTGATGACTTCTAATATGCTATGTTCACTTGCTCTGCTTTCTGTACAATATTTATGATGGTTGTGCTCATTTTGATGTCCTTATTTTATTGCTTTTAGTCTTACATTCTTTTCTTTTCTCTTCTTTGCAACTTTTAGAGCCACTGAGGACCTGATCATTTTTGGTCTCCCCCCCTCACTTGTGTGAGCAAGGAATCCTCCTCACTCTAGCTAAAACTGCTTCTGCATCGGACCATGCGGCAAAAAAGACTGAGATATGGGCGCGTCATGCGCATTTTGTACCCCTGCGTCTGACTGTCAGACTAATGCGCCTTGACCGACGTCAGCCATATACTTTGGTATTCGGGCCGACTGGGACAGCGGACTACCCAAGTGTTAGGACTGCAGCAATGTGGAATGAAGAACATCTCTAACCAGCAATCATCCAAAAATAGACTGCAGCCCCAGGTTTAACTCCAGGAACCTTGTTGTTGTCACTTGTGTAGTGTAGGTGCCAGCTTTTGTGACTTCTGTTCTGCCTTGTTAAAATCTGTTACAGTCAGCTAGAGTGCATACCCCAAGGGCAACATGCTGCAAACCTTCTTCCTCTTAGCTCACTCCCACCCCTTTCATCTGATTCACTGTTGATAATTTGTTGTATGTTAAGGTATTTAGCTCCTCTCAATAGTCATAGCCTTCAGTCCCTCCTCCTCAGTACTTGTTCTTCACTAAACACCAAACAGAGGTGCAAAGTCACCAGCTGCTTTTATCTTTAGGTACATTGTGTGCAGCAAACAATGAGCAAAGGGGAATACAAATATAAAAGGGAATAAAACCTGCCATTGCAGACTAGTAAGCAGCATACAACTTCTACCTGTAGTGTATTCCTACACACAGTTTTCCTTGGAGAAACCTTCCAGTCCTTGAACAAGGGTGCCTGTACGTTTACCTTATTTCCTTGGCTGTCCTTTGAAAATTAGCTAGGTTAGCAGAGTGCCTTGGATTCTCCCCTGCTACTTTAAATTCCAATTGATGCCCCCCCCCAAGTGATTGCTCAGGTACAACACACCAAAGGTTTTAAAAACCCTGGATGCCATATTTGCTCTAATTTCAGCTGAAAGCCCTCCAGGTGTAGCATCTCTAGTAAGTGTCCCTGGACTAGCTGATAGAACTTAGCTAAAAAAAAAAAAAAACTATCTGGAAGGTGCAGCCCCGCTCCGTTCGCTTCACTCCCTTTGCTCCCCTCCCACCCGTCATACTACCTTCCTATTTTGCTTCTCCTCACACTTACCTACTCTCCACTATCAAAGACTATTATACCTTACTCCCACCCCTTCCTCTCATCCTCTGTTCTACATCCCATAAAGTGACATGTCTCTTACAACTCAAACTATACTCTTACCTTCTCTACTCCTTATACTCTATCACCTCACCTTCTATCACTCACAATTACCTAATCCCTATTCCCATCCCTCAAACACCACCCAAGTACTACACCACAACCCTATCTACTATGTCCCTCCATCCTTCCCCCACCACTCCCATTCCTAAAATAAAAATATCTTCCCCCTCCCCTTTAAAACAAAAAAACAAAGTCTACGTACTCAAATTAAAACCCCATTACAAATCTCTACTTCTATCTGGTGACATTCATCCTAACCCAGGCCCTACGGACACTATCCTAAACAATAACCCCCCTGTATCTAAACCTGCCAACCCCTCGAACATACAAAAACAAGTACAATGCTGCTCCATCAATGTCAGGAGCCTTGTAAATAAAGTTAAAGAACTCCATGCTTGGATAGCTAACTATACTCCTGACATAGTTACCCTAACTGAAACATGGTTAAAACCACACCATCTGGATAGTGAAATCATCCCTCCTGGCTATAATATCCCTAGATTAGATCGACCTAAAAGAAAAGGAGGAGGATTCTCCATGCTCTACTCCAATTGTCTCTCCTAAATCAGTCCCACACTAGACTTACCCTCCTTCTCACCAGCTGCACTCCTACTGACCAACTTCAAACTTAACAGTTTCAACACCATAACTGTCGCCACAATCTATATTCCCCCTGGTGATAATATTAACATACTTGAGAACATCTTATCTCACCTCTTACATACCATCCACAATGAAATAATTATACTGGGTGATGTAAATATTAATTGGCTTACAATACAAGCTCCCATCACTACTTCCTGTATAAACCTACATGGGTTTGGGCAGCTAATCACAACCCCCAACCTAAATTAATAAATCTCACCTACCTAGCTCTCTTCTTGAGTGAATATTGGTCTCCCACTCTCAAAACTATCATAACTCCCAAACCCTTCCAAATGTCCTCAGCGACCACTGCCCTATAACAATTACCAGACATACTCCCCACCTTACCAAACCTAACAAATTTATTACCACCCGCTCACTTTCTCATTTCTCTCCTAACTCCTTTATTCACCAACTCTCCAAAATTAACTGGTCTTACCCTCACCACTCTTCCTTTAGATGAAGCTGTCCACTCCTTCAACACTACATTCCTAAACATTCTTAACTTCCTTGCTCCTCTTTGCACAATTAGAATCAAATCTAATACTGCTCCCTGGCTCACTAAATCTACCAGAACCCTCATGAAAGACCGGGATAGGATTTGGAAACTGTGGACTAAAACTAGGACTCCTTCTCTTCTTCAGAAATATAAAGAACTCAGAAATAAAATTTAAAAAAAATCACCCATTATGACAAAATAAACTTCTATGCCAATCCTCCCTCTACTCTTCAATCAGACCCAAAGAAATTCTGGAGCTCTATTAGACTCTTCATCCAGGAAACCCTTCCTCTCCTAACCCATGTCCCAATGTAACACCTGAAGACATAGCCAATGAATTTAACAATCATTTTATAAACTCAATAACCTCCATAATAAATCACCCCCCAGAAACAACACTAGCACCCCCACAAACTCTACACCTCTTCCAAACCCTCCTAACTCCTTCTCTCTAAAAGCAGTATCAACTAACTATGTAAAGTCATTACTCTCTAAACCTAAACCTTGCTCCCCATCTGTTGACAAGCTACCCTCTTACTTCCTGCAGACTGCCTCTGAACCTCTTGCCTATCCTGTATCCATCTTAATCAACCGATCCATTTCTGAATCCTATGTCCCCACTGTAAGGAAGAATTTCTTTACTCTACCCATTCAAAAAGGGGGCAACTCCTCAGACATATCCAACTTCAGACTGATTGACATACTCTCTCCACTCTCAAAAATCCTAGAGAAATGCATTCAGAAGCAGGTAATGCATTACCTTCACCAGGAAAACCTTCTCAACCTACACAGAATGGTTTCTGTCCCAAGCATAGTACAACTACTGCACTCATATCATTCATCAACATAGCCTCCCTAGCTTGTGATAACAATAAACTTGTCTCATGCCTATTCCTTGACCTTTCTGAAGCCTTTGACACTGTCTCTCACCCACTCCTTCTAGATAAACTGACTAACTTACATTTCTCTCCCCCTATCTCCTGGTTCTCTAGCTATCTCTCTACCCGCCAGCAAACAGTTAAATGGCTCTCTGCACTATCCTCCCCTCTCACTGTACAAATGGGAGTCCCCCAAGGGTCCATAATTGGACCACTACTCTTTAATATTTTCACCAACTTGCTCTACTCCTCTTGTCCCCAGTCATCTCATGCAATATGCTGATGACAACTGTTATAACCATTGCTGACAACCCAACTGACCTCCACTCAACTACCCAGGAATCATTCCACACCATTGAGACTTGTCTTAGTGATAACAAACTAATACTTAATCCAAAAAAAAACAAAGCTCTTGCTCTTCCTCCCTAAAAACATCACCACACTCAAAAGTACATTTACCATCTCATCCTGCAACAACACTATCATCTCAGCTGAATCTAGTACTAAATTGCTAGGTGTTACAATAGATGATCAGCTTAAGTTTGATCTCAGTATTACTAACTCGGTAAAAAGAACTCATCAAAAACTTGGACACCTTTTCTGTAGCAAGAAATACTTAACTAACACTGCCCAAATAACTCTCTCCCAGGCTTTATTACTCCCAGCACTCCTGTACAGCTGCCACATATTCACAAACCTAAATTCTACACTTATTTCCAAGCTTGAAACTACCTATAATAAGATCGCCAGATCTGCAACTAACCAAACCTACAAGTTACACTACTGCTTAGCACTACAGCAACTAGACTGGCTAGAATTCCCTCAGCTGCTCCAACTATACCAACTACAAATCATCCACTCTATCCTCTATCTACCCTCCTTCTGCCCCAGCTTCTCCACTATCATATCCAAATATTCACCTGCTAGGACGCTATGCAGCTCAAATCAAGAACTATTAGACATCTACAAACCCAAAACCAAAATAGGCTGCCTTCTCTATAACTATAACACAGCTACATCCTGGAACCAACTGCCCCTGGAAATAAAATCCCTCCAGCATAGCAAAAGTTTCAAATTAGCCACAAGGAAATACCTAAAACAAAATGGTCTTGCCACTGTAGCCAACCACCCTGAAACCACCATCCTTTCAACTATTTCACCACCTCACTCAATGTATCTCTAACATTATTCCCCTGCCTCTTCTACCTCTTCCCTTCCTTTATCTCCAACCACGCTTAAATCTTACAGTCTCAAAACAACCTACCTGTCTAGTCTGTCTCCTATACTTTACCTCCCCTACATCTCCTACTAGCCATTCTTACTTTCCTTTCTTGTTTCCAAACTCCTATACAACTAGATCCTACCCACTTTAAATACACATCTGCCTAACTATTAACTCATTTTGCTCTAAACAGCTTAAATAATATTGCAACTAGTCACATTTTCTTCTAATTATTTAAAACCTTGTTTGTAACAACTCACATACTTGTCTGCCAATTATTAATACTCTGTATAATTGAATTGCCTGAGGAATTTTTTTTCTTTCCAGGTCTCTGCTTGTAAGATCCTATAGTTGATTGTTACTACTATGTTACTAAAATTTAATAAATTGTTTTCTAGTCCTGAGGAGCTTTTCTCCCCGGGTCTCTGTTGAAAATGAGCCAAAAGCTCAGCCAGACTAACCTGGTTAACAAATGTAAAATAAATAAAAATAAATAAATTGTACAAGTCCTATTTACCCTTAATAGTAGACATTCAAATTTCTTCAGTGCTGCCAAAGACACAGCTTCCAGACAGCTTGACAAAGCTCTAACTCCCCTCCCTCTTACTCACTCACTCTGGCTGATAGGATGCACCCTTTTTTTTGGGGGGGGGGGGTACATCAGCAACCAGACAGGTAAATATTCAAGATTTTACTGCCCCAAGAAAGGAAGGAAGATCCATCCTGAACCAACAATCACAATAAAAATCATCCAAGCAAAAACAATAACAACCAAATCAAAGGAGGTTGTGTCCCACCTCAACTATCTACAGAGGGGGATGGTGGGTTGGTGTGGCTACTGCAGCAAAGAAGAAAGTAGGACTTGCACAACTGTAATGTGTTCTTCATTCTCACTGCTCCAGTAGCCTATGTGTAGCTTACTCTATCTGGGGGAAGGAAGGATAAGGTTTTCAGAGGCCCCTGAAGAATGGCCTGAGCAAAGCCTATACAGGACCTAGAAAAGAAATCCAGTCTGTTCATACCTACACAAAGAAATGCAGAGGACCAAGCTGCTGTCTCTAGAATACTTTTAGTCCACCCCTCTCCAGTATGTCATCAAAGAGGACAAGGCACTGCAATAATGTGCCTTAACTTTGGTTGAAGTATAATACTGCAGTGAGAGTAGCAAAAAAACAATAGCAGAAGACAACTATTTGGATATTACCTGTTTAGATCACAGGTTGGCCTTTCTTCACCCCTGCACAGGAAACAAGCCTTCCTCAAGGACTTGGTTCTATCAAGGCAGTATCTGAGCTGTCTGTGCACATCCAGTGTACATAGAATCTGTTTTCAATTTTTTGTGGCTCTGGGAAAAAAACTGAGATTAATGTCTTGACTCAAGATGAACACAGAAACATAGCATAGTCTGCTAGACAGGGGTCCAGGGAAGTAAATATTGTGGGAAGAAATAGTCAGGGAATTGTTATGGCTAGGCTTTGTATAGGCCCTAGGGCCGATAGCCTAGTACCAACATATGAATGAAGGACTGGTGCACAATATGATCCTATTCCTGTGGAAAACCAAATAGGGTCACCTACCATAAGAGCTTGAAGCTCTGATGCTCACCTTGCAGGTGTCCAATCAACAAGTAAAACAGTTTTCCAAGTAATAAACCACAAGTCAGTTGACAGGCCAATTCAAAATGAGTTAAGGTCAGTTTGTCTGGAAAGCTGAGATCCCAAGGATGAGGAATTTGCTTATGAGGACTCCTTTTGAAAATACTTGACCACAAACACAAAAGAAAGAAGGGATCCTACAGTCTGGGAGATAAGATACTGCTTATAGCTGCAAGACACACTTTGATGGAAGCATCTAAAAAGCCATCTTTAAGTAGCTCACACAAATAATTGAGAACCAGAGGTGCTACATCTGTTTCAGGACCCCTGTGATTATCAAAGCACTAACTAGAAAACCAATATCATTTGTCAATATAAGACTTTCCAGTAGCAGGTTTTCTTCCCTCCATTAGTACCTGGTGAATGTCCTCACGACAAAGGTGCCTAAAATTGTATTAAAACTGAATCATCAAAGATGTCAGTTGTATTTGATTGATGTCAGGGTGTATCAAACTCCTCTTGTGCTGTGTGAATATATCCAGTCTGTAAGGAAGCTTGTGGTAATTGCCCTTGGGCATTTCCATAAGAAGGGAGAACCGATTTTGCCTGAACCAAAAGGAAGTCACTACAAATGTTTTTGGTAATGCTTTCTGAATTTTTAGAAGTACCTTGGAAATCACTGGAAAGGGTGGAAATGCATACAGGAACATTCCCGACCAAGACAATTACACAGCATCTGCCTGCATGCTTGGCTGCAAGGATATCTCAAACAGAATTTTTCCTTTTTTTTTTTTTTTTTTTATTTTGTTAGGTGGACAGATCTACTTGAGATGTCCTCACATCTGGATCAAGTCCTGGAACATGCCTGGATTTAATTTCAACTTCTGTAGGTCTGTTCAGGTTCTACTGAATCTGCCTGCCACAAAGTTTTGCTCTGACAGAATGTAGGAGTTCTGAAGAGTCAGAGAATGCTGAAAAGCCAACTTCCAAGCCATCACTGCCAACCAGCAAAGACGGTATGATCTTGTATCCCCTTGTTTGTTGAGATACCACATTATTGTGGTGTTGTCTCTAACCACCTGTAAAGAGCCTGAAGCCCATAGGTGGTGTAGAGATTTCAAAGCTTGAATCATTGCCAGCATTTTCCTGATGTTTAAGTGCTTTATTCTGTTTGAAGAGTCCTACAGACCCTGCACTTTAACTCCCATGGAAACAGAACCACTAGCATAATCTGAACTGAAGAGAGAAAGGGAGCCCTGGATCAAGAACCTCCACCAATGCAACTGTCAAATTATAAAGCCCAGCATGGAAATCTTAAAGATCAAAGGGTATAGATGCTGGGTCCAAGACGTTTTTAGGTACCACTGGATTTTTCTAATGTGGAATCTGTCAAGTGGTATCATGAGCATCATAAATGCCATGAGGCCTACAATCCTGAGAAATTCTCTTGCAGGAGCCAGAGACTGTTGAGAAAAACTCAGAAAGAGCTACTAGTATGTTATTACCTTTTCTTTCAGAAGGAAGGCCTTTTGTTTGAGCACATACATCAAATATCCCAGAAAGACAATTTTGTGAGAGAGTATGAGACAAGACTTATGCAAGTTCAACTGACATCTAACCTTAGTTAGAACCTGTGTTCTGAGAGACTGCCTTACATATTATCTGCAATTATACAGAGCTGAGTATATATTTTTTTGGTTAAAGAGTTTAATTGTTGCTTAGATATGTGTTGAAACTGTTGTCTCACTGTTCTGAGAGACTGATTGGCAAATATACAGAGCTGAGAATATTTTTTTGGTTTTAAAGTTTGTACTGTTAGTTTTTGCTTAGATCTCTGTTGAAACTGTTTTGTCCCACCCACCCTCCCTATTTTTGGCTTGTAGTTTAAATTTGGTGGCTTTTGCAGTTGCCCGCCCCACTGTAGATTTGATCTGGGACACTCCCCCGTCCCATCTCTTTACCACATTCTACCTAATAAACTCTTTCTGCACTTGCTTTTAGTCCTTTTTAATGTAATTGCATTTTTTAAACTGTGTTTGGTCTAATACTGCTGCATACACAAGTGTGCTAGCTTGCACTGCATGTGAATTGTTTTTTACTACTGTTTTTGCTACTTTTCTGTAAAAAAAAAAAAAAACTGTAAGCCTGTTTTCTACCTTTCCTGTAACTAGTGTTCCAGATACAGATTTGCTGTATCCAGGACTGTATGTAAGCGTCTGAGTCCCCCAAGCCTTTCTGTGTTGGAGGGAAGCCTTCTAGCTTATCAGTGGGAGTGGTAAGCACTAGGTAACCTGTCTACCACATAAGTAGTGGTTCTGGCCCAGAATTTGTAGTTATTGGCCGTTTGGGCAATCTCTTTCATCTCTCTCAACTTTCTGATTTGAAAGCCTGTATTTGCACTTGTTTCTGTCCTGTAACTCATCTAGTGCAAATACAGATTCTTAGTTTTAGCACTTAAATTTGCTTATTCATGCTCAGCACTTGTTCAGAACTTGTAAGCACTAAATAAGCTACTAATTACTATAGCACTCTATCTTCCTCATTATCTAGAGGAAAACAGTTTTTGTACTTACTTTTCTCACTTGCTTAGAGAAAAACAGCTCTTGTACTCACTTTCCTCACTTATCTAGAGGAAAACTCCTGCAACTCTCTTTTTGCGCGGTCTTGCGCACAGAGCAGCGTTGGGCAGCGCCGGTTAGTTGGGGTATACTATTCCTGGCCCCACAAAGTCTGCGCTGTAAATTTTCCCTTGGAACTAGGCAAGCCTCAACTCAAGTGCTTCAGATCAGCTGCTCTTATTGCAGCACTTGCAAAACAGAAATCAGCACTTGTCCTAATCTCCTAGACAGCACTATTAATTCTCCAAATTTCCTAGACAGCACTATTACAATATAGCATAAGACCCCCGATCGTCCACGGGACTTAAGTTCAATTTACTCTTCAAAGCATGTCCAGAGGTCAGCTTCAGGTGTACTCTCCAGTTCATCTGGTGGAATTGGGCATCCTGAGGCAATGTCACAACTGCCTCATGTATACAGACAACCCTCTTCTCTTACCTCTAGACACAAACACTTGTGAGAGATGCAAATACACAGCCAGACTGGAGGCTAAGCGCTCTCAACCCATGACTGTAACAGACAGTCAAGAGGATAAGGGACATACTTGCATCACACCACCTGTCACACATGAATCTACAAAACAAGCACCGGCAAAACATACGCATAAATACACAAAAACATATTCGGAGGCACTAGGTTCCAATCTGAAAAAGAAACAGTGCCCTCCAAAGCAGACAAGCAAGCAACCTGCACCCCCAAACACAAGCCAGAAAACACATAATTCACCTCAGCAGTGTGCCTCACAACAGCCCTTAAGGCAAAACACCATACATAACACGCTAGTAATAGGAGACTCTATAGTAAGGCACATGGATGTTCCACTCACCAGGCTGAACAAGGAGAAGGTTACTATCAGCTGCCTGTCGGGTGCTCGGATCTGCCACATAACACAAGCACTTAGGTCACAAGTACAAGTATGATGCTGTCATTGTACATGTTGGTGTGAATGATCTAAGACGTACCTCCCTGGACTACATGAAAAGAGACATTGAGGAGCTCTCTGATCATGTAGCCCAAGCTGGTATGACCCTGACCTTGAGTAGCATACTACCTTCACCTAGAATGATACCACAATACAAAGACAAAATGATCAATTTCAACAATTGGCTAAGCTTCTGGTGTCATTCTAAGGGGATCCAGTGTCTGTCTGCCTGGGATGACATGATAGAAAAGCCTTGCTGTTTTGTCAGAGATGGGTTGCACCTGTCACACCTAGGTTTTCGAATACTGGCCAAGGCTCTTGCCATCCCCATAGTGCCTTTTTTAGGCAAGGCTCAACGGACAAACCAACCACCGTAACCAGCACAGGTAACCAAAAACTAGGGGTAATGCTACTCAATGCCAGAAGTCTCAACCTCAAAATGCACACACTCGAGGCTCTCCTCAGCATGGAGAAAATCAATGTTTGTGCAGTGACGGAAACCTGGTTCAAGGCTCAAGAGAGCACCCCAGCACTGCCAGGTTCCAATTCATATCATACCTTCTGACCTCAGTTACCGGATCGCAGTACAAAGGGCGGATGTGTATCCATATTCATCAAGGATACCCATATCTCCAGGTTAGTAGTGCAGCATGATGCCCTAGAGATCATCCATGTGCAACTATCAGCAGGCAAAACCACATTTCAAGTCCTAGCCAGTTATAGATTGCCCACCATGTCCCAAGATGATCATTCTGCATTCCTTGAGACATTGGAAAATATAAAGGTCCTACCCAACAACATAATCTTGGGTGATTTCAACTACCCTGGTATAGACTGGGCGAACTACCAATGTTCCATCTCCTATGCTCAGAGATTCATAGAATTTATAAATTCAAATGCCCTTGAACAACTAGTATGTTCCCCCACTAGAGGGGACAACATATTGGAATTAATCATCACAAATATGGGCGCTCACTGTACCACACCCGTTATCACTCCCTCCTTGGACAGATCCGACCACAAACTGATAACCCTGGACATCCTCACCCCTCCACCTCCCCCAGTCAAACAAAAACATAGTCAAAAACCTATCCAAAGCAAACTTCAAACTACTTGCATCCGAAGTGGAAAGCTTCACTATTCCCTTGCAGAAGGTTAATGATATCCAGGATGCGGAATCCTACACCAAGACACTCTATATGCATCTTCAGGATTTCATGGACCGTGCTATCCCAAATAAAACCAAGACTCCTTCCTCAAGCAAGAAGGAACCAGTCTGGTGGACCCCGGCCATAAGCAAACTTTACAATAAAAGGAGGAGACTTATACAAAAAAAGGCCAAATCTCAAGTAGGAAAATCATCCTTGATCAGCATTAGTAAAAAATTGAGGGCCCTCATCAAGTCAACTAAAGCTAATTTTGAAAAGAAAGTTGCCAAGGATGCCAAGGATAACCACAAGGCCTTCTATGGCTACGTCAAAAACCTAAATGGCAATGCTCAGGTCTGTTCTGAGCTAGTACAAAATGGAACAAAATACACTGACCCTTCTGACATTGCCAACATCTTGGCTGACAAGTTCAGTGCAAATTTCTCCCCCCACTCACCACCTAGAGGGCCTATTACCATTCCAGGGGATTGTGTAAGTCCAATTATTACTGATACACTGGTTAACAAGACTCTATCTAAAGCTAAAAACACTGCCTCCATGGGACCAGATGGTGTCCCAGGCTGTGTCATACGCGAGCTCCAAAAGGAATTAACCCCGCATCTTAATACCCTGTTCAGTCTCAGCCTCTCCACAGGATATGTGCCCAGAGAATGGCGCATGGCAACAGTGGTCCCGCTACACAAGGGTGGGGCCACAACTGACCCTGGGAACTACCGACCAATAAGCCTGACCAGTCTGATCTGTAAGGCTATGGAGCGAATCATTATGGAACTCATAAATGGAGAAATTGGGAACCTCCAATCGCTGGACCCCACACAGTTCAGCTTCGTCAAGGGTAGATCATGCCTCCTGAACCTGGTGGATTTCTTTGAGACAGTTACTCAGGCTATAGATAAGGGAAAGGAGGTACACACGGCTTACCTTGACCTTGCTAAAGCGTTTGACACCATTCCCCATTCGGGTAGTATTGATAAGCTCACCAGCCTGGGCATAAACCCTTACGTCACAAGATGGATCGCAAATTGGCTCTCAGACAGATCCCATAAAGTAAGAGTAGTGGGATCTAAGTCCGAATCCAGACCAGTAACGAGTGGTGTGCCTCAGGGCTCTGTCCTGGGGCCCCTCCTGTTTGGCATATACTTCTCAGAAGTACAGGCAAGCACAGAAGGGCTGTGGCTGACTAAGTTTGCGGTCGACTGCAAACCGGGTGCTTCCAAACGACATGGAGATCCTCCAGAAGGGCCTAAATGAGACTGATGCATGGTGTCAAAGCCATGGCCTCAAGCTAAATGCAAGAAAATGCGTAGTAATCCCCTTTGGAAAAAACAGAGTACCCGCAAACTACAACATAGGAGGTAATCCCCTGAAATCTGAAGAAGAAATAAGGGATCTAGGGACCCAAGTAGATAGCCAGCTTTCCTTTGATAACTATGTTGCCAAAGTGGTTAGAAAATCCTTCTATGTGACCCATCTGATCATGAAAGGGTTCGCAACAAGATCTAAGGATGTAATGGTGCTCCTCTACTCTTCCCTCATCAGACCCATTATTGAGCACAATGCACCAATTGGAATGTACCTGGCTAGACATCTCCAGCAGCTGGAGAGACCACAGAGGTACCTAACCAAGAGAATTACTGGCCTCAAACAGTTGTCCTATGCAGCACGATTGAAAAAGCTAAGACTGTTCTCTGTTGCATACCGCTTTCTCAGAGGCGATCTCTGTCTAACGTACACAGCCATGTCCAACCCAGAATTGTTGAACATGCTTCATCTTAGCAAAACCAAATCTACTAGAGCTACACGCTCTAGGGATATAAACCTCAACACAACAATGAATAGAACATGCTGGAAGGATAGATTCCCTTCGCAGAGACTTCCCTTACTATAGAACAGGGTCCGGATCTACATAAGACAGAGCCCCTCACTATCACTCTTCAAGAGGAACATTGATGAGTGGATGGGTAACAGAAAGTTCACACCGGGGATCACACCAACAGCACTACTAGATAGGGGCCAAGGGTACTAGCTGCTAGTACAAGGGTCTAGGGAACTACTAAAGGGGCGGTGAATACCGCACAACGTGGCTGGGCTAATATATGCCTTTGGGCAGATAGCTCAGTACCAACCTATGAACTTATCTCAAATGTGACAAGAGGTTGAACACCTTTATTAAGGACTCCAAACATATAACAGAAGACTGTAGAAATAAGCAAGTCATCTAAATAAGAAAAGCATGGACTCCCTCCAAACTGCAGTAATCTACCACTAGGTCTAGACACTTTGTGAATGCTCGAGGTGCAATGGATAGCCAAAGGACACTGCACAGTATTGAAAATGTGACCCAGATACAGCAAACCTTAGAAATTTCCTAAAACTGTGAACACTAGGTCTGTGATGGTAAGCATCTTTGAGATCCAGTGTTACCATAAGACAGTGATCTGGAAGCAGTGCAAGCACTGACTGAAGCAGCGACATCCTGAATTCTGGAGATTTCACATAAAGGGTGAGAAAAGACAGATCTAAGACTGTTTTCCATGTGTGCTCCTTTATTGCTACCAAAATGTCCTGGAATAACAACTGTGATGTGTAGGTACTGGTCCCAAGACCCCTGCTTCTAACATAAGTTGTAGCACTGATGGAAAGAGATCTTCTGGTTCGATAGATATGAAGGAATTTCCCTGAAAGGAAGACAGCCCACACGCTGTCAAATGAATCCTTCCTGAATCACTTTCAACACCCATCTGTCTGAAACCATCTGACCCCAGGCTAAGGGATTCAGGGAGTGATCAGATTCCTGGCACGGTCATTCATTAGCTGGAGCTTGACTCTTTTTGGAAATGCTGCTTCTTTTATTTGGTTTGGAAGAACTGCCATTTTGTTTTAGGGGCCTGCTTGTTATTAGGCTGGGATTTCTGTTTGTTCTGCCCTCTAAAGAAATGAGATGTGGTCTTGTTAGGGAAGAACCTGGGTAATGAAAAATCTTAGAAACTCCATACATAAATTTACTGTGGTATCCCACTGGTTCAGGATCTGCTTAGTCACAAGCCCCCCCCCCCCCCCCCCCCAAAAAAAAACAAACAGATCTGAGCTAGGTGCAGAATTAAGAATTTCAGACTTCAAATCAGCAGAAAAATTCTGACTATGCAACCAAATACATTTTTTCTCCACCACAGAATAAACAGAAGTTCCTGACACAGTGTCAACAAAATTGGACACTCTTCTCATAGCATGTTTGGAGACTTAAATCAAGTTAAAGTATAAATAAAAATAAATTTATAATAATAATAATAAGGTCCATAAGAAATTTGGAAGTCTATATAGGCACAAAAGGTTCCTGACTAAAATGTCCAAAATTACATTAGCACAAACCCATCTGCTCTCCACTCTACTATATGCCTCTCCAATTTTAACTAATCTTAGGAAAACTAACTTATCTAAGCTAAAAGCATGCTATAATAAAATTGCTAAATTTGCATCTGAATGCCCATGTAGAACACACCATTGTACAGGTTTAAGGATACTAGACTGGCTTGAACCTCCCAACATTATTCTTTACAACCAACTCTCTCTAACTCACAAAACTGTAACACAACCAACCAGAATCCCTACTAATCTCATCCTTCCTTACAGTTCTAGCAGACCACTTCACTCAAACAATAAGAACTTACTCATCATCTCCAAGGCCAACACTGCAGAAGAATCTTTATTTTCCAGCTATATATTTCATATATGGAACTCCCTTTCTAACTCCATTCTCTCAGTCTCATCCACTAACCACTTTAAGCCATCACTTAAAGCTTATCTAAAAAAATTAGTGGCCATGTTCCTGTACTAACCCCTTGTGAATGCTCTGATATATCACAGTATACCTCAACCATATCCAACTTCTTGCCCAGTGTTTAAAATTCCTACTGGCCTGTCGTAACCTTATATTTTGACATAAGTCATACTTTACAAATTGTACTAGCTATGTTCAAAGCCTAGGTTTTTGTTGTCATGATGTAACAAATACATTTGTATTTTCTTATGTATGCTATATTTTGCTTACTTTATACTTTACAGATTATTGTAATTAGTTCATTATAATTTACTGTTACTCATGGAGCTTTTCTCCCTGGGCCTCTGATGAAAAAGGACCTGTGTCCAGTTGGACTTTTCCGGTAAACAAACATTAAATAAAATAAATAAATAAATAAGTTAGATACATTTTGATTCAAATATGACCTACATTTTTAGGACAATAACGCAGGAAGTCCTTCCAAACTACAAGCACATTTTAACACAGACTTCCACATATAGCCCTGATCATTCAAAATTCTAAAGACTAACATAGTAGAAGCAAACAGTCTCTTACTCAGTTTGTTGCCCTCCTGGGTTAGAGGAAGCTAAGTATTTCTTATTGGTATTACTGCTGGAATTACTGCAGTAGGGTCAGATGACAGTTGAGAATAAAGACATTTACAGTCTGGGAGATAATATACTGCTCATCAGCTTTTGTTAGAACTGCAGACAGTGAAGTCAGGAGCCTTACAAACAGCTTTAAAAAAGTGTCTTTAAGAGCAGGCAAAATGGAAGGAATAGGTGCAGAACTAGGAACCTCATCCTCTAACAGATCATAAAATCTGCCTAGTTCTGGTGGAGCCTCTGTTTGTCCCCAAACAAAAAGCATCCCTAAATGTAGCAAGTCTCAACAAAGAAAAAACTTGTCCTGTCTGAAGTCTTGGGGTTCTAAGTGATGGATTCCTGAGGATAGTCACTCCCTGTGTCTGTCAGAATCCTCATCCTATGAAAACACATACATAAACAGCCCCCAGAATTGACCGACTACAAAACAATCAGCCAAAGACACAACATCTGACTTACACACAGAAAACCTGATCATAATTTCTGTAATTTTTCTTTTTTTTTTTCTTCTAGGAATATCCCTACTGGGAGAATGGTCAGGGGATGGCCTGCTGCATCTAGCAATATGTATCTTCCCCAGACAACTCCTGTAACTAAAGTATTTGGTTTTCCCAGATCTGCCCCCTCCCCATAGTGCCCATTACAGCCACATCAGAGGGAGACAAGGCAATAGGTAAGTGGTCTATAGAACTGTCTTTGGTCATGACAGAGACGCTAAACATAGGCTGAGGCAATAATTTTACTTGTTTTTTCTTTTTAGGTATAACTGGAGTAGAAGACGCAGGACCAGAAATACTATCCATGATGTAGGCAGAGAAGAAACCTGATTACAGGTACAGTAAACTAAGTAACAATGGGAGAAGGTAAGTATTCACTAGTAAGTATCAATCACACTTTCCTTCCCCAAACTAGTAAACACAAGCATAAAACTGTGTCACCAGACCTTTAACTTTTAGTGAAAAATATCACAGAACATTTATTACTTCAGAAATGAGAAAACATTCTAATTCTGTTGAAAACAAACAGGTTGAAAAAATAATTTAGACTGCAAAAGAGTAGTCCAAATACTTAATATTTTTATAAAATCACAGCTCTCTATAACAAAATTGGAAAATAAGCCAGGCAAACAGAGAAGCACATACAATTCTTGACAGAAGCCAGTATTCTTAAGGTGAAATACCACAAAAAGATTTTTTTTTTATTTTTATTTTAAGATCAATCAGAAATAATACCACAGATATTCAAGTGATGACGAATAATCAACAGGGAAGTCTACTGGAACAGATGTTATTCCTGTAGAAGTTTGAAAGTTGGAGGGAAGAAAGTGTTAAAGCTCTGGAATACTTCTTTAGTAATATTTTAAAAAGAGGAAGGGAGTACCAGAATCTTGGAAGAAAGATGAAGTGGCTATAACCCAAAAATGATAAAAAAAAAAAAAAAACCCTTCTGATCCAACTTCATATAGACCTATTTCAATTTTAAACCAAGATTATAAAAGACTGCATCTGTACTAGCCAACAGTACGGCACATGTACTGAAAAAAATCGAGAGATATGGAACAATGTGGTTTTGTGGAAGGGAGGTAAACATTTGACGACATTAAGAGAACAACGATGATCCAGAGAAGTATAAGAAATCACCACTAGTGTTGGTGGGTCTCTGTTGTGGAGAAGGCATTCAATAGTCAGCTACAAGTTTATGAGTAGAGCAATAGCATCATCTGTGTTCCCTGAATGAATATAGGAAAGTCCTGAGGCACAAATTAAGGTATGAGGGTGCCCCTCAGACAACCTGTTTTTGAGCAGATGAGCCAGACAGTGGTATCCTCTTTCTTTTTTGTCATATGCTTTATATTTAGAGTCACTGGCAAAGAAAATAAGGATCTCACAAATTCAATTATATTAATGGTATAAGTAATTAATAAACATTAGCTTTACTAACAGATGAGATTATTTTGTACTTAAAAAATCCAGAACCAGACATTTTGGCACTGTGAGATGTCCTGAGAATATTTGAAGTCTTTTGGGGATACAAAACAAATGAAGATAAAGCAAAGTATATAGCAATAACCTATGCACCCCTCATGAATTAGTTCACCAGTACCCATATTTATGGGGGCATAAGATGAAGTACTTAGATGTATAGATTACAAAGGAATCTATTATGACAGCTAACGATATATGGGAAGAAAGGTACAGTTGTGTACACTTACCACAAATGTAGATGTTCAAGTGTATTCACTGTTGCATTCATCACATTGGGGTTATCCCTGCCAGGATAGCCTTCGGCCGGCCCAAACACCAGAGACTTAGTATTTCTGTGTCAGCTGCTGTCACTTCAGGACTGCCGCCGGGTCGTCAGTGGTATAAAGTAAGGCAGCCAATGCCATTACATCAATTTGTCTTGCTCTAACCTGTCAGGAGCCAGGTTCTGGTGGAAGAACCCCCACCAGTGGAAAATAAATACCAATATGTCCCTTGTAAGGAAAAATAAGAAAGGGGGTGGAGGGAGGGAAACCAGGACTGCAACAGTGAATACACTCGAACATCTACATTTAAGGTAAGAGTACACAACTGTACTATATTCTTCGTGTTTCACTGTTGCAGTCATCACATTCGGATTGATTCCCAAAGCTGAGGAAATGGGTGGAGGCAGTCAAGGAAACTAGGCTAGGATGCCCTACAAGACTGCAGAGGCAAACCCTGTCCTGGATTTGGAGAAAAGAGGCAGGTGGTAATAATTGGTAAAAGTGTGAACAGATGTCCAGGTGGCAGCCTCCAGGATGTCCCTGGTGGAGACTCCTCTGAGGAAAGCTGCAGAGGTGGAGTCTGCTCTGGTGGAGTGTGTCCTGACCCCCTTGGGGAAGCCTTTCCATGTTGTTTGTAGCATAAATTGATGCAGTGTGCTATCCATTTGGAGATAAGTTTGTATGGAGATGGCTTTGCCTTCTGCCCCTGTAGCAAAGCTAACCAGCAACTGATCAGACTTTCTGAAGGATTTAGTCCTATCTAGATAGAATCTGAGCTGTCTGTGTACGTCTAGAGTGTTCAGAATCCTTTCCCCCTTGCACTGGGGATTAGGAAAAAAGGTGGGCAAATGAATGGATTGGTTGAGAGCCACACTGGACATGACCTTGGGCATGAAGGATGGGTTAGTTCTGAGGGATACCCTGTCAGCAGGGAAGATGATAAGGGGTTCCACAGCCATGAGTGCTTGCAGCTCAGAGACTCTTCTGGCTGAAGTGATGGCCAGAAAGAATGCTGTTTTCCAGGAGAGAAATTTTAGCTCTGCAGAAGAAGCTGGCTCGACAGGGGGTAGAGTGAGCTTTTCCAATACAAAGGTAAGATCCTAGTCTGGTGTTGGTGCCCTTCTGGGTGGCCTCAAGTTGCTAGCCCCTCTTAGGAACCATTTGATCAAAGGGTGAGAGAAAAGGGGCTGCTCAGTGGGAAAGTGGGCAGAAATAGAAGAGGCATGAAGTTTTATAGAGGAAAAGAGAGATCACTGTGTAGTAGGTCAGCTAAGTAATCCAGGATGAGGGGAAGGGAGGGCTGTGCTGTACTGGCTTCCTTAGCCTGGATCCAGGTGCAGAAACTTTTCCATTTGTCAGCATAAGATTTTCTGGTGTTAGGGCATCTGGCCTCACGGATAACATCTAGAACCTGCTTACTGAGGTTGGCAGATTGGTTCGGGGTTAGGGAATAAGCCAAGCTGCCAAACTGAATGTCTGCAATTGGGGATGCATGAATTCCCCTTTCCTCTGGGTCAGGAGGTTTGGAATCTGAGGAAGATGCCATGGGGACAGGCGACGCAGCAAGGGGTACCAATGCTGCCAGGGCCAGTCTGGAGCAATAAGAATGGTCCTTGGTTTTTCCTTCTTTATTTTTAGCAGTACCCTGGTGATGAGAGATAGTGGAGGAAAGGCATAGACCGCTAGAATGACCCAGGGGAAGGACAGGGCATCCACTTTCCAAGCCATGCAATGATGCTTCCTGGTGCAGAATTTGCTGAGCTGATGGTTGGTGTGGGAGGCAAAGAGGTTGACCTTCGGGGTGCCCCACTTCTGAGTTATTAGGGTGAAGGTTCTTCGGTTGAGCTGCCACACGTGTGGGTCCAGAAGATTTCTGCTTAATTGGTCTGCCAGAGAGTTGAGTGAGCCTGGTAGGAATTGCGCTAACAGGTGTAGTTGCATGGCAGAGGCTGTGTGCCAAAGGATTATGGCCAGTCTACATAGAGGGTAGGAGTGAGTCCCTCCCTGCTTGTTGATATACCACATCACAGTGGTGTTGTCTGTTTTGATCAGGAGAGCACCTGGAGAGAGAAGGGACTTTAAAGCTATCAAGGTGTGCTGCACAGCCATCATCTCTTTTTGACTGATGTGCAGAGGGATTTGCTGTAGGCTCCATTGGCCCTGTATGCACCTGCCGTCCAGGTGAGGCTCCCAAGCATAAGTTTTATCTGTCTGCGGTGAGGGCCTGGACAGTGTGGGGAGGTGAGAAAGGTAGTCCCTTGTTGTGGGAGCATGCTGTTGCCCACCAAAGAAAATCTTTTCTGTGGCAAGGAATTGTAGGTAGAAGAGTTTCCAGGTCTTGAGAGTGTTGACACCAAAGGCTTTTTGGGTACCACTGAAGTTTCCTCATATGCAGTCTGGCATATGGAATGAGTAGTATGCCAGATGCCATGAATCCCAGAGCTTGCAGGAACTTCCTTTTAGATAGCTGGGGCCTGGTGGCTAGTTGAGAGAAGTAGGCTGCCAGGAAAATTTGTTTCTCTAGTGTAAAGAATGCCATCTGGGATGCTGTGTCCAGGCTTGCTCCCAGGAAGATAATCCTTTGGGTGGGCACCTGTTTGGATTTCTTTTTGTTGATTGTGTTCCCTAGGGAGGTTAGTAGGGTCTTTACAAAGGCCAGGTGCTTGAGCTGCTTGTCCTGGCTGTCTGCCTGAATAAGGCAGTCATCCAAGTATGGGTAAATCTGAATATTTCTTTGTCTGCAAAAGGCAATGGCTGGAGCCAGACATTTTGTGAAAACTCTGGGAGCTGTAGATAAGCCAAAGGGAAGCGCAGAGAACTGAAAGTGTTGAGAGTCTGCCGTGAAATGGAGATATTTTCTGCATGATTACCGGATAGGAATGTGGAGGTAGGCCTCTTTTAGATCTAGGGTGGCTAGCCAAAGAGTCCTTGGAGAGCATGGGTAGCAGCTGCTGGAGGGTAAGCATTTTGAATTTTGGGATCACCAGGAAGGTGTTTAGAATGGGTAGATCGAGGATGGGTGCCAGGTGCCCTCTTTTCTGGGCACCAGAAAAAGTCTGGCATAGAAACCTTGGCCTATCTGTTCTGCAGGAACGTGCTCTACTGCCCTCATAGTGAGCAGGGAAAGGATTTGCTTTTGAGCTTCTGCCCACTGGTTTGGTGGTAGATCTGGGAACCTTTTGGGGTTGGAAGGGTGTGGAAGGAAAATTTGTATCCCTGGGACACTATGTGGTCGCTGGTAATGGTGGCCTAGGTGCTTGTGTGAAAGGAGAGTTTTCCTCCTAGAGGTAAGTGAAGGTGGGCAGAGGGAGGGGGTGCGGGAGATGAGTCATTGTGAGTTCTTACCATAAGGGAGTGGCTTAGAACTCCCTGGTTTTGAAGTAGAGGTAGTCCACTGCTTACATCTCTGCATACCCTAAGGCTGCTGTCTGGGGGGGTCTGGTTCCCCGGGGCCTAGGCTGGAGTGGTTTACTGGCATGAAAGGACCAGCGTTTGGTGGGACAATGCTTGCTGAACCTAGGTGGCTGGACCTGCAAGAAATCCTTAACTGTTTGCATAGATTTTGCTTCTTCTTCCATCTTTTTTAAAACCTCTTCTGCCTTAGTGCCAAATAAGTTATTTTTGTGCAAGGGGGCATCCAACAATTTATATTTGACATGATCTGGCAGGGGTTGTTCCTAAAGCCATGCATGCCTTCTAATGGCAGATCCAGCAACCACTGCCCTACAAGAAGCTTCTAGGGCATCAAAACCACAGTGCACGGTGTGTTTAGTTACTTGACTTGCTGAATGCATTAATCCTTGTAATTCTTTAGATTCTGCCCAAGCAGGAAAGGAAGACATTTTTGGTTTAAGGAGTTCAAGGGTATGTCGCTGAAATTTCAGCATATGGAACTGACAATTTAGTGCCCTGATAGCAAGAGTAGTTGAGGTGTATACTTTTTTACCCCATATGGCCATTGCTCGGGAATCCCTATCTGAGGGGGTGGGATTCTTAGCAGAGTTTGCTTTAATCCCTTTAGGTCCTTGAGAAATTACCTCTGGGTCAGAAGTAGGATTTTTAAAAAGAACTTTGTGTGAGTCAGGGACTCTGTAGTACCTGTCTGGTTTTCTGGATGCAGGAGGGAGGGTATCAGGAGTCAAGCTGGAATCCATGAAAACATCCTCCACAACATCCAGGACTAGGGGGATGGCCAAAGACCTGTGCTGTGGAAGATCTAGGAATTCCCTGAGTCTCTTTTTTGACTGAGGGTAGTCTTGACTCTCCCATTGGAAATGCCCCCTTAAGGTATGTAGGGTTTTCCCAAAGGAAAAATCCTCTGGGGGAGATGCTGAAGGAATCGAATGTTCTGCATCTGAATCCTCATAAGTAGAGAGGGGTTGCATGTCTTCATATTCAGATGCATCAGATTCATCTGACTCTTGTTCAGACAAAACTACAGGGGACAGATCTCTTTTCCTTTTGGAAGGGGTAGCTTGGCTTCCCCTGATCAGCATCATAAGGTCTTCCTCCATTTTAAGCATTTGAGACTGACACAAGAAAGCAGGCGCCTGAGAGTGGGTCATCAGTTTCTTGGGTGTGGTTTGTACCCTGGGCCTTAGAAACTCGGTAGTTTTTGAAAGAATGGTAGTTGCGAAAGAAGACGTTGGTTTGTGTCGAGAATCGGTAGTGCGAAGGACTTATTCGGAAGCCAGTGCCTGCTCAGCGGCTGCGGACCCATCCAAGGGAGAGACAACCGCATGATCCTTAGTCGAAGAAGAATTTTACAGCATATTGGACTCTGAAAGGGTCTCGGTAGTGGCCTGCAAATCCACAGAAGCGGGCATCAGGGGCTGTGAAACTGCCTCACCGAGGACCGGAGAACTGACGACTAGATTAACAGACGCGTCGGTAGGTTTGGACCTGTGCGGTCTGTCTCTGTCTTTATCTTTATGTTTTTTCAGAAGATCTGCTGTCAGATGGCTTACTAAAGCCATATCGGAATTACAGGATTGTAAGCAAAAATCCGACGACGATGGATAGTTCTGGCATTGAACAATGCAGAGAAGCGACAATGAGGGACATCATGGTCTGGGCCTAAACAAGTGACGCAGAACGAATGGAAGTCTCGGTGTGGTATTTGCTTTCCACAGGCGAGACAATTATTAACTTTTTCTGACATCGGTTAGTGCAAGAAAAAAGGATCCCCAATGGGGTACTTAGCTTTAGAAGACTTATTCGGTAGATGAAATCTCAGGTAGCGGCCAACCTCCACTCATGCGAACTGCTTCTGCTTTGGGCTCCACGGCAAGAAAGACTGATGTAATGGCATCGGCTGCCTTACTTTATACTACTGACAACCTGACGTCAGTCCTGAAGTGACAGCAGCAGATGCAGAAATAATAAGTCTCTGGTATTCAGGCTGGCCGAGGGCTACCATGGCAGGGATAATCCAAATGTGATGACAGCAACAGTGAAACACAAAGAACATCTACAGAGAAGATGATTAAAAAAAACAGAGAAGCTGGAAGCTCTTGATCAGGGGAGTCCAACCTTTTGGAGTTCCTGGGGCTGCACTGAGTGAACAGAAATTGTCTTGGGGCCGCATATAAAATA
Source organism: Protopterus annectens (assembly GCF_019279795.1). Classification (NCBI taxonomy): domain Eukaryota; kingdom Metazoa; phylum Chordata; order Ceratodontiformes; family Protopteridae; genus Protopterus; species Protopterus annectens. The sequence continues at coordinate 94,787,356 of NC_056738.1, read as the reverse complement.
TATCATATAGTTAATTCTTTTGCTGCCACGGGTGACCAAAGACGACCTCCTGGCTGTACTGTATGTGCATTTGAACAATGAATAAATGTAATAAATGCCTAATATCTGCCTTAAAATTCTAATTCTCATTCTAATTCTCTAATCTAATAGTTAACATCTTAATTAATATATATATTTTTTTACAAATAGATATTCACTACAACACTAGCATTTCTCAATGGGAAAATCACTCCAGCAGTCCAACTACATAAAATGTCAACATTAGCAGTCCTATAGTACTATAATCCACAAAAATAAGCCAACAAATTTGCAATAAAGTAAAGAATTCACATTACTGACTTAATAAAACAATTCTGAATAAGCTGCAAGTGGGTCTCACCCAAACAAATGACTGGTGCCAGAAACATGGCCTCAAGCTAAATGCCAAAAAATGCATCATCTTCCCCTTTGGGAAGAGTGATGTCCCCACAAATTATCACATTAATAACAATGTTGTAAGCACACAATCAGTCATGAGGTGCTTGGGCACCCACAGATTGATAGAAACCTGACTTTTCACCACCATGTTGTCTCCGTTGTACGGTAAGCTTTTTACATGGTCCACCTCATTAGTAAGGGTATTTCATCTACCGACAAGGAGGTCATAACATCCCTTATTCTTCCTTTATAAGATCCATTACTGAGTGCAACGCCCCTTTTGGCATGTGCCTCAGCAAAACACCCTGCCAAAAGAAAGACTACAACCATTTCTGACAAAAAAGGTCAAAGGACTAAGTTCACTTAGTTACACAAACAGACTAAAAAGCTTCTTGCTTTCCTCTCTCTCTCACTTGCCCCTATAAATTTCATCATTGGCTTGCTTTCAAAGCTAAGAAAGATCCTGCCTTAAGAGACTTCCTCCACCTCAGAAACACTGGTTATACTTAAAATGCTCACTACAAAGAACCACAGCCTTCACTGCAACATAAACAAGCCACTTTGTATGGACAGGTTCTTGACACAAAAACTTCAACTTCTGTAAAAAGCTCCTCTCATTACCAAACAATGTAAGTTCAGCAACACAGCAACTGGATGGAGAGTCATAAATGTACTCCTTGAGTAAGTAGCACAGCCTTCATCAAACCAGATGGAAAATCCACTTACTAAACTTTCCTAGCTGGATGGCTAAGATCTAATATTGGTTACTCAAGTCTACTTGCCCAAGAAGAGGGCCATATTTAACTAAGAATTCCATTTGCGAAAATATATTCAGTATACATATTAAATCTCTCTCTCTTTCACACACACACATTCACACACTCACAAAAGAAATCCCTACTTGTAAAATAGGCAACATCAGTAATCACATGACACACACTCACTGAATGAAACTGTCTGGAAGTCAAAATATCTGAAAAAAAAACATAATAGAAATGGATTCATCCATGCAATTTCCTACCACCAAAAGAACCATCAATAAATCATAAAACAACTGCTCGGCAAAAAGTAAATCGATAAGAAATCCATAAACTCTCTAAGATCATACTACATGCTGGAGTAAACACACAACTTCCCTCCAATCTAAAGCCATTTGACATTCATTTTAATTTGTGCAGAAGTTATTCACAGACTGACGGTTTACTGAGCTGCCACATTAGCACTCTCTGCTTACGTCCGAACCAATGAAGCATAACTGTCAATTCCAAAAGAATTGAAGTAGCATAATAAGGTTATTTGCAAGGTTACATGGCAGTTTATACTGGAAATAAGGAGAGATATTAAAAAGGCTCTGACTCTCATAATTATGCTGAAAAGTCTTCCAAGGTAAATACAACCTCCTGACTTGGTATGGAACCATACCTGTCACCTATAGAACCATACCCTAGAGCAAGAAATCTGGGCAAAGCAAAAAATAAAAGTGGGACACAGGCTCAAAAATAGTTAATGCATCACAGACACCATTGAAACAACTGTAGCTGCAAACATTATGCATCACTTATAATCTTTCTATCCTATCATTGTCAGTTAAGCATTATATAGCTCATTCAATCCTGCCTTTTGCCACAAAGAAAACCATGCTTTGAAATGACAAATGCATTAAAAATAATAAATAAAACACATTGCATCCACATCCTGCAACTTCCTACCTGCAAATAATCACAGAGCTTTCACTGAAACTAGGGCTGCTTATTTTCCCAGAATGACAGCTCTCCCTAATTAAGTCTAATGCTATACAATCTATCAGGATCTAGACTACTTAAAATAAATTAAATTATGGCCTGCAAATTGCAAGTGCACTATATTTCTAAGCCCACTTACTGTATTTTTTTCAGCAACATCCCAATATCCATTTCCAGGTTACTTTACAAGACATTGGCAGTGGTAGACTTGGCATTCTCCAGATCCCTACAAGACCACACTCATACTGCTAGCATTGTCCATTAAATGTAAATATCCATCCACTGCAAATGGGAAGAAGCTATGTCTTAAAAAATCTACTTTTGGCATGCCTAGTATCAAAGTATCAAGTTTTGAAACAAAGAAACATTCTCCACAGTCCGTAAGTCTCTGTCTTTAATAATCATCTACTGTTGCAGCCCTCCCAACACATAAACACACACATACACACTAAAACTCCCAACATTTAAAAAATGACATTGTGCCCACCTGATTTGCCAGTATTGATGATCCACCAAAGCTATGCTTACTGTTGTCCAATCTGCCACTGCTTAGAACCCACCAATGACAAAACAGTACTGGGTGCTTTTTTGTTTGTCAGAAAAAACAATACAACTTTATATGCTACAGTCCCACAAAGTCAATCCACTACTGACCCATTAACCCTAGGCTGCTGTCTCATTCTTACTCCCTGGAACTGCATTACCTTGGGTGACTACTTTTATTTCCTAAGCAAAAGACACAAATTGGAAGATGAGGCAAAAATCTAGACATTCTTCAAAAATCCATACAGTTGAGAGGTATGATTTCATATTCAATACAACACTCTCTGTGTCAGGAAAGCAGCAATTTAATGAAAGTGTCCTTTTAATGTACACTATATTTGTGAGCCAACTTATTTGTGCTCAGTAGGTAAATTGATCATCGTTAGCCTCTTTGTGCATATGTCTCTTTCTGTCATGCACACACACACACACACACACACACACACACACACACACACACTTTTAGTTAGACTTTCATGCATGCATGCACTCACTCACCCTCTCCGTACTTACCTATGAACACAGGTAAGTGCTGTCCCTTTCAAAGGCAACGGCGGCAAATCCATACACGAGTCCCTCTTCAGCGGGAACACACACTGATTCTTCTGTGCGAAATAATGGCATGAGCACACAGATCCTTCTTTGGCGTAAAAAAAAAAAAAATCTAAACTAGAAGGGTGCTTTGGTGCATGCGCACACCGATGTTAGAGTTACAGGTCACGGGTGGGGAAAACACAAAACAAAAAAATGTTTTGGGGCATGTGTACATCAATGTTGCAGTTAGAGATTGTGGGCCACACGGAGGAGCTCTGAGGGCCGCATGCGGCCCTGCGGGCTGGACACGTCTGCTCTTGATTATAGACACGGACAGTGTGATACAAGCAATGAAAATGTTTCTAGCCCCTTTAATTTTATACATAGGTCAGGTATATTTTCATCAACCAGAATAGTTGAAGATCATAATTAAAATGAGTTGAAAGAATTTGTTTGGGAGGGGGAAAGAACCAGAGTTAAGTAGAGTAAGCGGATTCTCTCCCACTGAATAAGATGATTTAAGATTACCATAATTTGATGGGATACTTTAGAGCTATGAAGTTAAGTCTCAAAATACATAATACAAGCAGAAGGTTATAAATCAAAGTGGAAAAGGATGATGATGAAATGAGATGGATGGGTTTGAGAGGTAAGGAGACAGTAAGATTTTGGATGCAGGTCATTAAGAAGAATAACCACCATCATACAGAAATGATAGTTATGTACTTACCATAACGTTAGATCGGTGTTGTCTCATTTTCACTTCGTTCAACATTTGGGTTGTTGGATCCAATCGGATCAGACCTCTGCTCCTTCTACCAGCATTTTGGATCAGAGATTCCTATTTTTCCCGTATGCACTTTTACCTCAGACTGAGTTTGCTCACTATTCTATTTATATAGACCAAATATTATGCTTAGGAAAGGTAACATGGAAATAGAAGACAGGGTCTTAGTCAAGGTTTGTCCGGGTCCCAGAAGATGCAAACTGGTAATTTGGAAGGAGGAGGGAAGCAAGGATGTTGAAGCAGATGAAAATGAGACAACAGGGATCTATCATTATGGTAAGTGCATAACTGTCGTAACTGTCTACTTTCATCCAATACAGCATTTGGGAAAGATTCCCAAGCTGCCTAAAAGAACCTGTGTGGACTCTAGGAAGGGAATTCCTGAGAATGGCAGAACCAAAGGATATACGAGCTCTACACTGCACATCCAACTTATAATGAGATACAGAGGTGTGAACTGTTGATCAAGTTACTGTTGCACAGATGTCACTAATAGGAACTCTTTTTGCAAATGTGGTAGATGTAGCCATTGCTCTAGTGGAGTGAGCCTTAAGTTTTATATACAAAAGAAATGCAGTCTGTTAGCCACTTAGAATGTGTGACTTTTGAAACTTGTTGTTCTAGTTTAATTTTGGAGAAGGAGATGAATAGCTGGTTTGACTTTCCAATATTGTTGGCCCGTTAAAAGTAAAATTTGCCTGTGGACATCTAATGTATGAAGTGTGTGTACCCTTGGTTGAGTAATTCAGCAAAAAATACAGGTAAGTCAATATGCTGATTCAAACTTGTTACAGATGAGACCTTTGGAAGAAAGGAAGGATTCTTTCTTAATGACCCACTATCTTTGTGGAAGATAAGAAAGGGTGGCATATGTGAGAGTGCTTGTAATTCCAAAACTCATCTAGAAGGGGTAATAGAAATCAGAAAGATGGCCTTCCAAGAAAAAAAACTTTGCAGACTGAGGTTGCAGGATCAAAAGGATTTTGAGTCAATGACTGAAGTAACAATGTGAAATCTCATGGAAAAACTGGGTTTTGAATGGTAGGTCTCAACAAAAAAATTCCTTTTAGGAAAGCTTTGGATACTAAGAGAAGCAATAGATAAGTCACTGTAGCCTATGTAAAATTTGAAATGGCAGCCATCTAAACTTTTATAGTGGAATAACTGGAATCCTGCTAAACATGTCTGCAAGAAAATCCAGTACTGATGGAAGAGGGGATGAAAAAGGGTCCAGTCCTTTTAAGACACCCAAATAGAAAATCTTTTCCATCTGCCTTTGTGATTCCTTTTGAGAAGAGGAGATTATGTGGACCACCGGAGTGGACAGCCTGGCATCTCTGGCTATCACCAAAACTGGGGAAACGATGCAGTTCATTTTAGGTTCTGGAGATCCAGAACAGGAATTCTGGACAGCAGATTGGGGATGAAATCCAGCACCCAAGTTAGGTACAGCAAATGAGGCCAAAGAAAGGAGAACCATACCTTCTGGGGCCAAAACTGGGCAATGAGGATCACCTTGGTCTTGCACCTTGTGGCTTATTAGCAGAGGTATGGGAAGGAATAGAGAAGACCTGTGGACTGCAGCATCTCTTGGTGACTGTCCCTGTGGAGGAATGACACCAACGTAACTGCTGCATTTGTTTTTGACGTAGGAGGCAAAAGTCATAGCAAGGCTGGCCCCAGTGGATGAAGATCTCTGCTGACACTGTTTGGGAGACAACTTGTGAAGTAATAGCATACACCTGCTCAACCTGCCGCTAGTACATCCGATGTCCCATGAATGTACATCATTACCAGAAAACGATGGGAAACCATCGCCCACTGCCATATTCATATGGCCTCCCGGCAAAGACGATATGAACTTGTTCCACCTTGTTTTTGATGGACCATACCACTGACATACCATCTGTTTGGAAATCACCATGCTTGGTTAGGAAGTCCTGAAAAGCCTGCAAATCTAGGAGGACTGTTCATCTCCAAGACACTGATGTGAAGTTTGGCCTCCACAGGTGACTAAGTCACTTGAAATGTATTTCCTGCAAAATGCCCCAACCCCCACCCTAGAAAGTAAGCATCTGTGGTTACTGTGGCCTGGGGAAATTGTGGGCAGAAAGGGATCTCTTCTACCACCAATGGAGAAGTTATCCATCATTGCATATAGTTCCTGCATATTGGATTAAGACAGATTCTGGTGTGTAGCAGACAGAGGTTCTGTGACCACGGGACTGACAGTGTCCACTATAACACTCTCATGTGATATCTTGCTAATGCTACTAATGTAAAGGCAGAGGCCATCAGCTCTAACAAACAAAAAAATCAGTCTTGCTTATGGATGGGGATGTTGAGCTACCCGAGAGGCTACTAGTTTTAATGACACAACTCTTGCAGTTGGGAGTTTGGCAATTTGCTGAACTGTATCGATCTGACATCTAATGAACAGTGTGTGTGTTTTGTGTGTGTGTGTGTGTGTGGGGGGGTGATTTGGTTTTTGCATGACTGATTGTTATCCCTAACTAATCTGCAAGACAGAGTAGCAAAGTTTAGTGCTGTAACAGTAGATCACTGGAGGCAGCTGTTAGGTGTCAATCATCTAGATATGAGAAGACTTTGATCCCTTGCAGTTGTAGGTGAGCTGACACCACTACCATAACTTTATTAAAACACCCAAGGACTGTGGTGAGACCGAATGGCAGGGCTCTGAATTTAGGTGATTGGCCCCAATCTGGAAACTGAGAACTCTGCTGGACTGCCTTTGAATTTTGATGTGGTAGCAGGCATCCTGGAGATCCAAAAAGCACATCCAATCTTCCTTCCTCAAGAGAGGCAGTAAGGACTATACCATAACCATCTGGAATTTTGTCGGTTTGACAAACTGATTGAGGTGACTGAGGTCCAATATTGGCCTGAGGTCTCCTAACTTCTTTGAAACTAAAAACAACCCAGAATAGACTCTGGATTCTGTTGGAAGGCTCTTTTGTCTAGCAACTTTGACATTTCTGTTGATGCAGATTCCAAATAATGGGATGTAGTATCGGGAATCTTCGATCTTTTATTTGGGGATATTAAAAGGGTATGGAAAAGTCTCTGGTGACTATTCTTAACACCCAGGAATTGGATGTGACGATTTTCCAGGCTTCAGGGTGTAAGGTTAAGTGTACCCCGACTGCCTGCAGAGTGCAGCATCCAGGTAACCCTTCAGGGCTGCTAGTAGGGTTTCTCAGTGAAAGGACAATGGAAACCCTGGTTCTGTGGTCTGCCTCTCGCTCTAGGGTGACGTCCATTCAAACTGTCTCCTCCACTGCCTCAGGGAGGCCTATCAAGAGTGCTGTGATGAAAACCCCATGATTTTTTTAAACCACATTTTCTTACCTCTTACTGTGGGTCCAAAAAGCATGGAACCATTGTAAGGGGCATTAATAAAGGATGCCTTGAAGCTTTTCGCAAAGTTGCAAAGCCACATCCAGGTATGGTGACACATGATTATGCCTGTACTAGCTGCTCTTGATGTACAATTTGTTGCATTTGATAGCAGTCACACGGTGACACAGGAGGAAGATTGTAGGGTAGACATTTGGGTGCCCACTGTCTTTTGGACATCCGATGGCAAGTTACCCGAAACAGGCTTGGAAACCTCCTTGATGCATCCCTTTAGAAATGAGTCAAATGAATAATTCAGTGCCTGAACTGCAAAGGTCACTGAAGCGGAAATCTATTTCCCTAGTTTGTCCAATGCCCTGTACTCTCTGTTAGGAGGATGGGCAGATGAAATCCCTTCAGACCTTTCTTTCTTTGTGGCTACTGCTACCACCATGCCATCTACTGGAAGGCCCTAAGTATTTACTGCCTTTTGGGGCTTTAAGGATTCTGTCTGGCTTTTAGGGGTTTAGCTGTGTAACATTGGAATCCTTCCAAGCCCTCTGATCTATGATGTCTATCAAAGCTTCAGTAGGGGAGGGCCACCCAGGAAGCAGATGAGCCAGACCCAAAAGCTTCAAGGAACAGACACTCATCCGAAGGAGTTTTTGTGGAGCCCTTTCTGCTTTATCAACTCTAAGATGTCCCCAAATGTGAAATCTTCTAAAAGAGACTCAGGTGAGGAGTCCATGTGCTTCCATTTGCACATTTGTTTTCACAGAACATGTCTATGGGGCTCTGAAGGAGATAATTCGGAATCAGGTGGGGATGTAGAGATGTCTCAAAGCCTATCAATTCTGACTGTCCCTGTCAACTCAAATGACAGGAATGACGCACAGGATCCATTGAGTGTCAGAACAGATCCAAACTCAGTAAATGTACCTGCCTTCTTGGACCAGCCAAGGCCAATTCCACAGCCTCGGAAGCAGACTATGTCATTGGAGCTGAGGATATACTTCTTCTGTAAACTGACTCAAGAAGTCTCCCTGTTCCAATAGAGATTGGAGTACCATGTATCTGAGCTATCAAGTACTGAAGCATAGTGGGGAGGAATGGCTTCAACAACTCTGGTGTCAACTCCACTGTCGGTGCTCCAACAACTTTGGTGTCAACTCCACTGTCGGTGCTCCAACCCCAACGCTTCAGCTCTGGAACTCATCTTGACCCAACAGTATTGGAGTTGAGAGTGTTAAGGGATGTCATCGAAGCTGAATTCTCTAGGGTTGTCGGATCTGACTATGTTGCACCATATGGATTCGGACCCATGGGAACCATATCCGAGTCATAGGCCAGTACAGGAGCGAGGTGTGACAGGGGTCAATGGGCCTGTTTCCAGACTTCTTCTTGGGGATGGTGCCATGAGGACCTCCAGCTGGATCTGTGTCCTCAAAAATGTTCTCATTGTTTGATCGATCTCCATTTCAGTCAATCTCTATTTCAGTGAGACTTTCTGGTGAATCTTCCAGACTACAGTGATAAAGCTACGGACTAAGATCTCCAAGGTATCATATGTTGAAGTTTGGAAAATGTAATCAAAGACTCGAGGGAGTTTGGACCTGGGTTGTTGATGGATCTGAATGCTTCAAAGTCTTAAGCATCAGATCAGATGGATCCAGAGACTTTTTCATAACTTTTTCTGCCCTCTTCTAATTTTTTCTCTTCAGTCCTCTTATTTACCAGCTTCTCTCTGTGTTTTTCTTTTGCCCTGTCCTCCTCTTTTTCTTTTCTCTTCTTGTTATTGGGAAAACATGACAACAGCTTAACTTCAAAGGACAGAATAGAGTGCCCTATCAGTACAGGAAGCAAACTTTTGATTATTAATTTTTCCCTCCTGCCTTGGATAGCCCTGGATCCAAAGGTATCACAAATTTCACATTTTCCTTCTATGTGAGAGAAACCCAAGCAATAAACATAGAGGGAATGGGAGTCTTAAGGAGGGATCTTGGGTCCACAAGCTGAACACTTTTTAAAGCCTGAGGTTTTATCAGGCATTAGAAGACCAGCTAAAGTTAAGCTATTTATTATTCTGTAAAAGTATATCCAAGTATAAATGAATAAATATATGCAGATGAGCACATTTATATAAACAACAATAAGCACACTAAAAGCGAAAAAGGGGAGTAACACTAACCATCCCATTAAAAGTCAAAAAACTAGTACCATGAGTCACCACTACTGGAAAGTTCTATTAGGAAAAACACTAGGCACACAGTCTTAAGTGATTATATACAATGGGTTAGTAGTGTTCCCTAGTAGGGACTGACAATTGACATGGACAGACAATTAAAAGTAAGAGACATCAGATTGGAAGCAGAGCTTGGTGATGTAGTTACAAGTTATGATAATTGCAGAATATGCTTTTAGTTTATAACTTAATCAGGGTTGGTACATGGGCATAGCCAATTCACTTTGAGATACTGTTTGAGGTTTTTTTGAAGAGACATTTGGAAGATTGTAGGGTTATATAGTTTGGCAACGAATTCCAGGTTTTGCCAATGAAGTTGGCAAACTGGGATTCACCAGCAGAGTTATTAGCTTTGTGGGATTGGACCAGTAGTTTATCGGCTGACCGTATGGATCTTATATTGATATATGGCTTAATAATATTTTTAAGTGAGGGGGTATCCTCAGGGTGGTACAAAATTTTGTGCGCTATTAAGAGTTGATTGAATTGAATTAAGCTGGGCAGTTCTAGCCACTCTAGTTGTTTAAGGTTCTGGCAGTGGTGGGTTCTATAGGTGGAGCCAGTGGCGAATCTGGCAATATGATTGTAGCTATGGGACAGCTTACCTAGTTCGGATTTGTTGAGGTTTGAGAGTACAGGCGAGACATATAAGAGAGTAGAGAGTAGGTGTGATCGGGAGATTGCAATCCTAGCCAGTGGGGTTAAAAATGTCTTGTTTCTATACAGTGATCCAAGCTTCTTTTTGGTGGTCTGTACGGTTTTGTTGACCTGTAGGTCAAATTTGAGATTATTGTCTATGATAACCCCTAGCAGTTTGGTGTGATTATCTGGGAAATAGTGGTACCATTGTTAGATGTGACAGAGAATGAAAGTGTGGTGGATCTACTAGTGGGAGAGAAGAGTAGAAGTTTAGTTTTATTGGGGTTCAGAAGTAGGCATTGATTGGTGAGCCAGTTCTCGATAGTGTTAAATGTATTTTGGGTTAAGATTTGCAAGTCGGATGGGGAGGTGGCTGAGCAGATGAGAGTTTAATCATCTGCGTATTGGATGCAGGTGGCTTTAGGGATAGCAGTGTGCAGGTTGTTGATAAAAATAGAGAAGAGTAGTGGACCTAGTATGGACCCTTGAGGGACACCAAGTGTGAGAGGTAACTGGCTGGAGAGTTTGCCCTACCATAGTACCGCCTGCTGTCTACCAGTCAGGTAGGATTGGAACCACTGGATAGCAGGCTTGTTGAGGAAAATAGATTTTAGTGAAAGAATGAGAAGTTCATGGTTGACCATGTCAAAGGCTTTTGATAGGTCAATAAAGAGGACAGAGGTTAGCCTATTGTCATTCCTGTTTTGGTTTATGGCAGTAGTAAAGGAAAGGAGGGCTGAGGTGGTGCTGTGGTATGGCCTGAAACCACGCTGGGAGTTGGATAGTAAGTTATTCTGTGAAAGGTATTGCATTAGTTGCTTGTGTACACATTTCTCCATTATTTTGGCTAGTGGGGAAAGAATGGCAATGGGTGTATAGTTGGATATGTCTGAGGAGCTACCACCTTTATGGAGTGGGATGACGTGAGATATTTTCCAGAGGGAGGGGATAGCATTTTCGGATAAGGTTATGCTGATGAGGATAGATATGGGATATGCAATGGCATCTGCAGCTATTTGCAGGTACTCTGCAGGGAGGAGGTCAGCAGCGAGGGTGGTAGGTTTTAGATTTTTTAGAAGTGTTTTGATAAAACTAGTGGATATTGGTTGGAAGCCAAATTCTGGTTGATTATTAGGTAGATTAGGCATGTGGTTTAACTTAGAGGGGGTTAGTTGATTTGCTAGGGATTGGATTGTTTCAGTGAAAAAAGTTATTAATGGCACTAGCTACTGTCTCTGGGGAGCTATGGGTGTAGTTAGCCTGGGTTGGGATGGTGGAGTGACCTGGACAAAGTAGTTGATTTAAGCCTGCCCAGAACTTTTGGGGGTTGTTGTGGTGTTTTTGTAGGAGATTTTGGTAGAAGCTTTTTTTATCCGGTAAAATAGATTTTTTTGTATCATTCCTGAGTTGACGATATTTTAGATGGTCAAGTGCGGCTTTGGTTGTTCTCCAGCTGGGCCCAGGCTCTGTTTCTAGTTTTGATTTTTGTTTTGGTATCTTTTGTGAGCCATGGTGCTGTATTTGATCTAGTTTTTATTGTACGTGCTGGAGCATGGGAATCAAAGATACTTAGGAATTTAGTGTTAAAGTGATCTATGGCCTCCTTACATTTTTTAGTTTTGACCAGACAACTGCTTTTAATTAATTTTGGAATATAGCAGCATCAAAGTTTTTCCTGTTTCTAAATGTTTTATATTTGGGCTGGTGAGGGTTTCCTGCCTTATGTTTTATGATATAGGTTAGACAATGGTCACTGAGGTCATCAGGGAGAGTACCAGCTGTGTACAGTTGGGGTTGATTATTAACTAGGATCCAGTCTAGAATACTTTCTTTGTTGGTTGGTTTGTTTATCCTAGTGGGAGAGGTTATGGTCTGTGTAAACCCAGATAAGTTTATATGAGTGAGTGGGGGGAGTCAGAGGAGCAGGGGTGCCAGTTGGTGTTAAAATCACCAAGAACTATGGTTTCTTGGGGATAGGCAGTGGATAACCAGTAAAGGAGATCTTCTAGGGTATTTAGATTGTTGCCTGGTGGAATGTATGCACAGACGATGTTCAAGTGCTTGTTTTAGCTAATCTGTAGCTTGGTTATGAGGAGTTCCGCGTTATTGAATTGGGGAGGTTGTATGGTGTCTCTATTAATGGTTAGAGTATTTTTGTAAAGGGCTGCTATCCCAACTCCTTTCCTTGTAGCACAGTCTAACCGGTGAATATTGTATCCTGGAGGTAGTATCTCATTGTCAGTAGTACTGGGTTTTAGCCAGGTTAAGACACAATGTCTGGGGAGTGGGTTGCTAGGAGGGCACGTAGGTTGGGAATCTTATTGTTACTACTTCTAATATTTAGGTGAAATGCTAGGAGGGAACTAATGGGAGTATTCATGGGTAGCGTGACTGTGGGGGTTGTGGTAGGGGAGTGGAGGTTATTGGGTGTGGGTGGGCCAGGGTTGGGATGAATGTCTCCTTGTGTTATAAGGTTACAGTGACAGGATAGTCTGAGCTTTAGGAGTTTGTTTATAAGCTTTATATAGTCTTTGTCTTTAGGATTATGTTTTGTGGCTGTACAGGGGTGGTATTTTATAGAGGGTGGTATATTCGGTGTGCAGGGGAAGGTAAAGTGTTTGGTGTTATGTGTGAAGTCGTGGGTGTCTGTCTGACCATTTGGGTAGCGAATACCATGGTCAAGTGTTTGTTCATAGGCAGTAAGATGGTAAAATAGAAACAGTATAGGCATTTGGGTAATTAGTGTTTTTTTGCTTGTTTGCATTCTGATAAGGGGCGAGCCAAATTTGATGGCTGACTGTGCTAACAGAGTGTGGAAGAATGAGAGAGAAGGAAATGGGTTAAGGGGGCAGGGTTGCTCAATGATGTGTGAGGTGCTGATTGGTATTTAGCAGGAGGGGAGTGGCAAAGTCTGATTTAAATTTAGCACTAGTGGGGGCGGGTGGAATTTGGGGGCAGGGAGGGGAGCGGAGCAGGGCTGACACTGACTCTGAGAGTTACCCTGGGCTTTTGGTTTGGTTTGTATGATTGTATGTAAGCAGTGTTGCTGGCTGTACTTTAATTTGTTTTATTCTTTTTTAATTGTACACCAATTTTCAGGCTAATTTTAATTGTATCCTAGGGGTAAACTAGCAATGTAGTTGAAAAGGAGGGAGCGAAATTACTTTACCAAATTAAAAAGTAAATGCTTGGGACTGGAACACTGTGTGAGTGTACGGCTGATTCAAAGTAGTATAGCCCGATCTAGTGGCAATTGGCTTGATCCCTTCACTGTTGTGCATACATCATTAAGCCTCAACAGTTTACAAAAACTAAATTGTAGTTCACCTATTACAATTGAAAAGCTGGAGGGAGTCAGGTTCTTTTTTCCCAGAGGTTTTACTTAGTTAAGACAGCCAGCTTCAGTGGAGAAGGTAGAAATTGCTTTATGCAGTGAATCCCAGGTTGGGAAGGGTGGTAACTCAGGAAAGAAACCCGTGCAAACTATTTTATTTTATTATTTATTTTACATTTGTTGACCGGGCTAGTCCAGCTGGATTTATGTCCATTTTCAGTGGAGGCCCGGGGAGAAAAGCTCCAGAGGTAAAAACAATTTTAAAAATACAAATAATTCATAGTACAAATGTGTTATGCAATGGGAAAAATAAAATGTAATCAGATATATTATAGATCTTAATGAACTAAAAAAGCTAACTTAGAAAGTTAGGCCTGGGGAGACAAGCTCCAGAGGTGAAAACAATTTTACAAATACAAATAATGCATAGTACAAATGTGTTATGCAATGGGAAAAGTAATATGTAATCACCTATTTTATAGATCTTAACTAACTAAAAAAAGCTAAATTAGAAAGAGATTTAGATAGAGGTTAACTACTAGCAATACAAAAAGGAAGGTAGGAAATATAAATTTTACAAATAATGCATAGTACAAATGTGTTATACAATGGGAAAAATAATATGTAATCACCTATATTATAGATCTTAACTTAACTAAAAAAAGCTAAATTAGAAGGATATTTAGAGAGAGGTTAACTACTAGCTATGCAGAAAGGAAGGTAGGAAATATTAGAGTGAATCAAGTAATATTTACAAAGAAAAGGGATATTTTGTCAAGTGAAGAGTTGAGGTAGATGGGGGGGGTCCAAGTGGCTAAGGAAGGTTTATGATATAGTAAGGTGCAAGCAAGTTAGTCTGGGTTGGTACAAGAGCAAAGCCAGAAATTATTAAGATGTCTTAATAGTTGTCTCTTAAAGAGTGGAAGAGTGGGCAAAGAAGAGATGTCAGATGGAAGATTATTCCACATTTTACCTACTGAGTTAGAAAAAAGCCAGTTGCCTGCAGAATTAATAGTTTTAGTAATATTAACAAGTAGTTTATCAGAGGAACGTAGTTGTTTCAGGTTAATATAGGGAGTCAAGAGGTTGCTAAGAGCTGGTGTTTTAGAAGGTTGGTATAGAATTTTGTGTGCTATTAAAAGTTGTTGAAAAATGAGCTTGTTAGGGAGTTCCAGCCAGTGTAGTTGTTTTAGGTTTAGACAGTGGTGGGTTCTGAATTGGGATGAGCTGGCAAATCTGGCAATATTGTGATAAGATGTAGTAAGTTTCTTAAGGTTACTTTTAGATAGATTAGTGTAAATAGGGGAAGCATACAGAAGGGTAGAGATAAGATGTGTTTGGGCTAAGGTTGTCCTAGCTTCAGGTGTGAGGAAGGGCTTTATTCTGTACAGGGATCCTATTTTTTTATTAACTGCTTTTATTGTACTGTTGATTTGACAATCATAGTTAAGATTATTATCGATAATAACACCGAGAAGTTTAGTTGTAGAATCAGGAGAAATAATGGTGTTGTCAGTTGCTGTGATGCAGAAGTTTGACAAAGTCGATTTACGTGTAGGTGAAGAGAGTAATAATTTAGTTTTCTTAGGGTTAAGGAGTAGACAGTGATTGGAGAACCACTGTTCAACAGTTGAGAAGGCTGATTGAGTTTGAATTTGGAGTTCGGTTTGAGAAGAAGCAGTGCAAATAATGGTGGAATCATCTGCATATTGTATGCAGGTAGTGTTAGGGATAGATGATTGGAGGTCGTTAATAAAGATGGAAAATAGAAGTGGGCCTAGGATAGACCCTTGAGGGACTCCTAAAGAAACAGGGAGGAGAGTAGATAGTGAGTTTTTCCAGAGTACGGCTTGCTGACGGTTTTCTAGATAGGAAGAAAACCAGGTTACGGAAGAGGGATCCAGGGCCAGAGATTTTAGTGTGTGCAGAAGAAGTGTATGATTCACCATATCAAAGGCTTTTGATAGGTCTAAGAAAAGAGAAGATGTAAGTTTGTTATTGTTGCGGTTGAAGTTTATGGTATTTGTAAAGGAGAGTAAAGCTGTGGTGGTACTGTGAGCAGGTCTGAAACCATGTTGAGTGTCAGCTAGGAGGCTGTTATAGAGGAGATGGTTGAGTAGTTGTTTATGTATACATTTTCCATGATTTTAGCTAAGGGGGATAGAAGTGCTATGGGACGATAGTTGGAGAAATCATAAGATTTGCCTCCTTTATGTAGGGGTATAATATGTGATATCTTCCAGACTGTTGGAAAAATACCTTCTTGTATTGATCTGTTTATTAGGATAGAGACAGGGTAAGCAATGGCTTTTGCTGCTAGTTGAAGGAATTCAGCTGGAAGCTTGTCTGCGGAAGGGGTGGTAGGTTTTAGTTTATGGAGAAGAGTTTGTATATAGCAGGTAGATACAGGTTGTAGGTGAAGGGGAGGGATAGTGTTTATTAATGTATTTGGATGTAGTTGAGAAGTATCTGGAGATAGTTGGTTGGCTAGAGTTTGTATAGAATTGGTGAAGAAGGAATTAAAGTTATTGGCTGTTAGTGTGGGATTATCAGGGTCAGAATCCTGAGGGTTGGGTGTAATTATTTTGCCTGGGGTCAGCAGATTATTAATACATGACCAGAATGTTTTAGGTTCATTTTTGGTAGTTTTTTGAAGTTGAACGTAGTAGTTCTTTTTGTCTAATAGAATGGCTTTTTTAGTACTGTTTCTAAGTTCTCTAAAGTTTTGGTGGTCAGTTGGACTTTTGGTGGTACACCATTTATGCCAAGATTTGTTTCTTAGGGCTATTTTAAGCTTAGTATTTGTGGTTAGCCAGGGAGCAGTTTTAGTTTTGGTTCTAATGGTGCGACTTGGGGCGCTGATTAAGTATAGCTAAGAATGTAGAATTGAAGTGTTCAACTGCTTTGTTGAGTGGGAGATATTTTAGTGGGGTCCATTGACATTGTGAAAGTTCAGCTTGAAACTGTTCAGGGTTAAGTTTCTTTTTTGAGTATAGAGTTCGGAAAGTGGTGGGTAAGGTTAGGTTGGTTCTGCATCTAATGATATAGGTTAGTGCGTGGTCACTAAGGTCATCTGGAAGGATATGTGTTTGGTAGTTTTGCAAGGGGGTATTTGTGAGTATCCAGTCTAGGGTGGTACCCTTATTGTTTGCTTTATTAGTTCTAGTGGGACTATCGATAAGTTGTTTGAAGCCATAGAGGTTGATGTGGGAAGTAGGGTTAGCATTGTTACAAGAATTCCAGTCTATGTTGAAGTCCCCTAGGACTAGTGTTTCTTGTGGGAGTTTGATAGAAAGTTGGTAGAGTATACCTTCAAGGGTTTTGATGTTATTTCCAGGGGGGAGATAAGCACAAATAATGTTTATTGCTTTAGTGTTATTGATTTGTACTTTGGAGCTAATTACTTCAGCATTTGTGTTTTGGGTAAGGGTAAGATCAAGAGGATTAAGTTTAAGTTTCGCTTTGTACAAAATGGCTACCCCACCTCCTTTCTTGGTAGTGCGATCAAGTCTAATAATATTATAACCAGGTGGGGTAATTTCAATGTCTCTAATGGAAGGTTTTAACCAAGTTTCTGATAGGCATAAAATGTCAAACTGTTGTGTTTCGAGGAGGGCATGGAGTTGACTAATTTTATTACAGATACTACGTATATTAAGATGGGCAATGGAAAGGGAATTGGAAGGTTTTGAGTATAAGAGAGATAAAGGTTTAGTTTGGTTTTGTTCTATGTTGGTTGTAATATGATGTGGGCCAGGATTGGGGTGAATATCACCATCTTGTAATAAGTGGAGAAGAGTAAGGTATATCTGTTGTTTAAGTTTATAGTGAGAAAGAAATGTCTTTTTGGTTAGAGTTTTTATAAACTTGCAGTGTGCTAGTCTGTGATATTTGGCTAGAAGGTATATGGATTGAGAGGGTGAGAGTATGTAGGATGCAGATAAAGGTATTTCATGTATAGAGGTGCTTTTAGAGGGCAGTGAAGGAGAGATATCCTTAGAGAATTCGTATGAAGTTATGATGTAAGTAGTTATAAGAGATGATAATAATAGTATAGAGATAAATAGTCTCAGTAAAGCATGGATGGATAATATGGGCATTGTGAGTTAAGTGGAGGTTTGTAGTGATGTAGGATATAGTGTGATGAAGTAAAGTTAGATGATAGTAATTAGAGTGTGGGGCAGGAGGTAGGGATATATTAAGATAGGTATAGTGTTTCAGAAATGGGAGGGTGTTTAAGTGTGATAGTGATAACTGTGATGGATTTAGGGA
Source organism: Protopterus annectens (assembly GCF_019279795.1). NCBI lineage: Eukaryota > Metazoa > Chordata > Ceratodontiformes > Protopteridae > Protopterus > Protopterus annectens. The sequence goes on along the minus strand of NC_056738.1, from coordinate 94,769,489 downwards.
GTAGTGTAGGGCTGTGATTGGAGAGAAGGTAACTAGGGGTGTGTCCCTATTTGAAATAAATGTAGGACCCCTGGGGGTGGGTGGGAATTGGGGGTAGGGAGGGGAGCGGAGTGAGCCCGCAGGGCGAACGGAGCGGGAAGAGCCAAAGGAGAAGAGGTCTAGGAGAAAAACTATCAGTGAAGTACTCAGAATGAAGGTAAGTAAAGTACGGCAAAGGGATATAAGTATAGTAAGGCAAAGGGATACAGGTATATTTGTTGTCAAGAGGTAAGATAGGGTAAGATAAAGAGAATTTGCTAGGTATAAGCAGTTTACAGAGGAAAAGAAAAGAAAACCCCTAGTAGATGGGGGCCACCTAATAGCCACAGCAGGTACTTCTATCAATGCTGTTTACAGGGCCTGAGGGTTCAAGCGTGTGGCAAGCTGCTAGGGATATTACGGGGAATATGTGATCAGTTGGTTGAGAGGAGGAGGGAGGGGGTTTGGATGCAGGCTACTGGCTGGGCTACCTTTGAGGTTTACAATTTCACTGGGAAAGAAGTATACAAATAAGTATTTAAAAACAGCAGGAGCTCTAGGACATACTTCCTTATGTCTTTTCCAGGTGAAGGCTCCTCTTAGTGGGATAGCTTTATTCTTTAATTTAGGAGAGATGACAGCAGTTTTGTATAAGATGCAAGATCCAAGACCAGCAGGTGGTCAGGGGGTTGTATGGTTCCTTATGTCTTTTCCAGGTGAAGGCTCCTCTTAGTGGGATAGCTTTATTCTTTAATTTAGGAGAGATGACAGCAGTTTTGTATTACAATTGAAAAGCTGGAGTGAATAAGGTTCTTGCTTCCCAGAGGTTTTACTTAGTTAAGATAGCCAGCTTCAGTAGTGGAGAAGGCAGAAATTGCTTTATGCAGTGAATCCCAGGTTGGGGGGGGGGCACTCAGGAAAGAAACCCATGCAAACTATTACAATTGAAAAGCTGGAGGGAGTCAGGTTCTTGCTTCCCAGAGGTTTTACTTAGTTAAGATAGCCATCTTCAGTGGAGAAGGTAGAAATTGCTTTATGCAATGAATCCCAGGGGGGAGGGGTGTCACTCAGGAAAGAAACCCGCGCAAACTACTACAATTGAAAAGCTAGAGGGAGTCAGGTTCTTGCTTCCCACAGGTTTTACTTAGTTAAGATAGCCACCTTCAGTGGAGAAGGTAGAAATTGCTTTACGCAGTGAATCCCAGGTTGGGGGGGGGTCGCTCAGGAAAGAAACCCGTGCAAATTACTGTGCAGGCACAACAGCAACAAATATAAATATAAAATATACTCTAAGACAATATGGAAAGGAGATTCTAACAACAGGAATGGCTGCAAGTAGTGGTAAAGAAAATAGGCAAGAGGAAGATACAATTTCCTGGAGATAATTAGCAAATGAACCAAGGGAGTAGGAGAGAATAACTAGAGAGGAAAATTAAACAGAATGGGATGAGGCCAAGCGAAAGTTTAAACTGCAGTTTACATACTGCCTTCCCTACCAGGGACTGATAAAACAGAGAACAGTAGAAATGAGAACCTTCAACTAAGTTAAAGAGCAGCTCTGGTAGAGTTTTTAGTTGAGCCTATAACAGAAGCTGTTTTTAAAAGGTATAATTAAGCAGGACATACAACATATATCTACCCTCATTAGGTCAATCATTGAGTATAATGCCCCATTTGGCATGTACCTCACTAAACACCTGCAACAACTGGAGAGGCCGCAAAAGTACCTCACAAGGAGGATCCTACGCCTTTTGTCCTATATGGACAGACTCAAAAAAACTCCAACTATTCTCTGTCTCAAATCGCCTACTTAGAGGCGGTCTCTGCTTCACTTACAAAGCCATGTCTGACCCAGCTCCGTTAGAAATGCTATATCTAAAGAAATCCCAATCCCTCCACACCACATGCTCCACAGACCTCAACCTCATTAACACAATCAACAGAACAAGCTGGAGGGACAGTTTCATAACCCAGAGACTGCCCATGCTATGGAATTGACTTCCCATACATGTCAAGCAGAGCACCTCAATGGCTCTCTTCAAGAGAAATCTTGACGAGTGGATGGGAAATAGAAAACTCACCCCAGGAATCACTACAGTGGCTCTACTCGACAGAGGCACTGGGAACTAAGGTCGGGTGTCAAGATGCTAGCGTAATCCTATGGGCTAGGCTTGTAAAGGCTCCAGAGTCATTAGCCTAGTACAAACCTATGAACACTGCATGATAACTATACAAATCTATCAGAGGAGGTCAGAAAATATTGGGAAGGGAGAATAGAAAGGCAAAAGAACAATGGTGGCACATCTGTATGACTCCCAAGTATGCAGTAAAGTCCAGAAGGTTTAGGATTTGTTTGCATCGATAATTTACACCCTAAGCAGACTTCAGAGAATTCTTCTTCAGGCAGACAGCATATGCTAGAGGTGTGGCAGGGCAGAGAGAGAGATAATTGGGAGCATTTTTGGGAGTGTGGGTGGTTAACGAGTTGCCAGACTTTAAAAATTATCTACAGAGTACTTAGGCAGAAATGTTGGGGAGGAAACAGTTATAACAATGGGAATGATTCCTCTGAGCTGGGATATAAGATGTGAATTGCCCAGATACAGTAAGATCTAAGTTTAATGCCACTGGCTGTCAAAAAAACTATTACTAGGAAATGGAAATCAAAATCTAAACCAACTATAACTGAAGTACTGAATATTGTAAAGGAGATAAAATAACTGGAAGTGGAAGCTTTAAATAAGGGATGAAGTAAGCTGAATACAAATAAATGGAATTTGTGGCACAATACATGCAGAATAATGCTCTGGAGGAGGAGTGGGTTTTAAGGTAAGGCAGGAATTGTGCAATTGATGTAAACGATGGAGTGAATCATAACTGTTTAAAAGAAAACACGCATAATACATGGAAATGAAAACTGCCATGTTTTTTCTTTTCTATTATTGTTTGCGTACCTACATCTACTTCCAATGTAAGAATTTAATAAAGATGTTAGAAGAAACAAACGCTGACACTGCTGAAACATGTAACTTAATCAAGCAATGGAAAAGGCTGACTGCAAAAAATGTTTTACTTATTTACATTTGTTGACCGGGAAATTCCGACTGGACGCAGGTCCTTTTTCAGCAGAGGCCCAGGGAGAAAAGCTCCACAAAGTAACGTTAATACAATTATAGTTCCTGATGAAGAACGTAGTACATACAGTAGTCACATAACATCTGTGTCATCTAAGATAGCATGTATTCTAAGAATTAAATAGCAGTTATTCACATTGTTACAGTAAAAAATTACAGCAGTATTATAAATAATAAGCTTACAAGAATCAAAGTTGGCTGTAATCAAAGGTAGTTAAGTGGGGTGGAAGGAGTGGGAGATGCTAGTGAGGAGTGTTACAAGGGTGAGCTTTAAGTACAGCTTTGAAGTGAGTGCCTGATGGTACAGAGGTTATTGTGGGGGGGTCCATAACTTGACTATTGAGCTGGAGAAGAGTGCTTCTCCAGCAGAGTTCTTGGCTCTAGTCACCTGTAATTGATTTTTGTTGATGGATCGTAGTGGTCTGGTGGTGAAATAGGGCTGGAGTATTTTGGAGGGATGGGACTTTTAGAGGATGGTTTACTAGTTTGTGGGCAAGTGAGAGTTGGTACAATTGAAGGAGGTGAGGGAGTTCTAGCCAGCCAAGTTCAGCAAGTGAGAGACAGTGGTGACTACGGCAGGAGGCCCCAGTGGTGAACTTGGCGATTTTGTTGTAGCAGGTCTCGAGTTTATTTAGATCGCTTTGTCTTAGGTTGGTATACATCGGAGAGGCATAAAGAAGGGTGGAGATAAGGTGGAAATTTGCAACTGAAATCCTGGCTGCTTTGGTGAGGAATTGCTTATTTCTGTATAAGGCTCCCAGTTTTTGTGGACTTTTTTATGGTTATGGATATGTGAATGTCAAATGTGAGATTATTGTCTATCTCAACTCCTAGCAATTTGGTGTGATCTGTTGTGTGGATAATGGTGTTGTCTTTGGCTGTGACATTAAAGTGAGAGTAGGTTAGTGCATGTTTGGTGGGTTGGAAGATGAGGAGTTTAGTTTTGTTTGGACTGAGTATTAACTGGGCATAAGACAGCCAAATTTCAACAGTGGAAAAGGCATCCTGTGAGACCTTTTGCAGTTCGGGTAGGTAGTGGGCCGAGCAGAATACTGTATGAAAGAGCCATTTTTGGTGGCAGTGACTAGATTATTGGTGAAAATGGAGAAGAATAAGGGTCCACAGACGGCTCCTTGGGGAACACCAATAAAGACAGGTAGTTGGGGAGATATGTCATTCTGCCATACAACAGATTGCTGGTGGTCAGTCAGGTAGCTCTGAAACCATTTGGTGGCTGATTGAGAAAAGGATAGGTTATTGAGAACAGAGATGAGTTGTTTGTGTGGGACCATGCCAAATGCCTTAGATAGGTCTAGGAAAGTTGCAGAGGAGAGATAGCTATTATTTTTATGCTGAAGGATAGTGTTAGTAAAAGAGAGTAAAGGCAGTGGTAGTGCTATGGTTTGGCCAGAAACCATGTTGACTGTTAGAAAGGAGGTTGTTAGTAAGGAGGTAGTCTAGGACTTGAGAGTGAATGCATCTCTCTAGTATTTTGGAGAGTGGAGAGAGAATTGCTATGGGCCGGTAACTGGTGAGTTCTGTGGAGGGGAATGATGTGTGATATTTTCCATAGTGATGGAACGTAGCATTCTGACAGAGATCGGTTAATCAAGGTTGAGACTGGGTAGGCTAGGGCATCGGCTGCAATTTGTAGGTATTCACTTGGGAGGTTGCCGGCTGCTAGTTTAGTGGGTTTAAGTTTAGTTAAAAGTTTTTTTATGTTGGAGGTAGGAAGATGAGAAAGAGAGAAGGCAGTGGGGAGATTACTAGGTGAAGGTGTGGGGTGGAGGGTTGTGTTGTCTAGCTAGTGATAGTATGGTTTGTGTGAAGTGTTTATTGAATGAGGTAGCAATATTTTCTGAGGAATGGGGAATGTTAGGTGCGGGGGGGTACTGACTTTACCTGGGTGGAGGATAGAGTTTATGGAGGACCAGAATTGCTTGAGGGTTGTGTTGGGAGGAGTTAAGGTTTTATAGGTGCGACAGTACCAGCAGCAACTCTGCAGAACTGGGATTCTCTTAGTTCTTACAGCATCAAAATGCAAGTGGTCCCCACTTTGCTAGATATAACTTTCTTTGATTAGGTTTCTTGTTTCCTTCACAGGGTTATGCATATACTCAGAAAACAGGTGTTTAAAAGCAATTAGTGTCAGATCATCTACGCTATAAGTCTTACAAAATGCTATATGTCTGAAACTTGGAGGTTTGCGTGCATCAGTAATCCTGGGACAGCAGTTCTACTACTGGAGGTAAGGTACACAGTCCCTTTCTCAGCTGCACTAGCAAGGAAAAGTCAGTGTTGCTGGGGCAAAAAGGGGTCAGAAGAATCAACTAAGTTATCTGCCTTTCTGCAATGGCTAGTAAAGGAGTTAGGGAGTATGCACAGAGGAAGAGGTTGCCCCATGAAAAACAAAAGGCATCAAACATCCATGCTTAACTTCATGGAAACATTTTGCAAAATATGGGGATTGTATTCTGTAATCTGAATGTCTAAGACATTTTTTTCACGTAATACTTATCCATATTTCCCTGAAAAGAGCTGGATAATCACTAGAAAGTGTGTGTGTGGGTGGGGGACTAAAGTGGTTGACAGGGAGAATGAAGGGAGGATGGTGTTCTTGGTGTAGCCATGAACATATGGAAGGTCTTCAAGAGCATTTGTCATATGGTCCCCCTGACTTGCTCTGACACTTTTTATTGAAGGTTCTCTTCTATGTGGCTTACTGAGTCATGGTCTGACAGATAAAAAATACAAATTGTTTGTCAAGCTAATTTCCTCTGCACCTGGGAATAGATGGGTGGAAAATTTCTGGTGCATCAAAAGTACGGTACCCACACTTCATGCTGTATTTCACCTTTTTGCACTATATGGGCTTCCGTGAAATACGAAACTTCAGGGTCTCATCCTCCATTTTCTGATACCAGTTCTTTCACTTGCTTTAGTATCTCTCCTTGGTACTTAACCAAGTGAGTCTGATAAATGATAGACCTGAAGGCAACAGTGGCAGATGTGTAAACTTCTTTCCCTGACCTATAACAGCCTACTCTCCCTGCCACTTGGGAGAGTATTAAGAGAAACCACAGTCAGGCTTCATCACAGATAAAGGTACTGAGAAGGTTGCTGGAGGCTGCAAGTCTGGTTCCAATAAAGATGTCATAAACGCATCTCTAAAGGCCTCAAAACAATGAAACCGCAGCATCACATTTAAGCTTCTCCAGGCTTAGCAAGTCCAGACATCTCTTTTTTGTCTTGGATATCTCAGACTCCATATGAAGTGCTTCCTCATAAAAATGGTGATCTCCCCAAATAAAACATCCTTGGGTCATAAACCTGAGGAAATCATTCCCTCATTACCAGATGTGCATCAAAAAACAAAAGGTCACCCTGGGAAGTGCATGATAATCCTTCCTCATTTTTCAAGGAAAGAATGAAATTCTCTCATAGGAGAATTTACTTTTTTTCCCCTTTTATGGTCTGTATTCCTTGCATAACCCCTTAACTTACTGCCCTCCTCAAATAGCACAGGCAACTCTGAAGTACACCAAGTTTCACAGCTCTGACTCTGTAGGACAGACTGGTGATGGAGTAATAACCTGATGAGAGGAAGTGGTCATTCCCTCAGCTATGAAAGGGGCCAGAGCTGGGAAGACCCCCCCCCCCCCCCCAAAGTTGGATCTGTGTCCTGAGAAATTTCATCATCCAATCCATGTCAACCTCAAGCAGACTTTTGAATGACTACACAAAATGGAGAGAGGAAATTTGTTTAGAGATCCGATTAAAAGATCTCTCCTGGAGAATACAAGGTCTCAATCTAGGAGATATCAGCTCTAGAGAAAAAGTGACTCTGGCATGGAGGGCAGTAATGGATATGGTGATAATTGGTTCTGATGGTAGGACCTGACCTGAAGTTTTTGGAAGCTTGGGAGACGGAACTGATGAAGAGTGATCCGGGGGTCGCTTTTTTGGTTCTTTGGCTTCATCCTTCCCTCTCTCTCCTACTCAGGTGGTCCTTCTCCCACACAGGCAAGGAGAAGTCCCTTAAGAATTAACTTATTCCTCCTCCCAATAATGGCCATATGCCCAAAGGCCTCTCAGATGCTACACTGCTCATCAAGGTGTGCAGCCCTCACGCAATGTATGCATTTGGAATGCACATCTGAATTAGGCAGTTTGTGGCCATAAGCCACACACTTTCTAAACCTTGTCAGTTTTTCGGACATCCTTGAAAATAGCAAAAAAGGGATAATAGAAAATTGTGACAAGTTCACCCCAAACAGATGAAGAAACAGCAATAAAAAATAATCCACAAGAATAGTAGAAATCAGAGGGGAAAAGCCGAAATGGACACAGAGAAATAGAAAAAAAGACGTAAACTAACAGACTAGCAGAAGGATATAAATAACAAAAACTAAGTATTATCTTTTCTTTTGAGTAAAGGGAAACCAGAAAGGCAGAAGAAAATCTCCATACCATGAAAAAGAGATATACCCCCACAATAATGCACTTATCTGACAATTCAAGCCTTAGCATGAAGTGCCACATCAGCAGAATAGCAAACGTGATCCGAGGTATCTTTCTCTTTATTAGATTATGGGTAAGGGAAGGCACCTAAGCACTCGATCCAAAGCTTGACAGTGGCCAAAGTCAGATCTAACTTCCCATGCAATGAGGAATGGATTAAGACAGAACATCAGATATGAAGTTCTGTACTTATCATAATGATGGATCTTTTTTATCCAAGTCCATTTGATACTGAGCCTATCCTCAGACCTGATCCAGCCATTATCTAGTGCTCTAGTGCCTTGAGCTCCTATAATCCCTTGTTAGCCTTCCCTTCAGATAAAGTTTGCTGCCGAGTAACTATACTTATCATGATAGCAGCAATGAGATTCTAAAAGAAACATAACAATTAAGATGAGGGATGAAGGGAGGGATGTTGTATCAAATGGACTTTGATGAAAAGGATCCAACATTATGGCAAGTACATAATTTCTGTACCTTATTTCATCAGTCCATCTGATCTGATAAATGGGACAAAATACCAAGCTGCCCCAGATCTTGGGTAGAATCATGACCAGATACTTCAGGGATTTGAAGCTCCAAATGCAGCTTTGGTTCTAGAAATAATGACAAATTTATAATGTTTGAAAAAAGTGTGAAGCATAGACCACATGGCTGTTGCACAGATTATATCAATAGAGGAATCCCTGTAAATGACAGTGGAAGTTGCCATGGATCTTGTGGAATGGACCTTACAGCTTAGAGTCTTGTTGTTGTTGCTTAAGTAAACAGCAAGAGATACAATCTGATGGCCATCTGGATAGAGTTTATTTAGCAACTTTGGAGCCTTACAAACAAAAGAAACATATTGAAGTACAGCTGTATAAGAACTTATCATAACACTAGATGTCCTACAGATCACTTTAGCAGTATACTTGACATACGGGTTATCATCACCGATGTTCGGCTGGGTACCAAAGCTTTACCTTCCTGAGGGCACATCTGACATGTGACCTCAGTTCGTGTGTGTCAGGGTATAAAGGCAGATGTAGGCATGAGATCCATAGACTATCTCCAGGCCAGCGACTTGAAAACACCTGAAAGAGTAAATTGGTCAGCTAGGAGGGGTGCACTTTGAAAAGTAGGCAACTCCCCCAAGAAGGGATACATGTGTGTGTGTGATCCATAGGTAAGACAATAGCTGGGAAGCAGGGAGGGAAGGAATACTGCAACAGTGTTCAGTAGGACATCTACTGTTATGCTAAGTTCTTACACAACTGTACTATGTCCTAACTGAAATCATTGTTGCAGTATTCATAACAGATGGGTGACTTTGAAGACAAAAGTAGGGTGGATGGCTAGAGTGAAGAGGAACTGTCCAGGAGACTAGAGAGGATTGATCTGGCAAAGGCAGCCCTAAACCTGGAAAAGGCATCAATTTTGCAGTGCTTGGGTGAAGGTATGCACAGAGGACCAAGTGGCAGCTTCCAAGATGAGCCTTGTGGAAGGCACCAAAATAGGCAACTGCCTAAGTGGAATGTGCTTTAGGGCAAGAAGACAAGGACGTACCATGCTGCAAGCAGCAGACTGAGACAGACTTCGATATTCAGCCTGCAACAGTTTGCTTTGAGACTGGCTGATCCAGCTTAGCAACCATGAAACAAACAGTTGGTCATTTTTTCTGATGGACTTTGCTTTGTCCAAATAGAGCCTGTAAATAAACGTCTAGAGAAAGTAAAATTCTTTCCCCTCTATTCTGATGATTGGGAAAGAAAGTGGGTAGGTGAATGGCTTGACTGAGGGACATTTCATTTACTACCTTACGCATGAAAGAAGGATTGTTCCTAAGCGTTGCCCTGTCATTGTGGAAAATAAGAAAGGGAGTAGCCGCCATAAGTGCCTGGAGTTCAGACACTTTCTGTGCAGAGGTTAGAACAGTAGAAGGACAGGTTTCCATGTGCAGAATTTCAAGATGGCAGATGTGGCTGGCTTAAATTGGGCTAGAGTGAACTTTTCCAAAACAAAAGATCCCATGGTGGATTAACTGGTTTTCTTGGAGGCTTAAGGTGCAGGACTCCTTTCAGGAACAGCATGACCTCTATCCTGGATATGAGAGGAGGATCAAGAGGTACACAGGCATTGATGGCTGGCAAATGGACTTTAATGCATGAGTAGGCCAATGCAAAATGCAGAAGCTCACAGAGATGCTGAAGTACAGTGGAGGCCTCAGATAAATGTGGTTCCAGTCTGTGTTCATGGCAACAAATAGAGAATCCTTTCCACTTGGCTCATAGGATTTTCTGGTAAGAGGCTTCCTGTAAAACCTGTAACACATCCTCTGAAAAATAAGTGGTCTTTTTGGTATCAGAACCCATATGACAAAGGCTGGCTGGGATGTAGAAGCCGACATTTATGTTGGGTGATTAGGTCTGATTGTACTGTAATTTTCCAATGGTTTTCATTTAATAGATGGAACATGATGGGAAACCAATGTTGTCTTGGCCAGAAGCATCAGGTTTGGAATGTCCTTTTGGATTTTAGTAAGATCCTTGGAATAAGTGGCAGTGGAGGGTAGGCATATAGGAACCTCCCTGTCCAATGGAAGGGAAAGGTGTCTGTCTTCCAGGCCAAAGTTGATGGGGTCCTGGTACATAACTGAGGGAGTTGTTAATGCTCTGGAGATGCAAGCAGGTCTATCTCAGAGTGCCCTACTGGCGTTTGATTGCTTTGAAAACCTGTCTGTTCAGGGTCCATTTGTGAGGGTCCATGAGGTCCCTGCTTAGAGAGTCTGACAACAGATTCTCTAGAGAGGGAATGTAAGCTGCTGTGAAGGTCGTATTCAACTAACTGTCCATTTGCCAAACCTCCTGTGTCAACCCACATAGGATAGGATCTTGCACCTTCTCACTTGTTTGTATACCAAATCACTGCGGTGTTATCTGTGTACACAAGGACAGTAACAGGTTTCCAAAGGTGTGAGAAAGTCTATAGAGCTTGCAGAAGGGCCCTCATATCTTTTAGGTTATGTCCCTTCAAGACAAAGGAGGGCAATTTCCACTTACTTTGTGAGATCCTGTCCAGCTCCCCCACCTAGCCCCATTTGAGGGATCAGTACGGAAAATTTCATTGTGAAGGGTTGGGATAAAAGGAAGATCCAGGTTGAGAGAAGCCTGTTTCTTCCACCACAGAAAGACCTTCTTGATGCATGTCAGCAGAAGGATCACAGTGTCCAAGGAATGTGAGTGCTGGGACCACAAACTGACTTGAGGTACTGCTAAATTTTCCTCATATGCAGTCATTGGGATGGATGCAGCCATGGACCCCAGAGTCCTTGCAGTGAAGTGAGTCACTGAGTAAAGGGGTTGGGAGAAGCTTACCAGGCTTTAGACTTTTTCCTGACTTGGTCCTGAGTAGAAGTGAGATGAGATTTTTTGAAATTAATGGTGAATCCCAGACTGGTTAAGAGCCATACTGTGAACTGCAGATGCTCAAGGAGCATGTCTGTAAACAGGGCCTGAATCAAAAGGTCAGGTAAGGGAAAATTTGAATTCAGAGTGCAGTAGAAAGCCACCACAGGGGCTAGAGATTTTGTAAAAACTTTTGGGCAATGGAAAGATGAAAGGGTAAAGCAGTAACCTGAAAATGTGATGAGCAAGAGAAGATCCTAAGGAATTTCCTGCGAGAAGGACATGCAGATATGAAGATAAGTATCCTTGAGGTCTAGGGAGAGCAGAAAGGCTTGTGGAAGAATGAAGGGCAGGAGGGGGTGCCGAGACAGCATTCTGAAGGTAGGCACTTTCAGGAATGTGTTTAGCATGGAGAAATCCAGGATGGGACTCCACTGTCTGTTTTTCCTTCACTGGTACAAGATAGATCCTGGAATAAAAACCTTTTCCGATAAAGGGCGAAGGTACTTCTATGATGCCCTGTGCTAGCAAGTCCTAAGTGGGGATAAAAATAGATTTGTTCATAAGGTGACAATGTTTTTATGGAAATACACTATGGTGCAGTAACAAAGCATGTAGCTCTAAAATAACAGTCACCAGAAACATTGTTTTCTAAGATAAAAACTTCACGTCAGCAGTTGAAGCCTATTCAAATAGAGACTTTGTTAAAGAATTTAGGTCCCAGAGTGGAGGAGGATCCTTAACAGGTGGGTGAAGAAGAAACGCACCTTAAAAAAGAAAAAGAAACCTTCACAACTTATGACAGGCTAAAGTATTGTTTTGCTATCCAGGATGACTATCAGAAATGGCAGTCCACTGCTCCTTAAAGGTGGAGTAGCTGGAGCAGGCGTGTAGACAAAAACTGTAAGACATCTGCTATCGAAACAGATTAAGGATCAAGACCCTGGCTGGATGGCTCAATACAAAAACATTTCTGTTTACTTTTATACATTTTCTGAGTTGACTATTTCTGAGGAGCAGACAAAATGCAGCTTACATTTTTTGAAAGTGAAGAATGACTGGTTATTAGGGGAACTGGAGAAACCATTCAGTTAGCTTGAAGTTATGAAGGTGTGGGTAAGGTCGAATAGATGGGTTAGAAAGAAGACCTTATTGTGGATGTAGTGTCCAAGATTCCTCAGATGAGGCCTGAATAGGGGAAACAAGATCTGTCTAGTATGGAGCAATGATTATTACCTGTGATTTGCAAGTGAAAGCCTTCTTTAGGAACTTGGTTATTAGAGGCTGAGGAGGCGGGTTGGTGTACAGTAAACTGCCGGTGGGGGATGGCAATGGCAGACTAGAGCACCTTAGATGACTATTCCTCTAGGACAAAGCAGCTTTGGCACTTAGTATTAAATGGAGAGGTGAACAAGTTGCAGAAAGGCCTGCCCAGTGAAAGATAATTTCTTGAGACACTAGCTGACCAAAGGGACAAAGACTTGGTTCCTCCCTGCTTGTTGATATACCACACCACTGACATATTTCCACCTGTATGGCTATCACTCACAGAAGACGACGTCCTGAAATTCCTACAACTCTAGAAAGATCACCATAACCTCCAGCATGTTAATGTAAAGGCTGGCCTCTGACTGACTTTAAACTCCATGACCCAACCTCCACTTGAAATGACTCCCCTACAGACATCCCAGAGAGAAGTCATCCATGGTTACTAGTGCAGATGGAAGAGGCAGAACAAATTGTTTTCCTATGTGAAGAAATAGGGACTTTGGCCACCAGTTTAAATGATTCCTGCATGAGTGAGTCAGAAAATTATGGCTGAAAGGGAATCTGTTAGTTGTGACCATTGTATGGGTATGGACAACATCCACAGGAGTATTCAGAGACATCAAAACAAGGTTCCATCTGCTTGAGTTGATGGTAGCACACGTTGATGTGAAATCTCACTGCATCTGTAGGGGGCTGCTTCATTTGCTAACACTTTTCAACCTTTCTTTCATTATTTATATAGTCATTATATATTGATACTGTATATCACACTTTATACTTCACAATAAAACACTTTTATATGTTTGTTTTCTTAAATACATGCAACTCCCCCCACCATGACATATTACTTCATCTTTTCTTTTACTATACAAAAATTCTTCACATCTTATTCTCCATAAACATCAAACAGCAATGAATAAAATGTAATCCCATTTTTCACTTTCTTTTTCACTCTCATACGCTTCTCATACAGTACCATATCCATATCAATGTTTTTAAATACTTTCCAGTCATAAACATGTTTGAATAATATCCAAAAAGTACAGTTGTGTACACTTACCATAAATGTAGATGTCTGAGTGTATTCACTGTTGCAGTCATTACATTTGTGTAATCTGCTGGCAGGTTGCCCACAGTCGGCCTGATTAACAAAGTCATGGCTCCTGCGTCAGTTGCTGTCCCTTCTTCCATGACGTCAGGTTGTCAGGGGTATAAAACATGCAACAGACGCCATTACATCAGTTTTTCTTGCCCCAGATGTCAGGTGCCCCCCAAATGGGGAGCCAAATATGTAAGGAATTATAAACACAAAAATATACCTCCAAACAAAAGCAAATACACCAAAAAGGCTTTTAAGCATAGTAAAGTAAAGTAGAGGTATAGTAAGAAAAACACGGGGTTGGAGGGAGGGTGACCAGGACTGCAACAGTGAATACACTCGAACATCTACATTTATGGTAAGTGTACACAACTGTACTATGTTCTTTGTGTTTCACTGTTGCAGTCATTACATTTGGGTAGATTCCCAAAGCTATGGTTGGGAGGATGGATTTATACAACATTTGGACCAGCTATAAGGCCCTGCAGAACAGCAGTGGCAAAGCCATCTCTGGATTTAGAGAAGAAAGGTAAATGGTAATGTTTGGTGAACATATAAACTCAGCTCCGGGTAGCAGCTTCTAGAATGTCTCTGGGAGGAACACCTCTGAGAAAGGTTGTAGAAGTAGATGCAGCCCTAGTGAAATGAGAACTGATCCCCTGGGGGATAGTTTTACCATGGTGCATATAGCAGAAACGAATACAATGGCTTATCCATTTGGAATAGTCTGCTTTGAAATAGCCTTTCCCTCTGCCCCAGCAGCAAAAGCCACCAGTAGTTGTTCAGATTTTCTTAGCGATTTTGTCCTTTTTAAGTAAAATCTAAGTAGTCTGTGTACATCCAATGAATGCAGAATCCGCTCCCCCTTGTTCTGTGGATTGGGAAAGAAAGTTGGCAAATGAATGGTCTGATTAAGAGCTACACTGGACACCACCTTAGGCATGAAGGATGGATTGGTCCTGACAGACACACCCTGTCCGCATGAAAAATAATGAAAGGCTCCACTGCCATAAGGGCCTGTAATTTGGAAATCCTTCTAGCTGAAGTGACTGCTAAAAGGAAAGCTGTTTTCCAGGATAGAAATTTTAAGTTTGCAGTAGCAGCTGGATCGAAAGGAGGGAGAATGAGTTTTTCCAATAAAAAATTGAGGTCCCAGGCAGGGGCTGGAGCTCTCCTGGGTGGTCTTAAGTTTTTGGCCCCTCTGAGATACTGCTTTAGCAGAGGATGAGAGAAGAGGGGAGGTTCTGTGTTGTAATGAGCTGAAATGGCTGAGGCATGGATTTTTATGGAAGAAAAGGACAGGCCCTTGTGAAGCATCTCAGTTAAGTATTGTAAAATCTGAGGAATATTGGGCACTGCTGTGCTTATCCCTTGTGATTGATTCCAGTCACAGAATCTTTTCCATTTGTCAGCATAAGATTTCCTAGTACTAGGCCTTCTTGCCTACAAAATAACATCCATCACAGGTTTGCTGAGGGATGCTAAGGGTGAATTTAGGTGATTAGCCACGCTGCAAGATTCAAAGTTTGGAGCCAAGTGTGCAGAATTTGGTTGTTCTGCTGAGACAGTAAGTAAGGTGTCTGAGGCAGGTGCCACGGTGGAAGGTGTGACACATTGCGCAGGAGTGGGTACCAGTGTTGGCGAGGCCAGTCTGGAGCAATCAAGATCATTTTTGGTTTGTCCTTTTTGACTTTTAGAAGAACGTTGGAGAGCAGAGGCAGAGGGGGGAAAAGCACAGCTGAATGAGAGAGCATCCACTTTCCAGGCTTTTTTGTGATGAGTTCTTGTGCAGAATTTGTCCAACTGAGAGTTCTGGGGTGAGGCAAAAAGATCTATGTCTGGACTCCCCCATTTGCATGTCAACATGTTGAAAATCCGTGGTTCCAGTTTCCATTTGTGTGGGTCCATGAGATTTCTGCTTAGTTCGTCTGCCAGAGTATTCAGTTTTCCTGGCAGGAATTGAGCTTGTAGTTGTATTTGATAGGTCAAGGCCGGTTCCACAATTCCATGACTAGTCTGCAAAGGGGGTGGGACTGTGTACCCTCCTGCTTGTTTATGTACCACATAACTGTGGTGTTGTCTGTCTTTATCAATAATTGTCCCAGAAGAAGGTAGTCCTTGAAGGCTGTCAGAGCATTCTGTACAGCTAGCATCACTTTTTGATTGATATGAAGGTGCATTTGACTTGGGCTCCATTTGCCCTGAATGCACTTCCCTGCCAGATGAGCCCCCCAAGCATAGTCTGATGCGTCTGTAGTTAGGGTTTGGGTGGCAGGGGGTGGAGTGAATGGCAGTCACTTGTTTTGGTGGCAGGCCTCTGCCCACCATAGGAACTCTAGTTGCAGGCAAGGTATGATAGGAATCATTGTTTCCAGGCTGTGACAATGTTGACTCCATAAACTTTTTAAGTACCACTGAAGTTTCCTCATATGCAGTCTTGCATATGGAATTAGAAAAATGCAGGAGGCCATGAACCTCAAGGATCGCAGAATTTGTCTTGCTGATAGCAGGGTTTTTGTGGCCACCTGTTTGAAGTTACCAAATGACTTTGCTTTTTTGGTATTAGGTAAGCCATCTGGGCCAGTTGTATTCAATGTAATTTTTTGAGAGGGTACCAGTTATGAATTCTTTTCGTTTATGGTGTACCCTAGACAAGTTAGAACCCTTTTTACAGACGCCAGATGTTTTAGAAGAATGTCCTTGTTTTCTGCCTGAATTAAACAATCACCCAGGTATGTATATATTTGAATATTTCTTTGCCTGCAAAATGCAATTACTGGAGCCAGGCACTTTGTGAAGACCCTGGGCGCAGTAGATAAGCCAAAGGGCAGTGTAGAGAACTGGTAATGCAAGTAGCCTGCTTTGAAGCGGAGGTATCTTCTGCAAGACTCCCTGATTGGGATATGCAGGTAAGCCTTTTTTTAAGTCTAGAGTTACCAACCAGGCATCTTTGCCAAGCATGGGAAGTAACTGTTGAAGAGTCAACATCTTGAATTTTGGAATGTCCAAAAATGTGTTTAGAGTAGATAAGTCCAGAATTGGACACCATGATTTGTATTTTCTGGGTACCAGGAAAAGTCTAGAATAGAAGCCTTGCCCCTTTTTCCTCTTCTGGTACTGGTTGAATAGCCCCCATGTTCATGAGGGACAGTACTTGTTTCTGGGCTTCTGCCCACTGATTTGGGGGCAGGTCTGGCCATCCGTTTGGGATTGGCAACATGTGGAAATGAAATCTGTATCCCTGGGTTACTATGTTTAAAACCCATTTGTCCTGGGTTATAAGTTGCCAGCTTCTTGCATGAAGTGCCAGTTTTCCCCCCAAAGGGGTGGCTAAAAGGTAAGTGCTTGGTAAGTGTAAAGGAAAGCCATTGAGACTGTTTACCATAGGGAGGTGCCTTGCTGATACCAGATCTGGATGAGGAGGAGGCACCCTATTGTTTTGTTCTAAAAGTCCCTTGTGACTGAAACCTGGAGCTTTTGGAATGTCTGGGTTAATGCCTCTCAAAGGAACTGGAAAGGACCAGTTCTTAGTAGGCCAGTGCCTACTAAATCTTGGAGGCTGCACTTGTAAGAAATCTTTCACAGTTTGCATAGATTTAGCTTTGTCTTCCATCTTTTTTAAAACTTCTTCAGCCTTATTACCAAAGAGAGGGTCCTGTTATAAAGGAGCATCCAACAATTTTGCTTTAACATGATCAGGCAGAGTTTGCTCTTTGAGCCAAGCATGCCTTCTAAGCACAGACCCAGTTACAGCAGCCCTGCACGAGGCCTCGAAAGAATCAAAACCACATTGCAAAGTATGCTTTCCAACTTGTTCAGCTAAATGCAATAAATACTGTAAATCTTTATTTTCCACACAGTCAGAAATTAACATAATTTTCTGTTTAAGCAGTCCCATGATATGCTGTTGATATTTAAGCATAAGAAATTGAAAGGTTAAAGCCCTGATTGCCGGTTACAGATGTGCAAACCTTCTTACCCCATCTATCCAGTGCCCTGGAATCTCTATCAGAAGGGGTAGGATTTTTAGCAGTAGAGGCCCTAATGCCCTTGGAACCCTGAGAAATGGTTTCAGGACCTGCAATAGGATTTTTGAAGAGGAATTTGTGGGAGTCAGGAACCCTGTTGTATCTGTCTGGCTTACAAGGAGCCGAAGGAAGAGAATTAGGAGCCATACTAGATTCTGAAAAAACATCATCAACTATGTCTAGAACAGGAGGTATAGCCAAAGGCCTGTGCTGAAGAAGAAGAAGAAATTCCCTAAATCTTTTTTTAGATTCAGGGAAGTCCTGACTTTCCCAGTGGAAATGTTCCCTTAAGGTATGTAAAGTTTCCCCAAAACAGAAATCCTCAGGAGAAGAAGTAGAAGGAATGGAATCTTCCACATCAGAGTCCTCATAAGTAGGTATAGACAAATCCTGCTCATTAGAAGAGTCAGAAGAAATAGAATCCTGATCAGAGGATACATAATCAATGTCTTGCCTAGGCCTCTTAGAGGGGGGGGGGGGGTTGGCTACCCCTGATCAGAGTAATTAAGTCTTCAGCCATTTTGATCATTTGTTTTTTAGGCATCGGGGCCTGCACATGTGGCCCAGGCATCGTTTTTTTAGGCATAGATTTAGATTTTGAAGATGGCATCAGTCTAATATACAAATCTGTAGGCCTGAAATCACCCTCAGAAGCCGGTGCCTGCACAGCAGCTCCGGACCCATCCAAGGCAGAGACATCCGCGGGTTCCATAATTGAAGCTTCTCGCGGCATACCGGACTCAGAATGGGTCTCAGTAGAGGCCTGCGAATCATAATTAGTGGGTATCAGGGGCTGCGAAAGCGTCTCACTGAGTACCGGCGACTGGCTTAGGAGAAGCGTCGTCAGTTTTGGACCTCGACGGCCTGTCTCTGTCTTTTTCTTTGCGTTTTTTAGGTATTCCGGTAGTCGGATTGCTAACCGACGACATTTCTGGATAATTAAAATCCAATTGGGTGATACATCTGGCAAGTTGTACATGTCCAGCATTTTATGTTGGACAAACCTCTAGACCACTTAGAATGCGGATGAGTGAACATATGAGTGATATCAGGAACTGCAAACAAGCTAGTGCATTGTATAAACATATATGCAAACATATGACTGGGTGCTTTAGATTTACAATTACTGACTGCATCTTACATAAAACACAGGATAAGGCAGGAATGCATGAGCTACTAAATGTAAAAGAAATGGATAGTCAAGCTTGGTGGATTATTTCCACCTGGCCTGAATGATTATTTTTAAAACCCTGTTCAATTTAACAATTGTTTAATTGATAACTGATTCTCATATGTATATATAGCTCTGTTGGAGGGAATTTTTGTCATTTGTTTTTTGCTCACTGAGGAAGGCAGCATTGCCGAAACCGGTCTGATGTATTTGTTGGTTAGGTGTCTTTTTTAATACACCATGTATTATTTATATTTTTCCACACTGAATTGTGCTGGCTCTGTTTATTTGTCTTGTGGCATTCAGGATTTTGGGCCGTTGCACTAGCCGTACTTGCGGGTTTCTTACAGTATCAGTTGGTCTACGTTTCCTCTCGCTGTTGGTTGTTGATCGGTGTGGGCCTCTTCCCCCATGTTGTTTTTGGATTGGGGTTTTTCAAGTGTCCCTTGTTACTAATTTTCATTCGGGGACCTTGAATAGGCTTTTTATGTCATTTGTTCCTGTGGAAAGTGTTGCTTTTGTTGACAGTGTTGAAGATATGGATGCAGTAATTCGGAATAACAAGATTTACAGTTACGGCTGCATAGCAGATGCTGCTGGTTGTGCAGTTTGAAGGAATTATTCGTATTCTTTCACGAGCCTATTGGATTTGGTATTTTTCTCTTTTATTGAATTTGTTCCATCGTTACATAAGGGCTTATATCTGTGATTCACTGTGTTCTTTTCGTGAATCCAAGAGGGTGCTTGAATCCAACATGGTGGTTTCAGGACATTGGGACTTGATTACTTGTTTGGTTTACAGCGTATAAGCAGTTCTTTTCTGTAATAACAGCAGATGCCGGAGGTTTGAACAGCGTGAAGGAACTGATTTCTCCTTTTTTACAGTCCGTTTGATTTGTGGACAAAAAACTTTTTTGGACAATGTTTCAGGGACATATGTTGGTAATTACATCTTCGGTTTACTCTCCTGAATCCTGAATGCCACAAGTCAAAAAAAGTATTTCTTTATTTTAGAAGGGTGCTTGCATCGGAAGGGATATTTTGATTCTGGGACAGCAGTACCTTTTGGTTTACAGCATATTAACAAGCTCTCCTCCTTAATTTGCCATTATGTTCGGAATGGGCGAAGCATGCCTCTTGGGGTGTACTAATCAAGCAAATGTATGCTTTTTGACAGTATACTAAGTTATTTAATGTACGGGTCGGAAACATCTGAATATTCTAACTATTTGGACAATATTCTTTTGATAATGGACATTCAATTGATTTGAGTTCTATTTATGTACCCAATATATTTTCCTTAACAGTTAGTTTATGATTATAATTATGTTGATGTAAGAATTGTATTTTGTCATACATCATGTTGATGTTGGGCATGCTTTTGTATGGGGGCTATGCTTAGCAATGTGATTTCACATGCACTATTTTCAACCTTTATGTGCCGATATGACCGTTAGTGGGGTACTGAATGTGTATCAAAATACAATTTGATTATTTAGTGTTTAGGATAGGTTTATGGTTGGATATATATTTTTCTGGGGCTGATTTGCGGTGTTAGAATATTATAAATATTTTTTGGATCAACCTTTTATTTTTTATGTTGGGGATTTGGTCTCCAGTCAGGCCTGAGTGGAAAAGGGGGATTATTTCCAGTTTTGGTTTTTGATAGACGTGGACCACCAGATATCATTGCTGATTTTGGGACTGATGCAATTTTTTTGTGACTGGGATTGATACCGACATAATAGTTTGGTTTTGGTGGTATATGATAATAAGCCCTTTGGGCAATTGAGAAGACATTGTGTGCACCAGTGCTAATTATTGTGCCCACCTTCATTTTTTTGCTACTTCACTAATTGTTGATTTTGAAGTATATTGTAGCAGTGATATGTTTATATTGTTGGTGGGCACTTAGCTTGATGCTCAAAGATTACTGATTATGTCTATATTCAAGTAGTACCACCTTTGGAGTTGAGGTGAATATCCGGCTCCTATTTTTGCCAGAATCTGTTTGGCATTGGTACTCTTTTGTCAATGTATGTGCTGGTGGGTTACGTTTTTTGGTATTTAAATATTTTTTGGGTTGTTTTCCCAATTATCAATTTAATATTGGTTTTGGTCCCCACCTTTTGCTCGGGTCAGATTGATGTACCATGGACCTAGTATCCATTATAAAGGGATTGTCCTCTGATACTGATGATTTGGGTGTTTTCGGTCTGGGTTCACACAATATAGTTGGTCAACTTGGTGGGGGTGCTGATGATTTGGCTAATCGACATAAGTTGGCATTTTCTAAACTTAATAAGGAAATGAGGAGTTTGAGAAGCAATGTGTGGAATTTGAGTTTTTTCAAGGCATATCAACAGACACAGATATCCCCACGGGGACTGAGGGTCAAGATTCAGCCACTTGTTCCTCGGGTTGACCAATTATTATTAGATGACTGGCTTGCAATACAACAGCAAGCTTCAATGGGCTTTGTTAATGCTTTAGTTTCCTATTATGAGAGAACTATATAACAACAGGTCTCGTGTTTGGATGAGTTGAGTAAAGGGGTACAAGAATTTCAGACTCTTTCATGTTACAATGTTAGTTTGAACCAACTAAGCCAAGATTTGTTAGAGATGGAAATTGTCTTGAAAGAGGAAAAATGAAGAGATTTCAGAGAGATGTTGATGATTTTGATAGGGGGAGACCCTTTGAAATACGCAAGAATGTCAGATTTGCTACCCCCAATATCAGATCAGGGAATTTCAGACCCAAAAGATCTAAATCCATTTTAAAGAAAAGAAATAGGGAAAACATTACCTCAGGTGAGGATACCTCATCCAATACTGAGGGGGAGGAGGCCCACATGGATAGGTCACCAAGGTCCAAGAGAAATAATTTGGAAGACAATCTGGCCCACCCTTTAGGTCTAGGTCCAGAAGAGGGGGGGGGGGAGCATAAAGGTTCCACCCGATTTAGCAGGAATGGTGAGGGTGATGGCTCAGGTGTAACTTTTTGCAATGTTTTTAATATCGCCTCTGTGAGTCTGTCAGATATGCAAATAAAAGTACTTAATAAATGTCTTAGTTTTGTTCCCAGTTTTTTTGTGCCAGAACATCTATTTGCACAGGATGTGGTAGATTTCTATCGTAATCTAAATTAACGTTTATTTTTTCAGGGTGAATCTAATCAGATTGACAATTGATCTTTTAGATTTCAGAAATCTACATTTAAGCCACCCATGTCTCCATTGGTTTCACTTTTTCAGGGCAATGTGCTCAAAGATTTACATCGAAATTTGGGTAAGGATCATTTAAGCAGGGACAATGTTACTCGGGCTGAAAGACTTTGCATAACTGAGCTTAGATTAAATAAGGATATTGTTATCTCTGCGGCAGACAAGGGGGGAGCAATAGTTGTCCAAGATTGGACACAATATAATGATGAGGCACAGAGACAAATTTTGGATCAAAAATATTATCAGATAATGACTATAGATCCCACAGCGAGATTTAAGGTTGAGATTGATGCCTTTTTGGATTTGGCAGTTGAAGAAGGTATTATTTCTAAGGAAATTTCCCACCATTTGAAAGTTGATCACCCTAAACAACAATGCTTACATCTGCTTCCTAAAATTCATAAGAATCCTGATAATTCCCTCAGACAGACCTATTGTTTCGGTGAGGGGCTCACTTACTTAACCGATGTCGGAATTTCTTACGTATTATTTGAAACCACTGTTACAGTGTATTCGGGCTCGGATACAAGACACTACCCAATTTTTGGGTATTGTAGCAGATATGCAACTTGAACCTCACTGGTTATTGTGTACTCTCGATGTCACCTCTCTGTATACCAATATCCCCCATTGGGCTGGGTTGGCTTCCCTTCAATATTGGATAGATACGGCCGAACTATACAGACCAGGTTTTAATACTTTACTGGCCTGTCTGGCCGAACAGGTTCTTACTAAGAATTTGTTTTATTTTCAGAAACAATGTGTACGGCAGACATAGCGCACTGCTATGGGGGCGTCTTTTGCCCCCATATATGCCGACCTGTTTATAACTTACATAGAGGAGCAACTGATTTATGATGTTAGACATAATATTTATGTGGCAGAAATTGATATCTGGAAACTATATCTTGATGACTGCTGGATGGTGTGGAGAGCGGACGCTTCTTATTTGGCGGAGTTTGTTGAATATTTGAACGACGATATATGTGGGGTTCAATTTAAGGTAACATGGCACCAAAAGGAGATCACCTTTTTGGATGTCTTGGTTAAACGTACCCCCGATGACACCTTGGAGACGGAAGTTTTTTGTAAATTTCCGCAATATAATACTCTACTATATGCATCCAAGCATGTCATCAGGAATATCCCCAAGTCCCAATTTCTTAGGATCAGAAGGATTTGTTCAGACTCCTCTGTATATAACCAATATAAGTATGATCTTTCCAATCGTTTTAGAAATCGGGGTTGCAGGATTGGTGACATCTGTAGAGTGAGCCAGTTTGCTTCCCAGCAGGATAGATCGGATTTGCTTGTATATCAGGGTGATCAACCTGCCAGGAGTAATAAGGATAGGCTAGTTACTACATATGGTAAAAACACACATTCCTTTATGAATATTATTTCGAGACATTAGGACATACTTCATGGGGAAGACTCATTCATGGAAGTTGTGGGTGATAGTGCAATTATTCCTTTCATAAAGGCCGGTCATTGAGTTCCTTGTTCAACCACTATAAAAGGTATCAAAATCAGGATAGATCTTCTACCCAGAGAACTAAGATGGTAGACAAATTGATGGGTTGTAATCCATGTGGCCATTGTTACAATTGTTCTAAGGTTTATAAAACTAGCAGTTTTACCAGCCAGACTACACCTTATGTGTACGATATTACTTTTTTTGCTACTTATATCACCAATTGGGTGATATATCTGGCAAGTTGTACATGTCCAGCATTTTATGTTTGTACAAACCTTTAGACCACTTAGAATACGGATAAGTGAACATATGAGTGATATCAGGAACTGCAAACAAGCTAGTGCATTGTATAAACATGTATGCAAACATAAGACTGAGGTCCTTTAAATTTACAGTTATTGATTGCATCTTACACAAAAGACTGGATAAGGCAGGAATGCATGAGATACTAAATGTAAAAGAAAATAAATGGATAGTCAAGCTCGGTGGATTATTTCCACCTGGCCCGAATGATTTTTAAAACCTGCGTCGGTTACTGTCCCTTCTTCCATGACGTCAGGTCGTCAGAGGTATATAACATGCAGCCGACGTCATTACCTCAGTTTTTCTTGCCCCAGGTGTCAGGTGCCCCCCGAATGGGGAGCAAAATAAAATTTAAAACACAACAATATACCTCCAACCAAAAGCAAATACACCAAAAAGGCTTTTAAGCATAGTAACAGAAAGTAGAGGTATAGTAGAGAAAAACAGGGGGCTGGAGGGCGGGTAACCAGGACTGCAACAGTGAATACACTCTTAACATCTACATTTATGGTAAGTGTGCACAACTGTACTATGTTCTTCTTGTTTCACTGTTGCAGTCATTACATTTGGGTAGATCCCCGAAGCTATGGTTGGGGAGGATGAATTTATACAGCACTATGACCAGCTCTAAGGCCCTGCAAGACAGCAGTGGCAAAGTCAGCTCTAGATTTAGAGAAAATTGACAAATGACAATGCTTGGTGAATGTATGAACTGAACTCCAGGTAGCAGCTTCTAGAATATGCCTGGTAGGAACACCTCTGAGAAAGGCTGCAGAAGTAGATGCAGCACTGGTGGAATGAGATCTGATCCCCTGGGGGATAGGTTTTCCACAGTGCTTATAACAGAAATGAATGCAATGGCTTATCCATTTAGAAATGGTTTGTTTTGAAATAGCCTTTCCCTCTGCCTCTGCAGCAAATGCTACCAGCAGTTGTTCAGATTTTCTTCGAGTTTTAGTCCTGTCCAAGTAGAATCTAAGTTGTCTGTGTACATCCAATGAATGCAGAATTCGTTCCCCTTTGTTGTGTGGATTGGGAAAGAAAGTTGGCAAATGAATGGCTTGATTAAGAGCCACACTGGATACCACCTTGGGAATGAATGATGGATTGGTCCTGAGTGACACCCTGTCCGCATGAAAGATGATGAAAGGTTGCACTGCCATAAGAGCCTGTAACTCAGATATCCTTCTAGCTGAAGTGATTGCTAGAAGGAAGGCTGTTTTCCAAGAAAGAAATTTTAAGTCTGCAGTAGCAGCTGGCTCGAAAGGAGGCACAGTGAGTTTCTCCAATACAAAGTTAAGGTCCCAGGCAGGGGTTGGAGCTCTCCTGGGTGGTCTCAAGTTTTTGGCCCCTCTGAGGAACTGCTTGAGCAGAGGATGAGAGAAGAGGGAAGGTTCTGTTTTGTAATGAGCTGAAATGGCTGAGGCGTGAATTTTAATGGAGGAAAAAGACAGGCCATTTTGAAGCATCTCAATTAAGTACTGTAAAATCTGAGGTAAATTGGGCGCTGCTGTGCTCATTCCTAAAGATTGGTTCCAGGTGCAGAATCTTTTCCATTTGTCAGCATAAGATTTTCTAGTACTAGGTCTTCTCGCCTCCAAGATGACATCCATCACAGGTTTGCTGAGGGATGCTAAGGGTGAACTTAAGTGATTAGCCAAGCTGCAAGGTTCAATGTTGGGAGCTGAGGGTGCAGAATTTGGTTCTCCTGCTGAGACAGTAAGGAAGGTGTCTGAGGCAGGTGCCATGGAGATATATGTGACAAACTGTGCAGGAGCGGGTACCAGTGTTGGCGTGGCCAGTCTGGAGCAATCAAAATCATTTTTGGTTTGTCCTGTTTGACTTTTAACAGAACTTTGCAGAGTAGAGGCAGAGGGGGAAAGGCATAGACTGATAGGTTTTTCCAGCTGAAGGACAGAGCATCCACTTTCCAGGCTGTTTTGTGGGGAGTCCTTATGCAACATTTGTCCAACTGGTAGTTCCGAGGGGAGGCAAATAGATCTATGTCTGGGCTCCCCCATTTGCTTGTCAACATGTTGAAAATCCGTAGTTCCAGTCTCCACTCGTTTAGGTCCATGAGATTTCTGCTTAGTCCTTCTGCCAGTGTATTTAATTTTCCTGGCAGGAATTGAGCTTGTAGGTGCACTTGGTAGCTCAAGGCCGTGTCCCACAATGCCATGGCTAGTCTGCAGAGGGGGTAGGAATGTGTACCCCCCTGCTTGTTTATGTACCACATAACCGTATTGTCTGTCTTTAGCATTAATTGTCCTGGAAGAATGTAGTCCTTGAAGGCTGTCAGAGCATTCTGTACAGCTAACATTGCTTTTTGATTGATATGTAGGTGCATTTGATTTGGGTTCCATTTGCCCTGAATGTACTTCTCTGCCAGGTGAGCCCCCCATGCATAGTCTGATGCATCTGTAGTTAGGGTTTGGGTGGCAGGGGGAAGCGTGAATGGCAGTCCCTTGTTTGGTGGCAGGCCTCTGCCCAACATAGGAACTCCAAGCGTAGGCAAGGTATGATAGGAATCATTGTTTCCAGGCTGTGACAATGTTGACTACATAGACTTTTTAAGTACCACTGAAGTTTCCTCATATGCAGTCTTGCATATGGAATTAGAAGAATGCAGGAGGCCATGAATCCCAAGGCTTGCAGTATGTGTCATGCAGATAGCAGGGTTTTTGTGGCCACTTGTTTGAAGTAAGTTACCAAATGAATTTGCTTTTCTGACGTGAGGAAAGCCATCTGGGCAGTTGTATTCAAGCTTGCGCCCAGGAATGTAATCTGTTGAGAGGGTACCAGTTGTGATTTCTTTTCGTTTATGGTGTACCCTAGACAAGTGAGAACTCTTTTTACAAACGCCAGATGATTTAGAAGTATGGCCTGGTTTCCTGCCTGAATTAGAGAATCGTCCAGGTATGGATATATTTGAATATTTCTTTGCCTGCAAAATGCAGTTACTAGAGCCAGGCACTTTGTGAATACCCTGGGCACAGTAGACAAGCCAAAGAGCAGTGCAGAGAACTGATCATGCAAATAGCCTGCTTTGAAGCTTGGGTATCTTCTGCTAGATTCCCAGATTGGGACATGCAGGTAAGCTTCTTTTAAATCTAGAGTTGCCAACCAGGCATCTTTGCCTAGCATAGGAAGCAACTGGTGAAGAGTCAGCACCTTGAATTTTGGAAAGTCCAGAAAGGTGTTTAGAGTAGACAAGTCCAGAATTGGACGCCATGATTTGTCTTTTCTGGGTACAAGGAAAAGCCTGGAATAGAAACCCTTCTTCTGGTACTAGTTGAAGAGCCCCCATGTTTAAGAGGGAAAGTACTTGTATCTGAGCCTCTGCCCACTGATATGGGGGCAGGTTTGGCCACCCGTCTGGTGTTGGCAACGTGTGGAAATGAAATCTGTATCCCTGGGACACTACATTTAAAACCCATTTGTCCTGGGTTATGAGTTCCCAGTTTTTTGCATGAAAAGCAATCTGTCCCCCCAAAGGGGCGGCTAAAAGGTTAAGTGCTTGGAAATTTTAAAGGAAAGTAATTGAGACTGTTTACCATAGGGAGGTGTCTTGCTATTTCCAGATTTGGAAATTGAGGCTCCCCATTTCTTAGGACTGAGAGTCCCCTGGGACTGAAACCTGGTGCTTTTGGTGTGTCTGGATTTGGCTTGGGAGTATCTGAAAGGAGCTGGAAAGGACCAATTCTTCGTAGGCCAGTGCCTACTAAATCTTGGAGGTTGCACTTGTAAGAAATCCTTTACAGTTTGCATAGATTTAGCTTTATCTTCCATCTTTTTTAAAACTTCTTCAGTCTTACTGCAAAACAGGCGGTCCTGATTTAAAAGAGCAACCAACAATTTTGCTTTAACATGATCAGGCAGCGATTGCTCCTTAAGTCAAGCATGCCTTCTAAGCACAGACCCAGTAACAGCAGCCCTGTAAGAGGCCTCTAAAGAATCAAAACCGAATTGCAAAGTATGTTTTCCAACTTGTTCAGCAGAATGCAATAAATCCTGAATATCTTAATTTTCCACACAGTCAGAAATCAACATAATTTTCTGTTTAAGCAGTCCAATAATATGCTGTTGATATTTTAACATATGAAATTGGCCATTTAAAAGCCCTGATAGCCAAGGTTGCAGAAGTACAAACCTTTTTACCCCATCTATGCAGCGCCCTGGAGTCTCTATCAGAAGGGGTAGGATTTTTAGCAGTAGAAGCCTTAATGGCCTTAGGCGCTTGAGAAATGGTTTCAGGATCTGCAACAGGATTTTTGAAAAGGAACTTGTGGGACTCAGAAACCCTGTAGTATCTGCCTGCTTTACAAGGAGCTGGAGGGTAGGGAATCAGGGGCCATACTGGATTCCGAAAACACATCATTAACAATATCTAGTACAGGAGGTATAGCCAAAGGCCTATGCTGAGTAAAAGAAGAAAATCCCTAAGCCTCTTTTTTGAATCAGAGAATTCCTGACTTTCCCAGTGGAA
Source organism: Protopterus annectens (assembly GCF_019279795.1). Lineage (NCBI taxonomy): Eukaryota > Metazoa > Chordata > Ceratodontiformes > Protopteridae > Protopterus > Protopterus annectens. The sequence goes on along the minus strand of NC_056738.1, from coordinate 94,741,371 downwards.
ATGCTCCCGTAAGGTATGTAACGTTTCACCAAAAGAGAAATGCTCATGGGGGGAGGGGTGGGGAGCAGAGGGAATGGAATCCTCTGCATCAGAATCCTCATAAGTAGGTATGGACAAATCCAGGACATTAGAAGAGTCAGAAGAAACAGAATCCTGATCAGAAGAGTCATAGTCAAACTCAGGCCTACGCCTCTTAGAAGGGGGGGGGGGGTTGACTACCCCTGATTAGAGTAATTAGATCTTCAGCCATTTTGATAATTTCTTTTTAGACATAGGGGCCTGAACATGTGGCCTGGGCGTGGGTTTTTTCGACATAGATCGAGATTTAGGCCTTAGAATTGAAGGTGGAGTTGGTTTGATATGCAAGTCTGTAGGCCTGAATACACCCTCAGAAGCCAGTGCCTGCACAGCGGCTCTGGACCCATCCAAGGTAGAGACATCCGCGGGTTCCATAGTTATCGTATCGTATAAGTATCGCGCGGCATACCAGACTCCAAATGGGTCTCAGTAGAGGCCTGCAAGTCAGAAGTAGCGGGTATCAGGGGCTGAGAAAGCGCCTCACTGAGTACCGGCGAATTAGCAACTGGCTTAGTAGAAGCGTCAGCAGTTTTGGACCTCAAAGGCCCGTCTCTCTTTATCTTTGCGTTTTTTCGAAATTCGGGTAGTCTGTTGGCTAACCAACATAATTTTAGGATAATTAAACAGAGAACCAAAATATTTAGAGGCAAAAATGTACTGACGACGAATAGTGCGCTGCTTAAATAAAGCAAAAAACTGACAACAAGGTACGTCGTGGTCAGGGCCTAGGCAAGGAATACAGTACAGATGAAAATCTTTATGAGGTATTTGCTTTCCACAAGTAATGCAATTATTAACTTTTACTGACATCGGTTGGGTACTTCGCTTTAAGTTGAAGACTTCGGTTGTGAAACTCGAAAGCAAAAATTTCAGGAGTTCGCCAACCGGCACTTGCGAACTGCTTCTGCTTCGGGCACCGCACGGCAAGAAAGACTGAGGTAATGACGTCGGCTGCATGTTTTATACCCCTGACGACCTGACGTCATGGAAGAAGGGACAGTAACTGACGCAGGACCCAAGACTTTGTTAATCAGGCCGAATGAGGGCAACCTGACAGCAGATTACCCAAATGTAATGACTGCAACAGTGAAACACAAAGAACATCTTCCTGAATAGTCCCCTGGGCTAACAGGCCCTGAAGTACCTCTGGGGAAAAAGGGCAACTGTTCCTGAGGAGGCTGCAGAATGCCCAGAAAAAGGGGGAAGAGATTTCCAAACCAGTAATAACCCTGGCGAATAGTGGAAAGAACTCAAAAGTCTAAGGTGATCTTTAGCCAAATAGGAAGGGACAGAGAGAGACATTGAGAAAGAGGAATGCGGTTGAAAAGAACAGGGCAAGGATAGTCAGGCAGCACCTGATGTGTCATGAAAAGGAGGCTTCTGAGTAGGAGGCGTTTGGGTAGCCTTAGCAGGAGGAGTCCTTCTACCATCCTTTTTACCTTTGGGGATGGTGAGACTGTCTCTGGACAAAAACAGTCTTATTAGGATAATTCCTCTGAAACTTGGGCACAGGGGAAACATAAATATGCTTCAATTCCTGTAAGACCTTGTCCTTTTCTTGCAGGGACTTGTTAAATAACTCCTCAGCAGCAGCACCAAACAAAGGCTTACTGTCCAGAGTAGTAACCATCAGTTTAGGCTTGATATCATCAGGCAAAGGCTGAAGTCTGAGCCAAGAATATCTCATCAAAACAGAACCAAAAGCAGCAGCCCTAGATGAAGCATCAGCTGCATCACAGCAGCATTTAATGGAATGGGGACGACATCCCTAGCAAGGAAAGAGTAGAAGCCTTCCACTCAGAATCAGGGAGATCTGAAATAGCCTGAAAGGTTTGAGAGAGAGAAGAGCCAAAACATACCCAGTCATGCGTGTCTGATAGTTAACAGCTCTAAAGGCTAGGGTAGCAGAAGTATACACTTTTGTACCCAGCCTCTCCATGGTTCTGCTATTCTTATCTGATGGAAGACAACAATTTTGAGGGCTTATCAGAAGCAACTGACACAACAGAGGGGTCAGCAGAGTGATACTTATAAAAAAACTTGCAGTCTTCAGGCACTTTATAAAACCTATCAGTTTTTTTTTGGGGAGGCAGGGGGTTGGGAATCAGGAGCCTGATAAGCAGTGGAAAAAGTATCCAGTGAGGCAGCAAGAACAGGAGGAACAGCAGAGGGTCTAGGAGACTCCATTTGTAGAAGCTCATAGTACCTTTTTCTAAATATCAGACACCTGAGCACAGTCTCATTTGAAAAATTCCATCATTCTGGATATATTATCACCAATGGAAATCTCCTCAAAAGGAGAGTCAGGACTGATAGACTCTTCTTCCTCAGAACCATAGTTAAGTGGCAAAGGAATCTGAGAGGAATACGTTAGGAACTCTTCGTCAGAATCAGCATCCTCCTCAGAAGAAGAATCCTGCTCCCTGGGTCTCTTAAGAGTGGTAGAAGACCAGGGAGGAGCAGGAACAGAAACTCCCTGTGCAGGCTTAACAGCCATAAGGGCATTAAACAGACCTTGAGTGAAGTTTTGTCATTCACTCTGAGGATCTTTGGAGCATGCAAAATATGTTTAGTTTTCTGTTTCTTTTTAAGCGGGATATCAGACTTGAAAAATTATGGAGGCTCTGACCTCTGACAACACTCAATAATGGTAGTCGGAAACTCTTCCCTCACTAAAATTTGAGGAACACCCCTAGGCCCTTTAGTAATAACAAACCGCAGTTCCCCCCTGTATATCCAAAGCACGGTTGCAAAACCTCCATGTCTGTGTACGGCGGAGACATGCTGGCCTCTGAAGCAGTCACTGCAGAGGAATCTCAGAAAGAAACTGGATGATCCTCTGGGCTTTCACCAGCCTCAAGAAAGATGTCTTGTGGAGAATGTAAAGCCGAACAATCAAACCAAGCTTTCTTGGTCTTTTTCTTCGCAGACTGCTGGTCCTCGGGTCCAGGAAAATCCTTCAATGGCATCCTTAATGTCTTAGGGATGAAAGCTTGACAAATCTCACAAGACGTACGGTTGTGGGAAGTGCCTAAACAGAACAAACACTGCTCATGATGATCTTTATGGGAAATCTGTTTCCCTCACTGGCATTTCCTCTTTTTGGATTACATGAAATCCAACAAGCAGAAACAAGGCAAGACCTAAGACAAGAAAATTAAAAAAAAAACAATGGGCACTTACCTGATAGAGGTGAAAACCAGCAGCTTAATGAGCATTCAGAATTATGGCAAAGTAGTTCTGAGGATGTTATGTCCGGACATCACCTTTATGCCCTACACTGTGCATGGGGAGCATACATGTAATGTACGGCATACGCATTACAACCAAAAGGCTTTTCTATACTGGCCAGATGTTGGCCTACCCTTGGCAGGGGATCTTTATTGTAAAGAATACTGTAATAGTGACATGTAAGGACATCTTGGGGGATTATTTTTTGAATTTATACAAGTAACTTGGAAATTCATGGAAAGGGTGGAAAAGCATAGAAGAATATTCCTGTCCAAAGAAAAGAAAAGAAAATACATCTATCTTACAGGCCTTCTCACATGGAGTCCGGGAACAGAATTTTGCCAGTTGACTGTTCAGACAGGAGGCAAACAGGTCTACTTGAGGAACTCCTCACAGATGGATCAAATCTTGGAAACCCCTTATCTAGTTTCCGTGCGTGAGGGTCTGCCCTGGTCCTGCTCAACTTGTCTGCCAAACAATTTTGGTCTGATGGAATGTAGGATGCCTGTAGAGAGAGTTTGTGCTGTGAAGTAATACCCCAAGCTAACATGGCTACTCTGCAAAGGAAGTACAACTTGGATCCCCCATTCTTGTTGATGTATCACAATTGTAGTATTGTCTGTATCCACTTGAAGAGTTCCTGGGGACCAAAGATGATTCAGAGAATTGGCTGCCTCGACCAGGGCAAGTATCCCACAGATGGATCAAATCCTGGAAACCCCCAACTAGCCTGATCTGCAAGGCCATGCAACGGATTATCATGGACCTCATTAACAGGGACATAGGCAACCTCCAAACACTCGACCCTACACAGTTTGGCTTTGTAAATGGGAGGTCATGTCTGTTATATCTGGCTGACTTCTTTGAAACAGTCACCAAAGCCATGGACGAGTGAAAGATGGTGTACACCGCCTACCTTGACCTGGCCAAAGCCTTTGATATTATTCCGCATTCGGGCATGATAAACTCTCTCATCTAGGCATCAATCCATATGTTACCAGATGGGTAGCAAACTGGCTCACTGATGAAACCCACCTAATCAAAATAGGGGAAACCACCTCAAGCAGTAGACCTGCAACGAGTGGTGTTCATAGGTTCATAGGTTCATACTAGGCTATCTGCCCAAGGGCATTTATAAGCCTAGCCCATAGTTATGTGGCTTTCGCCACCCCTTTAGTTTGAAGAAGACTATGCCTATTATTTTGCTGTGCCTCTGTCAAGCAATGACACTGAAGTAATCCCTGGGGTATATCTGCGATCTCCCATCCATTGGTCAAGATTCCTCTTGAACAAGACCAGCGAGGTGCTCTGCCTCACATGTACCGGGATTTTGTTCCACAGCATAGGGAGTCTCTGGGTGATGAATCTGTCCCTCCAGCACGTTCTATTAATAACCGTGTCAAGGTTTAAGTCTCCCGCCCTTGTGGTTCTGAGGGATCTAGATTTTTTGAGGTGAAGCATATTTATCAAATCTGGGTTTGACATGGCCTTATATGTCAGGCACAGGTCACCTCTGAGCAAGCGGTATGCGACTGAATAGAGCTGGAGTTCTTTCAGTCGGGCAGCATAAGACATATTTTGAGACCCTTTATCCTTTTGGTGAGGAACTTTTGGGGCCTTTCCAGCTGCTGCAGGTGTCGGGTCAGATACATTCCGAATGGGGCATTGTACTCAATCATAGGTCTAATGAGTGATGAGTACAGGGGGACGATGACCTCCCTAGATCTAGATGTGAATCCCTTCATGATCAGGTGGGCAATGTAGAAGGTTTTCCTAACTACTTTGGCAACATGAGTGTCAACGAAGGTTACTGTCAACCTGGGTCCCCAGATCCCTGATGACTTCTTCTGTGCTCAGTGGATTGCCACCTATATGGTAGCTAGGGGTAACCTTGTTTTTCCCGAAGGGTATGACTATGCATTTCTTGGCGTTTAACTTTAGGCCATGGCTCTGGCACCAGTTATCCGTTTCTGTGAGGCCCTTCTGAAGGATATCTGTGTCAGATGTGTTTTCGACTATGGTGCCCAGTTTGCAGTCATCTGCAAACTTTGTCAGCCATAACCCTCTTTTGTTTGCTTGTACTTCAGAAAAGTAGATGCCGAACAAGAGTGGTCCCAGGACTGAGCCCTGTGGGACACCACTTGTGACAGGCTTTGAGTCTGACATGGCGCCAGCAACTCTGACCCTGTGGGTTCTGTCACTTAGCCAGTTTGCAACCCATCTTGTGATGTATGGGTTTACATTCAAGCTGATGAGTTTTTCGATGATACCTGAGTGGGGTATTGTGTCGAAAGCCTTTGCCAGGTCGAGGTAGGCTGTATGGACTGCCTTGCCCTCATCAATGGCCTTGGTGACTGTTTCGAAAAAGTCAACCAAGTTTAAAAGGCATGATCTGCCTTTGACAAAGCCAAACTGGGTTGGATCCAAAGTCTGCAAGATCCCTATGTCTTTATTTATGAGTTCCATTATGATCCTCTCCATGGCTTTGCAGATAAGGCTTGTCAAGCTAATGGGACGTTAATTTCCAGGGTCGGTGGAGGCAATGCCCTTGTGAAGTGGGACCACAGTCGCCGTGCGCCACTCCTTGGGTACGTATCCTGAGGTGAGGCTAAGATTAAACAGCTGTCCTAACTGCTGGTTTAATTCCTCATTGAGTTCGTGGAGCACACAGCCGGGGACACCATCCGGTCCCATGGATGCTGTGTTTTTTGCCTTGGAGAGAGCAGTTCTCACTTGGGCGTTGGAGATGTTTGGGGGGCTACAATCCTCTGGTATAGATATCTCTCCTTTTGGGGGGAGGGGTTTGCACTGAACCTGTCAGCCAGTATGTTGGCAATGTGTGTAGGTTCAGTAATCTTCACATCATTTTGAACTAATTCTGAGCATATCTGGGAGTTTCCTCCTAGGTTTCTAACATAGCTAAAGAAGGCCTTATGATTGTCTTTTGAGTCCTTGGCGATTTTTCTCTCAAAATTTGCCTTGGATGATTTTATGAGAGCTCTTAGTTTTTTACTTAAAATGATCAAAGGTGTCTTACCTTTCAAGGATTTTGCTCTATCTTGTAGTAGCTTCCTCCTTTTGTTGTAGAGCTTGTTTATGGCTGGGGTCCACCAGACTGGACGCTTGCCTTTGGTACAAAGAGTCTTAGTTTTGTTTGGGATTGCCTGATCCATGCAGTTCTGTAGGTGCTGGTAGAAGGCATATGTAAGTGATTCAGTGGTTTGAGTAATGTTTACCACTGGCTCAGGGGCCTTAAAGGAGACCACACTAATTTTTAAAAGTGTGAAGTCGGCTTTTGAGAAGTTTTTCACTGTGGTCTTTTTTATTTCAGGTGGGGGCGGGATGAGGACCTCCAGCGAGATTAGTTTATGATCTGATCTCACCAGTGACGGGTATACTTCCGGTGTTGAACATTGTGATCCCATGTTCGTGATGATGAGATCAAGTATGTTTTCTCCTCTTGTGGGGATGGTGACTAGTTGTTCCATGGCATTTGAGTTTATGAACTCCAGGAACCTTTGGGCTAGAGTGTTTGGGCTTGAGTAGTGTTCCCAGTCTATATTAGGGTAGTTGAAATCACCTAGTATGATGGTGTTTGGAGATACATTTATCCCATCCAGTGTTTTCAGGAAGGCCATGTGAGGTTCCTGAGTTTGAGAGGGTGGCCTGTAACATGCTACAAATTGCAGAGCAGTCTTGCCTATGGTTAATTGCACCTGGATGGTCTCCGATGCATCGTGCGTTGCCACCAACCTTGAGGTGTGTGTGTCCTTTATAAATATGGACACCCCCCCTCCTTTCTTGGTGTTGTCCGGATTTTGGGGCGGAGCATGATATGAGGTGAAACCTGATAGTGCTGGGGTGCTCTCAGGAGCCTTGAACCAGGTTTCTATCACAGCACAGACATCAATGTTCTCCATACTGAGAAGGGCCTCGAAAGTGCATCTTGAGATTGAGACTTCTGGCACTGAGCAGCATTACCCTTAGTTTTTTTCCTTTTTGTGTTCTAGGGTGGTAGGTTTAGAATTTGAGCCTTGCCTAAAAAGGCACTATGGGTGTGGCAAGAGCCTTTGCCAATATCCGGAAGCCCAGGGTGACAGGTGCAAGCTGTCCCTTGAAGCAGTGTGGCTTGTCCAGCATGTCATCCCAGGCAGACAGACATTGGATCCCCTTTGAATGACACCAAAATTTAAGCCAATTATTAAAGCTGATCATCTTATCACTGTATTGTGGCATCATTCTAGGTGAAGGTAGGATACTGCTCAAGGTCAGGGTCATACCTGCCTGGGCTACATAATCAGAGAGCTCCTCAATGTCTCTTTTCATGTAGTCCAAGGAGGTACGTCTCAGGTCGTTGACACCAGCATGGACAATGACTGAGTCGTACTTGTACCTGCTGTTGAGAGACCTGAGTGCTTGCGTTATGTGGCGAATTCTAGCGCCCGACAGGCAGCTTACTGTGACCTTCTCCTTACTCAGTCTGGTGAGCGGGACGTCAGTGTGCCTGACTATGGAGTCACCAATGACTAGTGTGTCTGGCCTTAAGGGCTGTGACTGTTTGACACTCTGACTGTGTGGTCTATGTGTTGCATGTGTTGGGTCCTGAGGTGGTAGTTGTTTGGGTGTCTGCTTTGGAGGCCTCTGCTGTTTTGGTAGATTTTTGGTCAGAGCCTCCGAGTATGTCTTTGTGTGATTATGTGTATGATTTGAAGTTGTGATGGTACTATATGTGACTGGGTATGTAGTGTGTGTGGTTACCTTCTCCTCCTGTCTGGTCTTGCCAGTCCTATGTTGAGAGAGCTCAGTCTCCAATTTGGCCGTATAGTTGCATCTCTCGCATGTATTTGTGTTTTGTGGGAGAAGGAGAGGATTGTCTGTGTACATGAGGCAATTGTAACATTGCCTCAATATTCCCAGGTTCACCAGTTGAGCAGGAGAGGACACTAGCAACTGATCCCTCAACATGCTAGAAGTAATAGATAAAAAAACTTACAAAAGACTCCGGAGGATGTGGGTTCTAGGCTGGTGGGGTACTATCTATAATAATAGTGCTTTATCAAGGTGCAAGTACTGTAGGAGCAAGTGCTAGGCTTTACAGATAGAGAATAGTCTACTTGGGAATCAAGTAGAGATGAAGCTTTTAGTTATAGGATACGCTGGTTAGATCGGCAGTACAGTTCGAGGAAGGTAGTTTTAAGGGAAAATTTGAAGAGTGGAATTTAGGTAGCCCGAATAGTTTAACCTTGTTTAGCCGCCGTTGCTCTTGTGTGCAACAGTGGCAACTCCGCGCTAACACGTGCTTTATAGCAGGGGGCTGGAAAAAACAGGAAATGACCCAAAACGGCCAACGAATTACCAGCCGCTGTCTCTAACCACTCCTCCGAGGACAAACAAGCAGCTCAGTACTCCCCACTCCCACTGGCGAGCAAAGAAACTACCTCTGGCCACACAAGAAAATGGAGGAACACAGGAACCAAATACAAAGCCCAGGGATCAGCAAAATCTGATCACTGGAACAACTAGCTAGGAAAGTTTAGGAAAGGAGAAGTGTTTTTTTTTTTTTTTTTTAGTTTTTTTGCAGACAGAAAAAATACAGTAAATGCTTTGGTATTTGACTAAATTGCTATCAAAGGCTGGTACACTTGAGTGTATTAGCCTGTTTGTTACTTTTAAGCAAAACTTTAGCCAACAAGTGCAATCAACAATTTAAGCACAGAAAAACAGGAAAATCAGGTAACAAAACAGTAATATAGGCACAAACAGTAGTCGAAAAGCTCAAAAGATCGAAAAATGCAAAATAAAATGTTTAAAAATACTTATAATCAAGAAAGTTGCTTTTTCTGCTCTCTGCTGGCTTAGGAACTCTGCAGGGGACCACGTGGAGCTATGCCAAGTTCTCTAATGCCAGAAAAGCCTGCCAAAGCGTGCTTTATAGCAGGGGGCTGGAAAAAACAGGAAATGACCCAAAATGGCCAACGAATTACTAGTTGCTGTCTCTAACCACTCCTCTGAGGACAAACAAGCAGCTCAGTACTCCCCACTCCCACTGGTGAGTAAAGAAACTACCTCTGGCCACACAAGAAAATGGAGGAACACAGGAACACCAGGGATTGGTCTTGGGGGGCCACTCATTTGGGATATATTTCTCTGAGGTGCAGGCTAAAATCAGTGGGTTATGGCTGACCAAGTATGAAGATGAATGCAACCTGGGCGCGGTCATAAATTCCCCAAGTGATGTGAACATCCTCCAAGAGGGTTTCACCCATAGTTTCGTAGGTTGGTACTAGGCTATCGACCCTAGGACCTATACAAGCCTAGCCATAACAATTCCCTGGCTATTTCTTCCCACACTATTTACTTCCCTGGACCCCTGATTTACTTCCCTGGACCCCAAACAAATGACTGGTGCCAGAAACATGGCCTCAAGCTAAATGTCAAAAAATGCATCATCTCCTTTCGGGAGAGTGACGTTCCCACATATTATCACATTGATAACAATGTCCTAAGCATGCAATGAGTTGTGGGGGATTTGGGCACCCAGGTTGACAGCAACCTGACGTTTGGCCATCATGTTGCTTCTGTTGTATGGAAAGCTTTCTATATGGCCCACCTCATAAGTAAGGGTATCTCATCCAGGGACAAGGAGGTCATAACATCCCTGTATTCTTCCCTTATAAGGCCAATTATTGAGTAAAGTGCCCCCTTCGGCATGTACCTCGCAAAGCACATGCAGCAGCTGGAGAGACCACAGAGGCTCCTCACCAGGAGAATCCAGGGTCACAAACATCTACCCTACACAGACAGGCTGTGGAATAGACTCCCTCTCCATGTCAAGTACAGTACCTCATTATCCCTTTTTAAGTACAACCATGATAACTGGATGGGAAACAGAAAATACACGCCTGGGATTCCACCTGTGTCCCTGCTGGACAGGGGCTTTGGGTGCTGACTTGTCTCAACATGGGCTAAACTCTTGGCTAGGCTTATAAGAGCCTCAGGGCCAATATCCTAGCAACTTCCTATGATATTTATGTGCTTGCATCTGCTCCTTGGTCTCCCACACCCCCTGCACTTTAATCCCTCCTGAAACTGCTCCTCAAGCCAAGTTTTAACAGTCCGTGGTGACTAACTACTTTGGAGCATGGAGGGAGAAGGAGAGACCTGCATTTAAGGATATCTATTGTCTCCATCAAAAGACTTCTCTTCTGACAGACCCTAGCACTGACATTTGAAAAGATAAAGGATGTTGATGCTGGCGCCAAAAAGACTTCAGATACCACTATATCTTCCTCAAATGGAGTCTTGCCAGGGGTATCAAAGGAATCATAGATGTCATGAAACTTAAAGTCCTGAGGTATTCCCTCAGTGACCAAAGTCTGAATGGAGAACCTTAGAAACAGATCTAAATAAAGATCTATTTTTCCTCTGGAAGAAAAGCTCTTTGAACTGAGGTGTCTAGTTTACATCCCTGGAACACAATCCTATATAAGGGAATCAAGAAAGACTTTTGAAATGTTCTCTTGAAATCCCAGGTCATGTATGAGATCTTTCACCCAAGACTTAGATTCCTGACACTTTGAAAAAGACTCTGCAAAGATAAACAAGTCTAAATATGGAAAATGTGATACCCTTTAGCCTGCAATGAGCTATCACTGCTGCTAAACACTTTGTGAATAATCCTGGTGTGGTGGATAGTCCGAAGGGTAAGTCAGAAAAAGTACAGTTGTGTACACTTACCATAAATGTAGATGTTCGAGTGTATTCACTGTTGCAGCCATTACATTTGGGTAATCAGCTGGCAGGTTGCCCTCAGTCGGCCTGATTAACAAAGTCTTGGGTCCTGCGTTGGTTGCTGTCCCTTCTTCTATGACGTCAGCTCATCAGGGCTATAAAACATGCAGTCGACGCCATTACATCAGTTTTTCTTGCCCCAGATGTCAGGTGCCCCCCGAATGGGGAGCAAAAAAAAAAAATATATATATATATATATATATATATATATATATATATATATATATATATATATATATATATATATATGTATATATATATATATATATATATATATATATATATATATATATATATATATATATATATATATATATAATTAAAAACACAAAAATATACCTCCAACCAAAAGCAAATACACCAAAAAGGCTTTTAAGCATAGTAAAAGAAAGTAGAGGCATAGTAAGAGAAAAACAGGGGGCTGGAGGGAGGGTAACCAGGACTGCAACAGTGAATACACTCGAACATCTACATTTATGGTAAGTGTACACAACTGTACTATGTTCTTCATGTTTCACTGTTGCAGTCATTACATTTGGGTAGATTCCCAAAGCTATGGTTGGGAGGAAGGATTTATACAGCATTAGGACCAGCTATAAGGCCCTTCAAAACAGCAGTGGCAGAGCCACATCTGGATTTGGAGAAAATTGGTAAGTGATAATGCTTGGTGAAAGTATGAACTGAACTCCAGGTAGCAGCATCTAGAATATCCCTGGTAGGAACCTCTCTGAGGAAGGCTGTAGAAGTAGATGCAGCCCTGGTGGAATGAGATCTGATTCCCTGGGGGATAGGTTTTCCATGATGCTTATAGCAGAAATGAATGCAATGGTTTATCCATTTAGAAATGGTATGTTTTGAAATAGCATTTCCCTCTGCCCCTGCAGCAAATGCTACCAGCAGTTCGATTTTCTTCGAGTTTTAGTCCTGTCCAAGTAGAATCTAAGTTGTCTGTGTACATCCAATGAATGCAGAATCCGCTCCCCCTTGTTCTGTGGATTGGGAAAGAAAGTTGGCAAATGAATGGACTGATTAAGAGCCACACTAGATACCACCTTGGGAATGAAGGATGGATTGGTCCTGAGTGACACCTTGTCTGCGTGAAAGATGATGAAAGGCTCCACTGCCATAAGGGCCTGTAATTCAGATATCCCTCTAGCGGAAGTGATTGCTAAAAGGAAGGCTGTTTTCCAAGAAAGAAATTTTAAGTCTGCAGTAGCAGCTGGCTCGAAAGGAGGCAGAGTGAGTTTCTCCAATACAAAGTTAAGGTCCCAGGCAGGGGTTGGAGCTCTCCTGAGTGGTCTCAAGTTCTTGGCCCATCTGAGGTACTGCCTGAGCAGAGGATGAGAGAAGAGGGGAGGTTCTGTATTGTAATGAGCTGACATGGCTGAGGCATGGATTTTAATGGAGGAAAAAGACAGGCCCTTGAAGCATCTCAGTTGAGTATTGCAAAATCTGAAGTAAATTGGGCGCTGCTGTGCTCTTCCCTTGAGACTGATTCCAGGCACAGAATCTTTTCCATTTGTCAGCATAAGGTTTTCTAGTAATAAGTCTTCTCATCTCCAAAATGACATCCATTACAGGTTTGCTGAGGGATGCCAAGGGGGAATTTAAGTGATTAGCCAAGCTGCAAGAATCAATGTTGCGAGCTGAGGGTGCAGGATTAGGTTCTCCTGCTGAGTTAGTAAGGTCGGTGTCTGAGGCAGGTGCCATGGAGAAATTTGTGACACACTGCGCAAGAGTGGGTACCAGTGTTGGCGTGGCCAGTCTGGAGCAATCAAAATCATTTTTTGTTTATCCTGTTTGACTTTTAGCAGAACTTTGGAGAGCAGAGGCAGAGGGGGGAAGGCATAGGCTGGGTTTTCCCAGCTGAAGGACAGAGCATCCACCTTCCAGGCTTTTTCTTGAGGAGTTCTTGTGCAAAATTTGTTCAACTGGTAGTTACAGGGTGAAGCAAAAAGATCTATGTCTGGGCATCCCCATTTGCTTGTCAACATATTGAAAATCCATGGTTCCAGTTTCGATTCGTGTGGGTCCATGAGATTTCTGCTTAGTTCGTCTGCCAGAATATTCAGCTTTCCTGGAAGGAATTGAGCTTGTAGCTGCACTTGGTAGCTCAAGGCCGTGTTCCACAATGCCATGGCTAGTCTGCAGAGGGGGTAGGAATGTGTACCCCCCTGCTTGTTTATGTACCATATAACCGTGGTGTTGTCTGTCTTTACCATTAGTTGTCCTGGATGAAGTTAGTCCTTGAAGGCTGTCAGAGCATTCTGTACAGCTAGCATTTCTTTTTGATTGATATATAAAGGCTCCATTTGCCCTGAATGCACTTCCCTGCCAGATGAGCCCCCCATGCATAGTCTGATGTGTCTGTAGTTAGGGTTTGGGTGGCAGGGGGTGGTGTGAATGGCAGTCCCTTGTTCTGGTGGCAGGCCTCTGCCCACCATAGGAACTCCAGGCATAGGCAAGGTATGATACGAATCATTGTTTCCAGGCTGTGACAATGTTGACTCCATTAACATTTTAAATACCACTGAAGTTTCCTTATGGAATTAGAAGAATGCAGGAGGCCATGAACCCCAAGGCTTGCAGTATTTGTCTTGCAGATAGCAGGGTTTTTGTGGCCACCTGTTTGAAGTAAGTCACCAAATGAATTTGCTTTTCTGGTGTAAGGAAAGCCATCTGGGCAGCTGTATTTCAAGCTTGCACCCAGGAATGTAATTTTTTGAGAGGGTACCAGTTGTGATTTCTTTTCATTTATGGTGTACCCTAGACAAGTTAGAACCCTTTTTACAAAAATATGGCCTGGTTTTCTGCCTGAATTAGACAATCGTCCAGGTATGGATATATATCTGAATATTTCTTTGCCTGCAAAATGCAATTACTGGAGCCAGGCATTTTGTGAATACCTTGGGTGCAGTAGACAAGCCAAAAGGTAGTGCAGAGAACTTATAATGCAAGTAGCCTGCTTTGAAGCGTAGGTATCTTCTGCAAGATTCCCTGATTGGGATATGCAGGTAAGCCTCTTTTAAATCTAGAGTTGCCAACTAGGCATCCTTGCCTAGCATAGGAAGTAACTGGTGAAGAGTCAACATCTTGAATTTTGGAATGTCCAGAAAGGTGTTTAGAGTAGACAGGTCCAGAATTGGACGCCATGATTTGTCTTTTCTGGGTACCAGGAAAAGTCTGGAATAGAAACCTTGCCTCTTTTTCTCTTCTGGTACTGGTTGAATAGCCCCCATGTTTAGGAGGGAAAGTACTTGTTTCTGAGCCTCTGTCCACTGATTTGGGGGCAGGTCTGGCCACCCGTTTGGAGTTGGCAATGTGTGGAAATGAAATCTGTATCCCTGGCACACTATATTTAAAACCCATTTATACTGGGTTATAAGTTGCCAGTTTTTTGCATGAAGAGCCAGTTTTCCCCCCAAAGGGGCGGCTGACTGGTAAGTGCTTGGTAATTTTAAAAGGAAAGTCATTGAGACTGTTTACCATAGGGTGGTGTCTTGTTTTTTCCAGATTTGGAAGTGGAAGCACCCCATTGCTTAGTTCTGAGAGTCCCTTGGGACTGAAACCTGGTGCTTTTGGAGTGTCTGGGTTTGGCTTGAGTGAATCTGGAAGGAGCTGGAAAGGACCAGTTCTTAGTAGGCCAGTGCCTGCTAAATCTTGGATGTTGTACTTGTAAGAAATCTTTCACAGTTTGCATAGATTTAGCTTTATCTTCATTCTTTTTTAGAACTTCTTCAGCCTAATTGCCAAACAGACGGTCCTGATGCAAAGGAGCATCCAACAGTTTTGCTTTAACATGATCAAGCAGAGATTGCTCCTTAAGCCAAGCATGCCTTCTAAGCACAGACCAAGTAAGAGCAGCCCTGCAAGAGGCCTCTAAAGAATCAAAACCACATTGCAAAGTATGTTTTCCAACTTGTTCAGCTGAATGCAATAAATCCTGTAAATCTTTATTTTCCACACAGTCAGAAATCAACATCATTTTCTGTTTAAGTAGTCCCATGATATGCTGTTGATATTTTAGCATATGAAATTGACAGTTTACAGCCCTGATTGCCAAGGTTGCAGAAGTACAAACCTTTTTACCCCATCTATCCAGCGCCCTGGAGTCTATCAGAGGGGTAGGATTTTTAGCAGTAGAAGCCTTAATGTCCTTGGCCCCTGAGAAATGGTTTCCGGGTCCGCAACAGGATTTTTGAAAAGGAATTTGTGGGACTCAGGAAACCTGTAGTATCAGTCTGGTTTACTAGGGGCCGGAGGCAGGGAAACAGGGGCCATACTGGATTCCGAAAACACATCAACAATGTCTAGAACAGGAGGTATAGCCAAAGGCCTATGCTGAGGAAGAAGAAGGAAATCCCCAAGCCTCTTTTTGGATTCAGAAAATTCCTGACTTTCCCAGTGGAAATGCTCCCTTAAGGTATGTAAAGTTTCCCCAAAAGAAAAATCCTCAGGGGGAGAAGCAGAGGGAATGGAATCCTCTGCATCAGAATCCTCATAAGTAGATATGGACAAATCCAGGTCATTAGAAGAGTCAGAAGAAACAGAGTCCTGTTCAGAAGATTCATAGTCAAGTTCAGTCCTAGGCCTCTCAGAAGGGGGGGTTGACTACCCCTGATTAGAGTAATTAAATCTTCAGCCATTTTGATCATTTGTTTTTTAGGTATAGGGGTCTGAACATGTGGCCTGGACGTCATTTTTTTAGACATAGATCGAGATTTAGGCCTTAGTATTGAAGGTGGAGTCGGTTTAATATGCAAGTCTGTAGGCCTGAATACACCCTCAGAAGCCGGTGCCTGCACAGCAGCTCCGGACCCATCCAAGGTAGAGATATCCACGGGTTCCATAGGTGAAGCATCTCGTGGCATACCAGACTCCAAATGGGTCTCAGTAGAGGCCTGTGAATCAGAAGTAGTGGGTATCAGGGGCTGCGAAAGCGCCTTGCTGAGTACCGGCGTACTGCCGACTGGCTAAGGAGAAGCGTCGTCGGCAGTTTTGAACCTCAACGGCCTGTCTATGTCTTTTTCTTTGTGTTTTTTTGGTATTCTGGTAGTCGGATGGCTAACCAACGTCATTTCTGGATAATTAAACTGAGAACCAAAATATTTAGAAGCAAAAATGTACCAACGACGGATAGTGTGCAGATTAAATAAAGCACAAAACTGACAGCAAGGTACGTCGTGGTCAGGGCCTACGCAAGGAATACAGTATAAATGAAAACCTTTATGAGGTATTTGCTTCCCACAAGTAATGCAATTATTAACTTTTACGGACATTGATAAGGAGCAAGAAAAAGTTTCCCCAACGAGGTACTTAGCTTTTAGTTGAAGACTTCGGTTCTGAAACTCGAAAACATAAATTTCAGGAGTCGGCCGACCGGCACTTGCAAACTGCTTCTGCTTCGGGCATCGCACGGCAAGAAAGACTGATGTAATGGCATCGGCTGCATGTTTTATACTATTGACGACCTGACGTCATGGAAGAAGGAACAGCAACCGACGCAGGACCCAAGACTTTGTTAATCAGGCTGACTGAGGGCAACCTGCCAGCAGATTACCCAACGGTAATGACTGCAACAGTGAAACACAAAGAACATCTGATAATGTGATCCAGACACAAAAACTTTAAGAACCATCTGAAGTCTAGATGAATATGGATGCGATACACATCTTTTAAGCCTACTGTAACCAGGAAACTTGAAAGAGGAGGAGAAGGTAACAAGTTGTGTAGTGACATCATTTTGAATTTGATCACTATCACAAACAGGTTTACGAAAGAAAGGTGTAGAACTGGCCTCCAAGCTTGGCATTAGGGGAAATCCTTGAATAAAAACCTCTCCTCACATAGGAAGAACAAACTGATTCTATGGCTACTTGCAACAGCATGTGATGAAGGACAGCTGGAAACAAAACAGTCTGATCTGGAGGATGAGGAATGACCCCCTGGAAAGGAAGAATTTCCTCTCACTACCATCTGTAACCATGATGAATGATTTTCAGAACCCATTTGTCTGAAACAATCTGTTGCCAAAGAGAAAAATGGAGATTCAGACTTTTTGGAAGAAAAAAGGGGCCCAGGAGTGAGCTGATCATAGGGTCTGTTGTCAGTCATTCAGACTTGTTGAACTATCGCTGGCTTGGGGAGACTTCTTTTTGGAATCTCCTTGCCATTTCTTCTTAAATGTCTCTTTACCCGAATTCTGTTGAGACTGTTTATTCTGTTTTTTGCCAAAACTGGATGGGGAGATAGAAAACCCCTTGTACAGTTTGGAAAAGGAGGGCTGAAAAATCTTGCAGCTTCCTCAGATCAGCTTGCTCTTTTCATCGCACTTTTACTCACCCCTGCAGCAGAGGAGCCAAACATTAAACTTCTATCCAATGGAGAATTTAAAATCTCATTTTTAACATCATCTGGAAAGTTCTGAGAATCAATGTAGCCATGCAAACCTTAAAAAGTGCCAGTGGCCATAGCCCTGGAAGAAGCATCAACAGAGTCATACACACAATGCAAACAATGAGTAGTGACCTGTGCAATAAAAGAAACCAAGTAATTTAAAGCAGTTTTTTCCTCACAAGAAGTAACTGAAAATAAAACATTCCTACTTTCACACTCCTACTTTCACAATTTGTCAGAACAAGTTTTAACACACGAGCTTGAAAATTCAAAATTCTGAAGATCGAAATTACAAAAGTATACACTTTTCCCCATACCTATCAACAATTCCCCCTCCTTATCAGAGAGAGTAGGGCTGAAATTAGTTAAGTGCTTAGCAGCAGTGGGATCAACTAAAGCTATAGCTGCTGGGTCGGGAATGGGAATGGTGGATAAAATTTAAATGACTGAGGAAATTTATACATCCTATCTTTTTAGTGGCAGATGGCTGACTATTAGGAAAATGGCAGGCAGTAACATACACATCCTCTAAAACAGACAGAACAGGAGGAATGGGTGTAGGTTCTGGAAAATCCTTCTGCAGCAACTTACCACATTTTCTGAGGGACTGAAAAACCGCAATGCTCTCCCACTGAAAACACACTGGCACATTACATAAATAGTCAGAGTTTGAATCAGAAGTCAGAAGAAAAACCTTGTATCCATTTCTGCATCCTACTGTTCAGATTCAGAACCTTGAATTTCTCCAGGAAGGGGAATCCTCTGTTTCTTTTACCAGAAACTGCTTTACAAGAAGGATCAATAGCCTGAATTAAACCCTGAGCCAGACCCAGTAAAATAGTATAACCAAAGAAAATTGAGGAGGAGTAGATACATGGTTGGTTTTCTGTTTATTTTGATGTGAAAAATGGGACCTACCATGTTTACTAATGGCAGCAGCAGCTTCCCCAGGGATGGCTACAGCATTTGGACACAACAGGGAAATCTTCTCTGCTCCCTCTCCCACAACCAACAAGAGTGGCTCTCCCTTGCCCACCCTGCCCACTGAGGGAACCCCAACAGCTGCATAGGACATGGCTAACCCCCGGTCCATAGTGCCTATAGGTGTTGCATCAAACAGATCCAGGGTAAATAATGAGTGGTCTGAGGTACAACAAAGGGCTACAACAGAATCACCAACTTGCGTCTGAGGCACATTTCTAGCCTAATGTGGTGGCAAAGGCTGTTTGCTTTTTTTTTCTTTTTGAGGCTGAAAAAAGGACCAACCTTTGGACCAGTAACTTGTTCCATGGTCAAGCCAAAAATAATGCCTCTTCTTTCCCATGGAAGACAAGCAGCAATTGCTGTTAAATACCACCAGTCCACAACAGTTACTTTTTTGACAGAAAAACACACTAAAAAACCCACTTTAAAATACTATGCTAGCTCCACAAAATAAACATAATTTCTCCACAGTAAAAATGTTTCCAGTTAATTTACACCACTTTTAAACGGACAGAAAAAAATGAGCACTCCGTTTAAAAGTTACAGTCTGGAGACATTCCATTAAAACATAGCACTCCTAGTTTTAAAATAACTTTCCTGAAGAGGAAATAAATAAAACTGCAACAAAACTAAAAAAATGGAAGTTTTCCTCCCAAAGGAAACTTCTCTGCCCAGCAAAGGGCAACACAGGCAGCAGGAAAGCTCTAAATGGAATGGTTCTCAAACTTGTCTTTTAGTCAGCTAAATCCGAGCTGCCTGACAGTTTGGGTGTGTGAGAGGTACCTTGAATTTTGGAAGCTGGCCGGCTGCTATATCCTTTGCAGCATATAACCTACATAGTTAGGCTACTGCAGCAGTGATAAATATGATCATCATTTAGATTTATCATGACTTCGTACTTAGTCCAGTAAGTGTATTGATTGTACTGCATATATATGTGTAATAATATGCAAGTAGAATGCACCACATTTTAAACACTACAGAATGTACCTTCTTTTTCATCTTCCTTATTAACGGGTTGCTCTTCTTCAGATGAGGTGACTGCCTTTACGGTTACAGTTTCCTCCTCTTCATCTTCTTCTATTGAAAAAACAAAACATTTTTTCTTGTTAGTCTTAAATATTCCAGGTTTTCCTGCCAAGTCAATAACAATTCACTGCAAAATGCAAAATCATGCCTGTTTAAAATAAGCAAATAAATAGCACAACTAGTCTAAACTGATGGAAACATCTAAAATAAATAAAACTAGGCTTGTCTCTAGTATGACAGATACATCAATTTAACCACTGATTGACTAGTGGTATTAGTTTTAAAAAGAACTATACTTAAAAAAATTAAAAAACACACAATGGAATGGAAACTAAAAGTAAATATAAAGTTAAAATAAATAAAACTTGTCACCAAACATGACATGAAAACTACCAGAATGAGAAAGTCTTGTGAAAAGTACATGCAGTTGTGTGTACTACATCATCTGCAGTTTAGTAACCAGATTACAAATATGCAGCTTTTTCTAACAATATTTTCCACTATACATTTTAATAAGAATATCCACATCAGCAAAGAATTTTTAATATGTACTTGACTGATATTACTGCAAAGGTCATTCCAAATGGTATGAGTTAAGTAACTGTGGCTACAGCTCTACTCTCTTACATACAGTCATATATTTTCAGCTGATAACATTTCAAAACTACTCAAATCTTGTTCAGTGTCAGTGACTGCACAGCCATCTCTTAGCATTCTGCCAAATACCCTGTCACGTTTAAAACCTTAATTTCAAACTGAACTTTACCTACCTCATTTGTAGAGAACTACAGGCAACCAAAATTACTACTCAAGTACTCTTTCATCTCGATTTATAACAGTAATTAAATGCAACACATAGCATTATACATAATTAATCCAGTGGTTAATAAAAGCTCTTAACTGACCAGCTGATCTCAGAAAGTGCTTGCTCATTTGCTTTGAAGACAGTAAAATTAATATAAAATCACAAATATTAATATAACTTCCGCTACTTCAAAAAGCGCAGTACCACTACAGATATCCTATGCATCTTAGATGTCATGCAGAAACACCATTATACGATACTTCTGCAGCTGATAAGCAACATTCACGTGAAAACTAACTATATATAGGCTTGGGAGGCTTTATCTGGAGGTTTCATTCTCCTTTTCCATATTTCCTCTTGTCACAATACTGAATGACAACCACTAAAGTACTAAAATTTGCACCACAGTATAGAGAGATAAAGCCCTGCCTATGACACGGGCAACCAGGTTTAACTAGCAGATTGGGACCTTGATGGCATTACAGGAAAGACGGATGTCCCATGCTGAGGGGAGGTGCTAATTCCAGTTGGCTTATATCACTGTTCCCAATAAGTTCCAGTTGGCTTATATCACTGTTCCCAATTTGACCACTTTCAACAGGACATTTTGAATGAGAGGGAAGGGGGGATGCATAAACATCCCCTTCTATGAGAAAGAGAGGGTGTCCACTTTCCAAGACAGAGGGTAAGGAACCCTGGCACAAAAGAGAGGAAGTTGTTTAGAGGGGAGGCAATGAGGTCCAGATGTGGAATGTGGTGTACCCCACCAGTGAACCACATCCAAGAACACATCCCTGTGGAGCATCCACAAAAGAGAATGTGTCAATGATCTGCTTAATGTGTCCACCATTGAGTTCTAAGCTGAGGTAGGTACACAACTTGCAGGGTTACTTTGTACTGGACTGCCAATTCCCATGCCTTGAGGGCTAACCGGCAAAGAAGGCATGATTTGTTGTCTTTGCTTGTGTGTGTGTACCAGAGGACAATGGTATTGTCTGTAAATATCTTCAGCGGACCTGGTAAGGAAAGAGGATGAAAGGTTTGCAAGGCCAGAATCAGAGCCCTCATCTCTCTGATGTTAGTGTGCTCTCTCTGCTTTGAAGGGGACCAAAGACCCAGAACCCTCCTGTAAGCAAAGGTTGCTCCCCAACCTCTGTCTGAGGCGTCTGTGAAAAGCTGTTGTGAAGGTTGGGGTGGAAGAAGAGGAAGACCTGGATTCTGAGACAGCTGCTGAATCAACCAATGGAGCTCTGTTTTCCGGCAAGGGAGAAGAGGGACCAAGAAATCTCAAGGATGAGCATGCTGAGACCATGTTGTCTTTAGAAACCATAGAAACTTCCTCATGTGTAGCTTTGCAAAAAGGCAGCATGGGAATCGTGGAGGCCATGAATCGAAGTCTCAGCAATTCCCTGACCAAAATAAAAGGAAGAGGCAGAAAACTCTCCATGAAGGTTATAAAAGAGAGAAAACCTTGTCTGTAGGGAGGTAAATCATCATCAGATCTGTCCTGAACCTGCACCCAAAGAAAATGAAATCCTGAGATGGTGTCAGACTGGATTTTTTGGAATTTATTGTAAATCCTAAGCCTTGAAGAAAAAACAAAAAGGCTTGGACAAGGTTTTGTTTCAACTGATCCAAATTGTTGGTCAGAAAAAGAAGACTGTCTAAATTGGGGAAAACTTGAACCCTCAGAAAGGCAATGGCTGGATAATTTGTGAATAACCCTTGGGGCAGTGGAAAGACCAAAGGGCAAGGCAGAAAAAGTGCAAAGAACCCACCAAGAAAGATAAGAATTTCCTGTACTGAGGGTGAATGGGAATATGCAGGTAAGCATCTTTGAGATCCAGAGAAGAAATGATGGACTGAGGACAGATCAGGAGAAAAAGTGTGTGCAGTGACAACATTCAAAAGGAAAGTGTTTAAGTGGAAAAGATCTCGACTGGGTCTCCAAGGACCATCCTTTCTTGGAACTAGAAACATTCTGAAGTAAAACCCTTTTCCTCTTTGTTCTAGAGGAACAGTCTGAATGGTGCCTTGAGAAAGAAGGTGAGCTAATAGCTGAGGGAACAGATGACATTGACAAGAAGGGGGTTGAGGAATCCCCAGGGAAGGAGGGAGAGTCTTCTAAGTCAAAGTATCCTCTTTGGATGACAGAAAGAACCAAGGAGTCCTAAGTGATCTCCACCCAGGCTGGAAAAGAAACAGAAAGGTAAAGAGAGAGGTGTGTGACTTGGAAGAAGAGAGTGAATGTCAAAGAGAGCTGTATCTGGCCTGAAAGTGGTGATAACATGGAGGGACAGGAGCAACAAATTTTGACACAAGAGGTCTCCTAGAAGACTTTTTAGACCTAGTACCAGAAGTAGAAGCAGAGGAAGACCTAGCAGACCTCTTAAACGACATCTTCACAGAAAAACTCCTATGGAATTTGGGAACTGGTGAGACAAGCAAGTGTTTCAAATCTTGGACTTCTTTACCTTTTTCCTACAGAGATTTTTTTAAAGAGTTCTGCAGTAGCTGAACCAAAAAGTAGAGACTTATCTAGAGAAGCATCAAATAACTTGGCCTTTATGTTATCAGGTAAAGACTGAAGCCTCAACAAAGAATGTCTTCTAAGGACAGATGCGGAAGCTGCAGCCCTGGAAGATGCCTCCACAACATCATAGCTGCACAATTGAATGTCTAGCTACCTGAGAAGATGCAGACAAAAGAGAACAAACCTTCGATTCGGGTAGCTGGTCCAAGGCCAGAGATGCTTGAGAAAGCAAAGTCAAAGAAGATCTGGACATGTGTGTCTGGTAATTAATGGCTCTAATAGCTAAGTTGGACGAAGTGTAAACCTTCTTACCCAGTCTCTCAAAAATAGTAAAGTTGTGTAAAATCTTACCATAACCATAGATGTCCTTCTCTTTCATGTTGCAATATTCACTGGTGAGTTACCCTTCTTCTGATTAGCCTGTCCGGCCAGGTTTCCAAAGCTTTTCCAGTCCCAGAAGGTGTGTCGGACGTCTGACGTCTTGGCAGGTATGTGGGCCATAAATGTGACATCTGCGTGTACCGTCCCTCAAAACTAAGGAAGTCCCAGAAGGAGCCAGTCCTGATGGCCTAGCCTGTACAGAAGCCGAGGAGAGCAAGTGCAAGGATAAGATGCAAGGATAAGAGGGGGATGGTGGGAGGGAAGGAATACTGCAACATGGAAGAGAAGGGCATCTATGGTTATGGTAAGATTTTACACAACTTTCCTATGTCTTTCTATTCCAATGTTGTAGTATTCACTAGTGGATGATAATAAAAGCTCACTGGTGGTTGGGACATGGTCTGGATGAGGATTCCAGGAACCCATGCAGGCTACCCCTAGCAAATCCTGCCCTGGCAATGTGGTCCAATTTATAGTGCCTGGTGAAGGTGTGCCAAAAAGGGCAGAGTGATCCAAGGGTGCACCCAAGAGTTTGTAGCCTTAAAGGCCAGGGTAGAAGAAGTATAAATCTTCTTACCGCACCTCTCCATGGCCTTGCTGTCTTTATCTGCAGGTAGGACAGTAGTAGTTGGGAGAAGTTTGGTAGCCCTATCAGTAGCAACAGAAATAGTAGCAGGGTCTGCTTGGGAGAACTTGAATAGGAATGTCTCTGCATCAGGTACCATGTATAATCTGTCTGCTCTTCTAGGGGCAGGTGGCTGGGAATCTGGGTTCAAGCATGCTGCAGCAAAAGCAACCAAGAAGGCAGGCTGGACAGGTGGAATAGGAGCCGGGTTAGGAGATTCCATCTGGATAAAGTCATGTAATCTTTTTTGGGCCTCAGACATGTCTGAGCAATCCCACTTAAAATGCTCTTTCATAAGGTTGACTGTGTCCCCAAAGGTAAGGTCTTCCACAGGGGAGTCAGGTTCTGCAGAGGCTTCTTCCGGGGATCCATATCCCAGAGGGGAAGTAATTTGTGAAGAGTAGGACAAAGATGTCTTAAACACTCATGTTATCTCCTCAAAACCCCCTAAACTACGCTTCAGTGCACAGACCATGCTTTCTCAGTCCTTGGTCCCAAACGTCTCCTTTCTTTTCTTAAAGACCATTTCTCTTACTCGACTTTCTGTTGAGAAATAAAAGCACATTTCAAGACTCTAGGAAATGCAACTGCTGTGTCTCGATCATACAGCTTACCCTCTTAATTCCCTTCATACATTGCCCTGACTTTTTAGATTGTGATTCTTTCAGCATGCCAACTCTGAAGCCACGCTATACTTAATGCATGTATATACTGTTTTTTCAGTCATTGCATATAAAATAATTTGTTTCCATTATACCCACAAACTAACTATGACAGTCACTTTGTATACAACATGTATATATTGTATTCTGCCATTCTCTCTGTATAAAATGTCATGTATCTATTGTTTTCCCCAGACTGAGACTGAAATGGGTCCAAAGGGATCAGTGCTCTACCCCAGTTAACATATTTAAAATAAAATAAACAATTTATATCCCCAAAAGACTTGAAACTGTCTCAAAACGTCCCACAACATTA
The DNA here is from genome assembly GCF_019279795.1 of Protopterus annectens. NCBI lineage: Eukaryota > Metazoa > Chordata > Ceratodontiformes > Protopteridae > Protopterus > Protopterus annectens. The sequence continues at coordinate 94,716,540 of NC_056738.1, read as the reverse complement.
AAATGTCATTTTCTGAATTTATCAAGGACAAAATAATATCGTCTACAAATAAAGACAACTTTTCTTGATCACCATATCAACTACATCTTTGACTTTGAGTCCTTTATTTTCATTGCCAAAAGCTGTCAATACAAAGCAATGAAAGGGGAGAGAGACACATCCCTGTCTGTTCCCTCAGTTCAAACACTTACTTATTGTTGTTAACAACAAAATAAGCTATCTCACTTGCTGCCTAATACCATAGGAGTCCCTCAGGGCTCCATACTAGGTCCCCTCCTCTTTTCTGTATTCATAAATGAACTCCACACTGTTATCCCTAAAGCCACCTGTATCCAATATGCAGATGACTCCACCCTGATTTGCTCTGCAGTCTCTCTCTCTGATCTACAAGTAGTCACCCAACACTCCTTTACTGCAGTAGAAAAATGGCTCGCAGCACGGAAACTCCTCCTAAATCAAAAAAAAAACAAATTACTAATATTTCTTCCCTCCTCAGGGCCTCCACCAGTTCAACTTTCTCCACTATCTAATAACAATACCTTCTTCGTCCAATCTACAAATGGTACCAAAATTGAGCCTGATACCAACACTAAACTGTTAGGGGTCACTATTGATAATAAGCTTAGATTTGACAACCATATCAGTCAAACCATAAAACAGTAAATAAGAAACTCGGATCCTTGTATAGAATCAAAAACTTCCTAACCCCTACTGCCAAACTCACTATTGCACGCACACATCTCCTCTAACTTACTGTATGCCTCTCCTGTCCTTTCCTTCCTCAATAAAAATGAGATCAAGAAACTCTCTGTTGCCTATAATCACATTGCCAGATTTGTAATAAGTGCTCCCCATAGAACTCATCATTGTCATAATCTAAGGAAACTTGACTGGCTTGAACTACCCAATCTTCTTAAAATGAACCAACTCACTGAAGCATTTAAAATAATCAAACAACCTGAAAAAACCCCTTCACTGAGTGAAATACTGATTCCCTACTCCAATCTTAGCTGTCTTCGCTAATAGATTTCTGGTTCAAACCATCAAAGCCAACAACTTGGGTGGTGAAGCTCTCTTTGCCAATTCCATAGGGAAGGTTTGGAATTCCCTCCCTAATAACCTAAGACTTTCCACCTCCCTTTGTCAATTCAAAAATAATCTTAAGCTATATTTTAAGTCTCATTGGCTTTGCCCATGTATTAACCCTGATTAACTCTCCTTGACCCATACTATACCCACTCCTCTGTACCTACTAGATCCTACTCTTCCTTTTCAAAGTCTCAAATAATTATCAACCAACGTCCTTAGATCCTACCTCCTCTGGTTTCTATAGAAATCAAGCTCCTCCCTGCTTGACTGCATACTATAACAGTAAGGATCCTGTAACAACTTATAGAAATATTATTGCATTTTGAGTTGTATCTAATTCACTCTGCTGACAAATGTATCTAAACCAAAAAAAAAAAAAAATATTGTCCCTGTAACTGTGTATTATCTGTATGTATCTGTATGTAATTAATGTTGTATTTTTTACTCTGTGGAGCTTTTCTCCCCGGGCCTCCGCTGAAAATGGACATGCATCCAGTCGGACTATCCCGGTCAACAAATGTAAAATAAAATAAAATAAAAATATTGGAGAGGAACCCTCCCACTTTAATTCTTGCACCACTCCTTTATATATCCTCCTAATTCACCTTACTACTGTATCAGTGAATGCAAATGCTTCCACTGCCCTGCTCATAAACTCCTAGTTTACTCTGTCAAATGCTTTCTCAGCAACAAGACCCACCAACAGCAGTGGTATTTTCTTACATACTGCTTCCCTCTGGATCATCAGTGTTCTGTTAATGGTGTTAAATGTTTTTCTCCGCAAAACCACATTGATCTATAGCTATCAATTTTGTCAATACCTTTGCAATTTTTTTTTAACAAATATAGACAAACACTTAATAATCACAGTTTAAAATTAAAATCGGTCTACATAAAGCTGGATCTAAAGGGTCTTTACCCTCTTTGGATAATACAACCACCACAGCTTTCTTCCAATATGTTAATGCTTCCTCTCCTTTTAAAATACTATCAAACAAAAAATATCCAGATTTCTATCACTTTCTTCCCTCCTAATCTCCAACCTTCCACAGGAATGCCACCTGTTCCTAGAGACGTCTCTGCAGATTGATTATACGTAACAGAGGAAATAATGAGATAAAAATGGTGAACTATTATTTTTGAGCCTCATCTTCCTCTTACCTTGGCATAATTACATTTTCCATAAATATTTCCATTTGTGCTCTTTCTTAGTTCCACATTGCTCTGCTTTATACAAATTTTAATAAAATTTCTGAAATATCTCTAAAAACTTCTATAGGATCATGGTTATTTATGTTGTCATAGGCTCTCTAAGTTTGGTGACAACCCTTTCTACTTTCTGTTGCCCAAGTCATTGTGCTAAAAGTTTTTTTGTGCACTGGAGTTGTTATCCAAGACAGTTGCTTAACAACAACCTTTCTAAACTCATGCATACTATCATAATACCCCCTTATTTTCTCTCTATCACTCTGCAGATGCTCCTCACCTTATTCTGTGAGGCTCCCCTTACTCTGTAATACTTTAACCCTTCTTAGACCCTTGTTGCTTATAATCATATCTTTCTCTTTTAATATTAACCTGTTTTAAATGTCATTATTTTATCCCACTCACTAGGTATCCCTCCTTAAGAAATGCCTACCTCCTCTAATAACTCTAGAATAACTTCCACTACCCATTTCATGAATTCCTATTTTTTAAAAGGAGGATAGGAAAGCACTAGTCTAATATTTCCCTCATTACCCTACATTTTTATCTTAGTTTTTATCAGTGCATGATATGAAACAGTTGATGGATATGTGTTGAAGTTTTTTTAATTAACATACTCCTGTAAAATATAATTTCTATACAGTCTAGCTCAGTTATTGTAACTTGGAGAATAACATACAACTTCTGCCCAAGTTCCTACTACTGAATTAACTTCTTCCATACTAAACATTTTCATATATTCTTTCAGAAATATACCAGCTTTTCTTGTACTTCCTTTCTATGTCCCCCTAATACATCATCACTACGGCAAATCAAGTTGCTGTTCCCACCTACAAGTAACAGTTCCTGCAAAGAGCAAATTGTTTCTCAAAAATGTAAGCTCCATAATAGCAGTTTTTGGTGGAATATAAATGCATGCCAGCATAATCCTCCTCCCTTGTCAATAGTCCCTTACTATCACAAATTAACCACTATCTTTTTCCCTCTTCTATCACAATTGGAGCTTACTCTAGCAATCCATTGCATTATTCCCCTTTTCCTTTATACCAGATATTCTGCTGAATAACCATCTTGAAATCTGTTAAATTCACATGCTCACTTCTTTCCAAATGAGTCTCCTGTAGCACTTTGCATTTCTTAATGTAATTCAAAATTCTTTCCTCTATCTATACCTGTAAGGCCATCTGCATTCCAAGATGGTACAGACTGAGTAGCTATTGTTCCCATCTATTACACATGACAGTTTTTTGAATGTGTACTTCTAACCTTTGTCTTACATACACACACTAATGTTTGACAGGTTGATCTTTTATACAGTTCGGTCTTCTCATCTCCATTTGAACCTGTCATATTTTTCAAGATTATTTGCTTTATTGAAACTCTTAAAAAAAAAAATACATTTTCAGAACACCCCACCCCCAATTAACTTAAACACATACTCAAAGCTATATACATTTTCAGCAAACAAAGTGTAACCCTCCAAATGCAAACAACTTTCACAAACAGACAGCTACACCCAGAGACATTACTTAATCTAAAATGAAGATTACCAAAGCTAAATCACATTACAGACTGTGTTCCCACTTACACTAATTGCTCTCTCTTCTCATGTCATCTCTATTCCTCTCCCAGATGTAAAAACCAGCTTGCATACTTTCAGAAAGCATTAAAGTTTAGCACCAAGAAAAAGTGTACTAGTAACTTTTAAATAAAACTAATTTGTACAATTTTCTATTAAATGCATTCACGGATTAAAGCTGCTGTGAAGGCTACTACCTCTTATTCACTTCCCATAATTTCGAACCATGTTTCATGGAACTGCTTGCCATTGTACTGTTAAATTCTACATTTCCAGAATGCTCAGAACTATCAAGACTAAATGCTTGCACCTGCAGGCACCTGTCCATGTAAAAGTACTCAAATCTTTGCAGATGCATGAAGGAATATTTGTAAATTTCATTCAGAACACAATGTACTGAATTCCCCTGGCCAACTGCCTTGAGCTGTGGACTTTTCATCCCCCATGGATAGCATTTGTTAGTGGAAAAAAGCTAATATCTTGTAGATGCAAGAACAGCATTTTTCATGTCATCATTTGGCTTATTTGCTTATGTTAAAAAAAACTTGCTTATAGCTTAAGCCTAGGACATTAATCTATACAACCATCTTTGTAAAAACATGGGAAATCATTACCTTAATTTTACATATAATATATAATACAATAACTACATCTTTACACAGCTCCTACTTAGCAGCTGAAGATCACATCATTATAGTAACTTAAACTTGCTTCTGTCCTTTCTCTTCTTGTTATAGTATAAAGCCTATGTTCCTTACAACTAAGAAAAACTACTCGATTACTTTAACATCTTTAATATATACAACAGCCAATGAAGACTCTCCCACTTAAAATACCTGTGACTGCATTCTATAAAAACTGCTTTTGTATCATGAAATGTTTTATACAGTTACTAATAGGAACAGACATGGTTTTACTTACAGTTACTCCCCTCTGCCTTTAGAGCTCTTATAAACATTAATGACAAAATGGAGTATATGATTTACAATTCACTCACAAGTTTAACAAAATGAGCAAAATTTCAAAATTTCAGTCCTTCTCACCCAGTTTTTCTTTCAAAGCCATTATTTCATACATGTGCCAGATGGTTTATAGTCTCCCATTTATTCACAAATTTCAGTATTGCTGGTCTTCCTGATCAGCTCCATTTTCCAACACCATACTCTGGTTCAAGTCCAAGGTATACCTGATTCTTCTAGTCAACTCCTGTGCTGTTTTATCTCTCTCAAGCATTTTCCTTTGGAACAATGGAAAATGTTTAATTAGCAAAGTTTCTATGAGCTTTATTGTCAGAAGAATGAGAAGCATAGTTCTCTTCTGCTTGTTGGCTCACTGTTTGTTGGATAAAATGTATTTCCTCCTTAGATGGTTCTGCATCCAAAAATGTATTTGATCCTCCATTTAAAAAAATATTCTGAAGACAGCTGGATAAAGCAACTTGAATCTCACACCTACCTCTCGATATTCCTTGATTGATGAGATAAATTTGCTTCTCTTTCGCCTGGTGTACAGTGAATAGTCATTTTCCACAAACACTGCTGTTTAGAATTTTTAATAATTTTCCTTTCTGCCACAGCCTGCTGATATGACTGCATCTTTCCTTCTATAGGTCTTGGATGCTTTCTCATGGCCAGATTCAAGCATATACTTGATGTGCCTTTTCATGTAACAAATCCTGCTGTCGAACACCAGTCCAGTTGCTTACTTGTGCTTTAATGGAATAAAGTCAATCAGTTTCTTCCAGCCTCTGTGGTACAGCATAAAATATCAGGTTTCCACTGTGTGTTCTGCCTTTTAATGCTATTTTTTTAAACAGTTCTTCTTGAGAAGCCTCATACTCAGCCAGCCTTTTCTTCATTTCATCCTCTGATTGCCGCCATTTTATCAGTTCATCTAAACAGCTGAATAGCAAAATGTGGATTGGAGAACATATTCCACATCTCAGAGCAAGAAGAGGTGCAGAGATGGAGGGAAAAGTAGGAGGACCTAATGGGTTGTGGTTCTATTTTCAACTTAAGTTCTATTAATTTAAATTAATTTCACTTTAAGTGTTAAAAGTTTTTTCCCCTTTCATTTCAGTGAAAAATTACAACTTAGTCCAACTGCTGATCAATGTAAATTATATGTTAGAAAATTGAATTTGCATTATATTTTGCAAGATATTAAATGTTTTACTAATGGCAAATTTGATGTCATTTGCAAAAGAAGAACTTATAACCCTGCGCTGCTCAGTACGCTGGGTGTATTTTATGATGCCTGTGAAAGGGACTTTACAAAACTGTTGAAAGACAAACCTATATACAAAAAAGTTTAACTTAACTATTCAGGAGAGATCCAATTAATATGACTTACAAAAATTAGATACCCTTACGTTTATGCAAGCTTTTAAGGGAAATAGCTAGTCCTGACACATTTTGACATATATAATTCTTGTATGGTTGATGTTTTAGCAGACAGTAGTTGTTTCAAAGTAGTAAAATCTTGATTATTCTAAAAAAGTAAACAAAAGTCTGTTTGACCTTCTATGTCAGGGTTATACGGGCTTCTCTGTCTATAAACTTCTGGAAAATGATCACCCTAAAATAGGTAGAATTTCTGTAATTCCCATAATTCACAAAATCACCAAGCATCCACCTTTTAGGCTGATAGTGGTTGTACATAATAGCAAAACTGAAACAAACGTGTTTTTTCTAGATTCTATTTTAAACTCTGTGGTACAACATTCTGATTTTTTATTTGGGAGATTCATGGTTGTGCTTGGATTTAATTAAAAATATATACTTCTGGTTCAGAAACTGTATTAGTTACAATTGACTTAGTGTCATTATAAACATTTAAAGAAGAAGTGGGCATTGAATGTGTTAGGTTATATTCAAGTAAGTTCACAGATTTTGATAATACAAAGATTAATACAATATAATTATTGTTGATTATTTTAGAAAATACATTTTTATGTTCCAAGAAAAAATATTTCGCCCACTCAAAGGAGTAGCTATGGGTGTTAAAATGGCCCCGGTTGTTGCTAACCTAGTTATGAGTTGGAACCCCTACTGATCGGCATATACTTCTCAGAAATACAGGCAAACACAGGAGGACTATGGCTAACCAAGTTTGCCGATGACTGCAAACTGGGAGCCATAACTGACTCTCCGGCTGACATGGACATCCTCCAAAAGGGCCTTACTGAGACAGACACCTGGTGTCAAAGTCATGTCCTCAAGCTAAATGCCAAAAAATGCATAGTCATCCCATTTAGGTAAAACAAAACCACGAATTACCACATAGGTGGCAGCCCCCTTAATACTGAAGAGGTAATAAGAGATCTGGGCACCCAGGTACATAGTAAACTCTCCTTTGACAATCATATTGCCAAAGTAGTTAGGAAATCCTTCTATGTGGCCCATCTATCTAATTACTAAAGGGTTCGCATCTAGAAATAAAGAGGTTATAGTGCCCCTCTACTCATCACTCATTAGACCCATCATAGAGTACAATGCCCCATTTAGGATGTACCTCACAAGACACTTCCAACAGCTGGAAAGACCACAGAAGTACCTCACCAAGAGAATTACTGGTCTCAAACATATGTCCTATGCAGCCCGACTGAAAAACTTCGGCTGTACTCAGTGGCATATCGCTTACTCAGAAGTGATCTCTGCCTGACTTACAAAGCCATGTCCAACTAAGAATTGATGGACATGCTCCACCGAAAGAAATCCAAGTCACTGGGAGCCACACGCTCTAGTGAGCTAAACCTCACCACAACAATAAATAGAACATGCTGGAGGGATAGATTCCTGTCACAGAGAGTCCCCATGCTTTGGAACAAAATTCCAAATTACATCAGGCAGAGCCCCTCAATAGCACTCTTCAAGAGAAACATTGACGAGTGGATGGGTAATAGAAAATACACCCCTGGGATCACTTCACTGGCTCTGCTTGAAAGAGGATCAATTAATTAATCAATGGGGAGGCGAAAGCCGACACACACTGGCTTGGCTTATAAATGCCCTCGGGCAGACAGCCTAGTACCTACCTCTGAACCTATGAACCTATATCGGGTCCTATGAAGCTTCTTAGGCTCCTAGTGTGTTGGATCCGATGATGTAGATTGGTTATTAGAAGCTGTCAGCTCCGAGGTAGTTAAATTACACCAATAAGTGTAGGAAGGATAACGGAGGAATATATTACAGAGAATAAAAAAAAGGGTTATAAAATGTAAATATCCTACTTTACTCACAAAGAACACTAATGCTTGAGAGCTAACAGCGACCACGTCTGTACGCAAAGGTGGCAAACAAAATCTGAGGTATGATGGACGACTAGAGCATTAAGGCTAAGGGAGGAAGCTTGAGAGCTTTTCAGTATTCATGAGCTGTTAAAAGCGGCCAAGTCAGATCCAGAGGTCAGATCTAAACCCACTTGTTCAGGAATTAATGAAAACTGACAACATCAGACCACAACTTTTACCACAGACAAAATAGTTTAAAATTAGTTTTAAGAACTTTTTACCACAAAGGTAAATAAATACATAAATAATGCTCTCATTTAAGTGTGCAACAGTCACATGACAGTCATTAAAAACAAAAAGTTTTGTATTTTCTCTCATAAAAAGTAAATTGGAAGTTTTTTTTCCCCAAAGGGAACTTTACCTGCCTGGGAAACGGAACAACATTAGCCAAACACTGATCCTCAAAAGCATGCAGAGGAATGCTCACTTCAGCAGCAGGAAAGCTCTTAAGGGCTTAGTGCCCAAACCACACTTTTAGTCAGCTCAGCTAAAGCTGACTAATGGTTTGGACATGTGGAAGGTGCCCTGAAAGCTTTGGAAGCTGGC